>NC_135887.1:70931434-71291434 GCF_964194155.1 Cetorhinus maximus
ACCTCAGTCTGAGCTTCCAGTGTAGCATTGAGACGTTGGATGGCCTCTTGCTGAACTGCAATGGAAGCCGGGACCTCAGCTGTCAGATGCTGCATCATTGCTTGGCCTGCCAGTTGGAGTTGGTCACCACTTCCACAATGGAAAGGTTGGCCTCAAAGCTCCCTGCAAAGCCCCGTGCCAAGTTGGAGCTGGGCTACTCCATGCCTCTTGACAGTAACAACAGACTGTGTGGCAGGCTTCCTAATGCATCCTCATAAGCGTTCTTCGGTACACAAACAAAAAGCTAAAAGCTACTGCGGATGCTGGAAATCCAAAACAAAAACAGAATTACCTGGAAAAACTCAGCAGGTCTGGCAGCATCGGTGGAGAAGAAATCAGTTAACGTTTCGGGTCTTCATGACCCTTCGGCAGAACTGAAGCATAGTCAGGAGAAAGGTGAAATATAAGCTGGTTTAAGGTGGGGGGGGGCGGGGGGAGAGAGAAGTTGAGGGTGTGGTGATTGTAGAGATAAGCAAGCAGTGATAGGAGCAGATAATCAAAAGATGTCACAGACAAAAGGATCAAAGAGGTGTTGAAGGTGGTGATATTGTCTAAGAAAAGTGCTAATTAAGAATGGAAGACAGGACACTCAAGGTACAGCTCCAGTGGGGGTGGGGTGGAAAGACTAACAAAGTTTTAGGTTTAGATTTAAAAATAATGGAAATAGGTGGCAAAAGAAGAATCTATATAAATTATTGAAAAAAAAGGGGGGAGGGGGGAGAAATGGGGTGGGGATGGGGGGAGGGGGAGTTTAAGATCTAAAGTTGTTGAATTCAATATTCAGCCCGGAAGGCTGTAAAGTGCCTAGTCGGAAGATGAGGTGCTGTTCCTCCAGTTTGCGTTGGGCTTCACTGGAACAATGCAGCAAGCCAAGGACAGACATGTGAGCAAGAGAGCAGGGTGGAGTGTTAAAATGGCAAGCGACAGGGAGGTTTGGGTCTTTCTTGCGGACAGACCGCAGGTGTTCTGCAAAGCAGTCGCCCAGTTTGCGTTTGGTCTCTCCAGTGTAGAGGAGACCGCATTGGGAGCAACGAATGCAGTAGACTAAGTTAGGGGAAATGCAAGTGAAATGCTGTTTCACTTGAAAGGAGTGTTTGGGCCCTTGGACGGTGAGGAGAGAGGAAGTGAAGGGGCAGGTGTTGCATCTTCTGCGTGGGCATGGGGAGGTGCCATAGGTGGGGGTTGAGGAGTAGGGGGTGATGGAGGAGTGGACCAGGAGGAGAAGGCGTGAGGGAGGATGCGCGGGATATGGGCCGGACACAGTTGAGGGCCCTGTAAACGACCATGGGTGGAAAACCTCGGTTAAGGAAGAAGGAGGACATGTCAGAGGAGCTGTTTTTGAAGGTAGCGTCATCAGAACAGATGCAACGGAGGCGAAGGAACTGAGAGAATGGGAATGAGAATGGGCTCCTCTGACATGTCCTCCTTCTTCCTTAACCGAGGTTTTCCACCCACGGTCGTTGACAGAGCCCTCAACCGTGTCCGGCCCATATCCCGCGCATCCTCCCTCACGCCTTCTCCTCCTTCCCAGAAACATGATAGGGTCCCCCTTGACCTCACTTATCACCCCATCAGCCTCCGCATTCAAAGGATCATCCTCCGCCATTTCCGTCAACTCCAGCATGATGCCACCACCAAACACATCTTCCCTTCACCCCCCCGACGGCATTCTGTAGGGATCGTTCCCTCCGGGACACCCTGGTCTACTCCTCCTTCACCCCCTACTCCTCAACCCCCACCTATGGCACCTCCCCATGCCCACGCAGAAGATGCAACACCTGCCCCTTCACTTCCTCTCTCCTCACCGTCCAAGGGCCCAAACACTCCTTTCAAGTGAAACAGCATTTCACTTGCATTTCCCCTAACTTAGTCTACTGCATTCGTTGCTCCCAATGCGGTCTCCTCTACATTGGAGGGACCAAACGCAAACTGGGCGACCGCTTTGCAGAACACCTGCGGTCTGTCCGCAAGAAAGACCCAAACCTCCCTGTCGCTTGCCATTTTAACACTCCACCCTGTTCTCTACCCCACATGTCTGTCCTTGGCTTGCTGCATTGTTCCAGTGAAGCCCAACGCAAACTGGAGGAACAGCACCTCATCTTCCGACCAGGCACTTTACAGCCTTCCGGGCTGAATATTGAATTCAACAACTTTAGATATTAAACTCCCCCTCCCCCCATCCCCACCCCGTTTCTCCCCCCTCCCTTTTTTTTCAATAATTTATATAGATTCTTCTTTTGCCACCTATTTCCATTATTTTTAAATCTAAACCTAAAACTTTGTTAGTCTTTCCACCCCACCCCCACTAGAGCTGTACCTTGAGTGTCCTGTCTTCCATTCTTAATTAGCACTTTTCTTAGACAATATCACCACCTTCAACACCTCTTTGATCCTTCTGTCTGTGACATCTTTTGACTATCTGCTCCTATCACTGCTTGCTTATCTCCACAATCACCACACCCTCAACTTCTCTCTCCCCCCGCCCCCCCCACCTTAAACCAGCTTATATTTCACCTTTCTCCTAACTATGCTTCAGTTCTGCCGAAGGGTCATGAAGACCCGAAACGTTAACTGATTTCTTCTCCACCGATGCTGCCAGACCTGCTGAGTTTTTCCAGGTAATTCTGTTTTTGTTCTTCAGTATACCACTGTTTCAAAATCCACATCTGAGTCACCTGAAGCAGAATTTATCTGTGATCTCACCCTCCGGCACTTTGCAGTCTCTGTGTCTGAGTTGGGGGCTAAGAGTATCAGGTGAAGTGAAAGGGTTTCTTCGTTAGAGATCTGGTGTGAATTTCTCCCTTCATACTGAGGCTTCATAGGCTGGCCAGGCAGCCAATCCTGGGTATCTAGAAGCAAAAATGAAGATGGGGAGTGTAGAGTGAGGAAAGGATTAAAAGCAAGATGTCCATGTTCACACCATGTGAAGCTTCAAGCCAGAATCAGGATGAGAGTGAAGTGCAATTTGAGAAGGGGCAGAAGGCACACCCTTCTGGGCGACACCACATGCAATGTGTTCAGTCACGCCCAGCCCCATGATGCAGAGAACAATCTCCTCCAGAGGGCTCAGGGGGTATATTGCTGTCCGCCCCTAGCTGGATCTCTGATGCTGCCTGTAGTTATGGACCACTGTTTCCTGCTAAAAAGAGGGAAGAAGATTAATGATTGTGTTGAATGTGTTTGGATGATGCGCCTGCCCTATAGCTGAGTATGTGGAAGCTGTAAGAAGTGGTTGTGAGGCTGGCAGCATTGGTAAATGTGTGAGAGTGGAGCACTGGATGGCTGCTGGGTGCCTGGTGTGTATGTGGTGTATTAAAAAATATGAAAGGTAGGTGGTGTAGTGGGTAGGAGATGTCATGTGAAGATATATTCATTGATCTTGACTAGCCACGTGAGTTCATTGAGTTTCTTTCAGCATTGTTGCTGGGCTCTCTGGACCAGACTCCAGGCACTGACCTTCCCTGTGAGCTGCTGGATGTTCATTTGGTAGATTGAGCAAAGGGCTGGTCTAGCAGAGTCCTCAGACTTCACAGAATAGCAATGGATCCTACAATGGCTTGGGAACTCACTAAGGGACTCTTCATAATGGGCCAACTCTCACAGGGCACCAATGATCTCAGCAATGATAGTATGTATTTACAGGTCAAAGTTCAACCACCTGTTGCAGCGTTTCCAGTCACTTCCTCAGCTATTTTCCTTGAAGTGTAGTGTAGACAAAAAGATGGCACCTGAGGGGGGCCTCTTACCGGACGTGGAATGGGATGAAGCCACCTCTGCCCTGACACCATTTCTGCCCCCGATTACACCTCCACCCTGCTTTGTGAAGCAGTGTACCAACTTCAGCCTGCCACTCGGTGGGGTGAAAATACAGTGGGCGGGCATGGCCATTCAGGAGGTGGGATCACAAAGTCCCGATTCCCGCATCAAACAGGAAAATCTAGCTTGGCATCTCTTCTTTTCCATCTCCATTGCAAATCCTTTAGTGCTGCATCTGAACACCTTAGAGCCTCTTTTTTTTAACATGTTACTCTATTTGCTGTGCTTTTCCTTCCAAACAAGCATTTCAGAAACAGTAGCGTTAGCTCCTGTTGAATCACTGCAGCTTCCCTTATAAGAGAGACAGGCTGCCTTTAAGAGGGGCAGTCTAACTGAAACGTGTGTTACCCACACCTGCTGCTGAATCTGTAGCCTGCCTGCAGTGTAGGACATGCTGGGCTGCACATTGAAATCATTTCAAGGAGGAGGTAACATGAAGTTTGCCTGCTGCCTGCCTCGATGTAATCGATTGTGAGATGATTGTACCTTACAACCCATGTGCCCAAAAATCAAGCTTATGGAACCTTTTCCTCAAAACGTTCCTCTCCTTCTTTGGCTCAGTGAAAATTTTTAGCCTTGCAACATTTTTCTATATTAAAGGTGCTATATAAATGCAAATTGTTGTTGCTGTGACTGACAACCATGATATTGTGGCTGTCTGTCATGGGAGTGAGTTCTACATTAAAATCAGGCCTTCAGGGGGTGCTTCATCTGACTTCCAACATTTTGGCTGCAGCTTTCCAATCCTCCACCATTTAAATCCAATTTGGTTGGTGAAGAAATTAGTAAAATTACCTTAGCATTAAAGAGCCCCCAGCTTCAAAGGAAGTGGTTGCTTGTGCCGTTTATTTGTTTGTGACATATGTTTCCAGAGAGTGATTGCACAATATTACTTAGGTACCACCCACAGACTGGAATATATTGCACTTCAACACATTTGATCGATCTCACTTGTGCTTCTTGCTCAGGTTCCTGAGAATGTCACAGAATCCCGTTATTCCCAACCCCCACCACCCCCACAAAAAACAAGTCCTCTTAGCTATTTCATCGCTTTCCATAAATATATTAAATTTCATCCTCCAGGTTTGGCTGCCCTGCCAATTCAGCCTGCACCAAAAAATATACTGAATCTAGTCATTAAACTGGCAGGCACAGCCATAGTTCAGTCATTCAGCAAACAGTAAAATCATCTGCTCAAAAATTCAAGTAACGTAAAAGCCACTTGCTGACCAAATACATACTGGCTGTTGTTCTTAAATAAGATATATATTCCCCATTAGTTCATCTGCTTTTAAGTCTGTGGTTTGCAAACTTCTCCAGTGGAGTCCTTGTGTAAATATTAAGACGCTCCCAGACCTATCCTAACTTTACTGCAATGATTAGGATGATCCCATATTTTGTTGTATATTCTTTCATGGATGTGGGCATCGCTGACAAGGCCAGCATTTGTTGCCCATCCCTAATTGTCCTTTAATTGAGTGGCTTGCTAGGACATTTCAGAGGACAGTTAAGAGTCAACCACATTGCTGTGAATCTGGAGTCACATGTAGGCCAGACCAGGTAAGGATGGCAGATTTCCCTTCCTAAAAGGATGAGCAAACCAGCTGGAGTTTTACAACAATTGATGATAGCTTAATGGCCACTATTGCTGAGATTAACTTTATATTCCAGATTTATTAATTGAATTTAAATTCCATCAGCTGCTGTGGTGGGATTTAAACTTACATCCCCACAGCATTGGCCTGGATCACTGGTTTACTAGTCAAATGACATTGCCACTGCACCACATACTGCCACTAACCCTAGCTATACAGTTTAACCTATATACAATGTAATGGTTATCCTCCACAGGTAATCGCAATACAGCAAAGACTTTGCCTTGTATGCAGATCTGGACTAGCAGGGTTCTGGGTAAACATTGAACTTATTTATTATTCAGCTGACACTGGAAATAGTATCGAGCACCACTGTACATTTACTATATTTGCAACTGAGCGTAAACGCTACACTGACAGACCATGGGTAGAATTTTACAGCTCCCCATGGAGTGGGCCGACTGGGGCTGGTGCGGGGAGGGGTGTAAAATAGAATGTTCTGTGGTGGCATCAGGCCTGTCACCTACCCGCCTCCCCTTGAATTTTCTAGTGATCTGGGAGGTGTCAGGTAGCCCATACCCCTTGGGCCAATTGAGACCCTTGTCCAATTAATGTCCACTTAACCACCTCCAAACACCTCACTGGTATTTTATCAGTGCTGGGAGGTGCCCACGCCACATGCTGAAACCTGAAAGCCTTTGAATGGGCTGAGGGGATTGGCCCCTCTGAGAAACCTGTGCTCAATGGATTCACGTTGACATCTGGCTCCATGGCTTCTTGGTGCAGGGACTGCAGGCAGCCGCTCTTGGTGGTGCTGCGGGGCCAGCCATCTGATTGTCCAGTAACTCCCAGAGTCAGGACTTCCTCCCTGATGGGGGTGCAAGTCTCGCCTAAACCAATTAACAACCCGACAGCCGTTAAATGGCTATGGACTGTCATGTTGTTATAATGATATAAAGACACCAATTGCTCATAAAGGGCTGTGTAAACAGGCTGTCGCTTCATTTTTTTAGACTAGGCACCTGAGAACATTTATATAAGAGCAGAAAGCTTGAAGGGATCAGCAACACAACTGTGGGCTGAATTCTCCGGTCGGCGAGCGGGGGAGGGGCCCGTTCGCCGACGTGTAAAATGATGTGCAGTGACATCAGGTGGGTGTCCCAACGTCACCGTGCGTCATTAAGATTCTCAGTTAGGCGGGCGCCCACCAAACTGTCAAAGGCCTATTACAAACTAATTTAAACAATTAAATGAGCTGCCGTCCAACCTTAAGGTTGGCGGGCAGGCAAAGAGCCCAGGAGGCCTTCACATTTTCATGGAACCTCATCCACGGGCCGGATGAAGTTTCATGAAGTGTTTATAAATTGAATAAATTTTTTTAAAAAAAAATCATGACTCTGTCACATGAGGGGACATGTTTTAAAAATTTTCAAATACTTTATTTAGAAGTTTTAAACTTACACACATCTTCCTGAGGCACCTCTGTGCCTCAGGGAAATTTCTGCGCGCATGCGAAAGAGTGCACTCCCGACTCAGGGAATCCCACCCCCCCCACCCAAACAGGGAGCGCTCAGCACTTCTGGGCAAGCGTCACGCTGGACGGGCCTTAATTGATCCGCCCACATAAAATGGCAGCGCACACCCGATTGGGGGTGCCAATCGGGTTCACTCTCGCTCCTGGCCGCCCCCACACAACCCCACCGACGGGGGGAAATTCAGCCCTGTGTGTGTGTGTGTGTGTGTGTGTGTGGTCTGCTCAACAGCAAAAGTGAAACCAAAACTGGATCGCATGACACACTTCCCTTCCAGTGATCTCATGTTGCTATCCTTTAAAGGCATATTACAACATGTACCAACCCAGCCAGGGAAGGCCTGCGCGTCCTTGACTTTTTAGCCACTTCCACCATGTAAAATTCTGGCCTGGGTGACTGGAAATCTACAAATCAAGTTGACTGAAAAGTAACATTGAATGTCAGTAGGAGTAGAAACAGAAGTTTTAACTAGATTACAGGATCTGTATTTAATTTACTCCAGTTATAACAAAACAATTAACCCTCTAAACCTGAAAATGAACCCCAAGGGAACCTTCTTTTACTGCAGTGATTCAGACACGAAGTGCCCAGGTGAACAAGCAAAGAATAACAGGAGATGGCTCACGTGACAAGAGGAACATTCTTGAAATTACAACAAGACTCTTTAATTAGAAAGTGGAACAATGAGCATAAGTTACCTAAACAGGTTGACTTGTATTCCCTTGAGTTCAGAAAAATAAGGGTTAATCTAATCAAAGTATTTAAAATAAATAAATAAATAAGAGTGATGAGTAGATACAGAGAAAGTAGTTCATCTGCTGGACTAGAACAAGGGGCAGAATTTTCCCGTTGACGAGCGGGGGCAGGTCCCGCACGCACGCGCGGTGATGTAGGGCGAGCGTCACTGTGTGCCATCCCGATATTTCGTTGGGTGGGTGCGCGCTGATCTCCAATGCATGCCCGCCATGAATTAACGGGCCTCTTAAGGCCCTTGACTCACCAATCGACCGCGTTTTTTTTGGCGCCCATGAAATCTTTGGGTCGGCGCACGGGCGCAACGGGCAGGCGGGTAGGACTTATTTGTATAAACCTCATCCATGGGCGGGATAAGAGGGCTCAGTGGGGATCGTGAGTGTGCTCTGTCAAATATTGGTTTTTCAAAGTCACTGATACTTGCCTTTGTGATCTGCAGTACTTCAAAACGCATATCAGCTGCTTGGTCTGGACTCACAACCTTCAGGTCAGCACTCTGCAGTGAGGAATCTTTTTTGGGCCTGCATGTTTCAGGAAGCCTACCCTTAGACTGGGAATGGAAGCTGAACTGTCCACTGGAGGCAGCTCCTCTGAGGAGGAATGGGGGGCTAGAAGGGGGAGGAGGCCAGGAGTGTACATTCAGCCTCAAGGGGAACCACCTTTGGGAGGTCAGGCACGGGCACAAGGGGCGCAGGGCCAAGAGGTAGTCCAAGGTGGAAGGGGCCGCAGAAGACGCCACTATTCTGCTGCCAGGGTATACAGGCAGCAAAGCAGCTACCTCAATATGACTGAGGTGCAGTGCCGAAGGAGGCTCCGACTCTCAAGAGTGACAGTCAACTATATCTGTCAGATGATTGGGCCTGAGATATCTCCTAACTGTGTGGGTGGACACCCCATGCCAGTGGCTCTAAAGGTCACAGCTCCCCTCAACTTCTATGCCTCTGGCTCCTTCCAGGGCTCGGTGGGTGATCTTTGCGGTGTCTCCCAATCGGGTGTCCACACTTGTGTCAAGCAGGTTACAGATGCTTTGTTCAGACAGGCATTGACCTTCATCCACTACCATTGGGACCAAGCAAGTCAGGCACAGCGAGCCAGAGACTTTGCGGCCATTGCTGGCTTCCCCCGCGTCCAGGGTGCTATAGACTGCACACATGTGGCCATCTAAGCACCAGCAGGTGAGCCTGGCGCCTTCGTCAACAGGAAGGGCTTCCACTCCATGAACATGCAGATAGTGTGTGATCATAGGATGCTGATTTGACAAGTCTGTGCAAGGTACCCAGGCAGCTCCCACAACGCCTACATCCTCAGACACTCCCAGGTGCCGGGATTCTTCAGTGCTCTGGCCCGGCTTGATGGATGGCTGCTGGGTGACAAGGGCTATCCTCTCAGAAGTTGGCTCATGACGCCTCTCTGCCATCCAAGAACAGAAGCTGAGCAGCGCTACAATAGGAGCCACGGCACCATAAGGGTGGAGAGAGCCATTGGTCTTCTCAAGATGTGCTTCCAATGCCTGGACCGCTCAGGGGACACACTCCAGAACCCCCCAGACCATGTGTCACTGATGGTGGTTGCATGCTGCACTCTCCACAATCTTGCGCTGGAAAGTGGGGGACGCTGTGGACGATGAAGATGTAGACACATTGGCTGCAGCTGCACACGATGAGTCCAGCAGTGAGTGCAAGGATGAGCACGCACAGGGAAATGTTGAGGGGGTAGGCGCTGACCCAGGCATTCTACAGGGAGGCAGGGACACCCGGGAGGCTCTAATCCAACGAACCTTCAGGTAGCACACCACATATGGACCTCCAGGACAAGCTCCATATTCAAGACCTAAGTGCAAAATCTGCCTGGTTAGGAACATTAACTAAATAATTATTTAAATTTTTTTAATAAAGCTGAATGTCCCACAAAGCACACTTTACATTATTGGAAACCACCCACCTGCAGAACAAAAGAGGCAACCTCAGCCATGGTGACATGTCTGAATTTAATGTTACAACCAAAGAAACTTAATGAAACAAAATGAAAAAGGTGTTAAAAATTACACCAACTCATAAAGACCCATTGTGGGCCAACACAAAAGCACCAGTGATAAACCCATGGTGTGCCTAAGGTGCCTTATGTTTACGTTTCCGGGTGCTACGTCTTGGTGCTGCCCCCTCGCTGGGAGTGGCATCTGAGACAGCCTGCTCACTCTGCTGTCCTGTTGGCCTCGATGATCTTGGCGGTCGTCCTCTGGCCTGTGAAGCCTGTGCTGGCCTGGCCTGGGAAGGAGCTGCCAGTTCCACAGCTGGCATCTCTCCAGTCGTCGCAGCCTCACTGGATGCAATGGTCACTGGCAGAGTGGCGAAAGAGCTGCCGCCCTCATCCAGAGCGCCCTGAGAGATGCCCGCAAAGACACCAGGCAGCTGCTGCGCCGACCTGAGGTTGCTTCAGACCTCCCTGCTCACCATGGATGGATGGGCACCAAGCTGGGAAACATGGTGCCCAGACTATCTCCCACACTGGCACTGACCAGCTGAGGTCAATGCCGATGTGAGGGCTTGCTGGTCCGCGCGCATCCCGAGGAAGCCCTGATTGGTCTCCTGAAGGAGCCTCTCCATGAGAGTCGCCACATGGAGGACGCTTGGTGCTTGGACATGAGCTCATTGCATTGGCGATTGTCCGCGTAGATTACTCCGCCACAGAAACCGAGCCAAGCATAGCCTCATGTATCACACCCAGATGCTCCCGCACACCCAGCCGCATTTCCTGCACCTGCTGCATCGCGGACAACTCCAGAGGCACATCATCAGACTGAGCATGTGCCAGGTCCCCTGCAGTCCTCCGGCTGCTGGCGCCATGGGCCCACTCTGTCTCTGTCAGCTCCTCCAGTGACTGTGAAGTGCCCTCACCACTGTGCCCCGGGACACTAGCTGATGTTCTAATTCCCACCAAGGTGCTAGTATTTGCGCTGGTGCCTGCCTGGCAGAGATGCTGTGATGCAGGTGAGTTCATGACATCAGGTCCCTCAGGTGTGAGAGAGGGCCTCTGCTGCTCCTCCTCCCGTCCCTGCTCCGCTGGTGCTGAAAGGAAGAACAAGGACAGTGGATCAGTTAACGTAGAGACAATGTCAATGTGTATCCCTGTCCCCCGGATAATTATGCGCTCATCCTTCCATAAGCAATGGTCAAGCCATGTTGCAAACTTCAATCACTGAACATTCAGCACTGCCATGGCTGCTGGAAGAACGATGGTGACCTCACTGCTGGGCAAACATACCTGCCCATGGCACCCCAGCCTCACTGACACCGGTGGATCTGGGAGCATGGCGCCTCTCCAAATTAAGGGCCCCCTGCTCGAAGCGGCTGAGAATTGCTAACTGTGCCGGCCCTCTGCCAGTCCTCACTCGCTCGGTGGCATTATGGGCATTCTTCTCCTGAACAGGAGAGAAGAGCATTGATTAGTACTACTTATACCTGGAATCTCTTCGCGGACGGCCCACCCCAACCAGAGTGGGACATTGCAGGGCTCCAGTGTCTTCTCACCCTGCTGCTGCCGAACACTCACACAAAGATGATAGGCCTGTTCCCCAACCCACCCCCTTGGCCAAATGCTGCCTACATCACATTAGGCACCACATGTTCTAACCTTCCATAGCAAGGAGGCACAAGCACGTGGAGCGCAGAGGACAGCAGATGGGTCAGTGCCACGCCCTTCCTGAGCGCAACAAGTCATTGAAGTGCTTGCGGCACGGGATCCAGGTGCACCGCACCACGTTGCGGGAGCTCACTACCTCCGCCACCTCCTCCCAGGCACATTTGGTCATGTTGGGGGGACTCCTTCTCCTGTCCTGGGGAACCAGCACCTCCTGCCGTGCTGCCACCTCCTCGAGGAGGGCAGCAAGGCAATCATTGGAAAAACGAGGGGCACAGTGCCCTCCTGCCCTACCCTCCTGTGTGGCCTGCTCGCCAGCAGCACTCTGAGGAGCCCTTCCACTGGTCATAATTCACAGCCTTGGAAAGGCTGCAGCAGCTTTTGTAAACAAGCCGCCAGGTTACCATTGGACACGGCGGCCATTGCAGTCCCGCCACTGCCTGCCCACTCCTGCTGTCCTCGGGAACCCATCTGCGTAAAATGGCAGCATGGACCCGATTACGGGCGGCAATCGGGTCCGCGCCTGCCCGTGCCCGCCCCCCCACCACCCCCACCACCCCCCCAACCCCCCCACCCCCCACCAGCCAGAAAGTTCTGCCCAAGGAGTAATTATCTTAAAATTAGAGCCAGGTCACTTAGGAGTGAAACCAGGAGGTATTTTTCACACAAAGGGTAGTGGAAACCTGGACCTGTCTGTCCAGAAAAGGTTGTGGATTAATTATAAATTTTCAGACTGAGATTCATATCAGCTCTGGTGACAGGTCATTAACTTAAGATGTTAATGCTATTTCTGTCTCTCCACATGCTGCTTGACCTGCTGATTATTTTCTAGCATTTTCTGTTTTTAATTTCAGGTTTTCCAGCATTTTGCTCTTGTTTATTTTGATGGGTAAGGTTATCGAGGGGTAAGAACGGGCTAATGGGTTTGAGGTACACGTCAGCATGATCCACTTGAATGGCAGAACAGGCTCGAGGGACTGAATGGCCTTGTCCTGTTTCTGTGATCACCAATCCCACCTGATGTTTTCTTTTGTCAGGAGATGTTGAGGATGACATAAGCTGCAGCTGGCTGACTTTTGAAAAACAAAGATAGTTTTGATAGTTCAGCCACAGGAAACAACAATGATGCCTCCCTCATTAAGCAAGTTTAGTCGAAGAAACCCTAGCCAGTCTTGTAATAAGGAGGTAAACAAATTTTTAATGAATTGGATACTTCCTATTCAGGCACTGATGCAGCAGGCAATTAACACACACACATCTGTGGAGATATTTACGTCACTTGTCCTGACTGACAGGGAAACCAAAACAAAATAAATCGCACCCAGAAAGGCATCGCTGATATTTCAGGCTTGTTAAGACGATTGTCTAGAGACACAGTTCACAAAAGTTATAACACGGAGAGAATCTTATGGTGTGAAGGAGTTTTCCTGGCCTGTTATGCCTTGGCCTAACATCAGGAAAGCTGTCATCAGTTACTCAATGCACAATCGGTGTCTTATTGCTTTAAAACCACAGGAAATAAATCCTAATGGGTCACTAAAAAGAGAAAATGCAGAAATATGATAAGAGAAAGACTTCTATTTATGTGAAGACTGTCACAATCTCAGGGTGCCCCAAGAGACTTACAGCTAATGCTGCACATTTGAAGTGTTGTAATGTAGGAAATGCCACAGTCAGTTTGAGCACAGCAAAGAACGCACTCCCACAAGGAGCAATCTGGTAATGGCCAAATAGTCTGTTTTTTAGCGATTAATATTAGTCAGAACACTGAGGAAAATTTGCCTGTTTTTCTTTGAAATAATGCCATGGGATCTTTTGCATCCACCTGAAAGGGCAGACAGGCCCTCAGTTTAATGTTTCATTGGAATGACACTTCCAACAGTGAATGACATGTCAATGCAAATCTCCCTCTCTTACTTTCTGTACCAGAGGCAGTGCAGAGGAGAGCTACAAGCTCGTCTCTCCTGAGGGAAGACTGGAGGGACTTGGGGTTTACAGTCTGAGAGGTGATCTTAGAGAGTTATATAAGATTTTTAAGGGTGCAGAAAAGCTAAGCCAGAATATTACTTCAAATAAAATTCAACTTTTTGGAGAAGAACTAAGGGACACCGGTTCAAACGAGCAGAAGTAAATTTAGAGCAGATCAGCTAAATCCTCACAAAGAGTGATCAATACTGTGGAATAAATTTCAAGATGTGGAGAAAAAAGCCCTGGAATCATTTAAAAATGCAACAACTGGGAATATCAGGATTTCCCTGAATGGGTGAATTAAAATGGGCTGAATGACCGTTCACATTTATAAATACCTTATGACCTTGTAAAACAAAAAACACATAAAAGTGAATAATAACAAGTAAATCTTGATGAAGGTTCCCCCTAGGCTACTTTGAACTCATGGTGGGTTGGGTAAGGTGCCAGGATGTAGCATTAGAAAGAAGAAAGAAAATGTATGAAGGAAATAGGGAGACAGTATGAGAGTGAGGAATAAGAGGATATTAGGCGGGGTACCATTACACTGCATGGTTTATTTTATAGGCTACCAACTAGGGGTGGAGATATAGAGGAGAACACTTGCAGGGAAATTGCAAAGAAATGCAAAAACTATAAAGTAGTGAAAATGAGGGACTAACAATCCTAATTTAAACTAGATAGTAGAAGTGTAAAGGACAGAGACAGGGAAGAGTTTCTAAAGTGTGTTCAGGAGAATTTCCTAGATCAGTATTTTCCCAGCACATTGAGGAAGGAGGCGTTGCTGGATCTGGTCCTGGGGAATGAGGTAAGTCATCGAATTAAGTGTTAGTTGGGGAACTTTTTGTAAAAGGGTTCATAGGCTGGGATTTTCTGTGCCCGTCAGTGTCGGGCGTGTTCAGTGGCATGAGCGGACAATATGGCGCGATCAGTTTCACGACGTTGTGAAACCAGTTTCCGATTGTCCATGCAGACCGCTGATGGCAGGCCACATTCTCCGCCATCTGACATCAGGAACCTCATTATAATACAGCAGCAAATCATTATTAGGCCTGCCCACTGGAATCATGGCACCCCCCCTACTGGATCAGCGGGAAAACACGCCGGTGTAGAACACATCTTTACAACTGTGATGTGCAGAAGTCGGGACTTACTGTCAGGGCCTTGCTCACATCACGGACACCCGAGCAGCAGAAGATGCTGGAGCCCGACACCAACGGCACACTGGAGGAACGTCCATGGCATGTCGGGTGGATTCTCATGGACATGGCTCTGCTGTGAAGCAGCTCACGGAAGTTGGAAAGTCACCGTTGGTGCTCACAACCGGTGATGGTCGAGAGGGTGGGAGAGGAAGGGCTAGGATTGGCTGGGAGAGGAATGGGTGTGGGGGCAGGGGTGAGGTTGGGACAGGGGGAATGAAGGTGGCAGGATGGGGGGGGAGGCGTTGGGAGGGGGGAATGAAGGTGTCGGACTGGAGGGAGGTTGTGGGGAGAGAGAACTGTGGGGATGAGGGCATAATGGGGAGAAGACGGCAACTGGGGAGGTAGGTGTAAGGGGGGTGGAAGGTGTAATGGAAGGAGGGCAGAGAGGGGAAGGTGTCCAGGGGGAGGAAGGGGTGCGGAGAGGGGAGGGAGTATGGAGGGAGGGAGGTGAATGTGGAAAGGGGTGGGATTTTCAGGAAGGAAGGGAATGTGCATGTTCACTTGGACATCCCTGAAGGAAAAGGGTTGTGGCTGATAGGTAATGGAGGGGAAGTGGAAGGTGATGCTGGGGGATCAACTGTGAAGGGGGAGAGGAAATGGGTGACTGGGGTAGGGGAAAGGACAGGGGAGTGAAAGTAAAAGCAAATTAGTACCATGCTGTCCAAATCTAAAGTGAAATGAGAGTGGTGGTGGGTGAGGTCAGGTGCTACATGGGAGTGTGATCATTGGGTGGGCGGAGATGCAGGTCAGCTCAGATGGACAACTGAAAGTGAACCCCAGCAGGCAGCATTCAAAATGCTCAGGACATTGAGATGAGTGTGAAACGTGAAGGATCCGTGTGTGTGGGAGAGTGCTTGCACGAGGCTCTGAAAGGCCCTGCCACACACACACTTTTCCCTCCAGAATCACTCATGGACCGGCTGCTCTCCCTGCGGTGATGGGTCTTCCAGGCTGCTTATTTCCATCTCATCACTGGAGGAGGAGTCCTCTTGGCTGGAGGTGAGGACGTGGATGGAGCTGAGGGACTGGCCGGCTGAGGGTGTTGGTCCCTTGGCAGAGGTCCCTGTGAATCAAAGTAGAGATAATTAGTGCTTGGCAGCAGAGTCAAAAGCAGGAGAGAGAGCACTCACAATTGCATTGAGAGAGGGGTGATGTGGTGCAGGATCCCTAGGTGGATGTTCACCGCTGACCTCACTGTCGTTACAGGCATGGTCTGTGTCCTCACCAGTCAGTGGGATGGCACACTCCTCAAAGTGAGTGAGTGAGAGGCCTAATGTGGGCCACTCCACCCCTGGTCTGGGGCCTCTCCCTGCTGGTGTGAGCCAGCTTCACCTGCATGGGAACAGATGGAGAGGGTGTGAGTAGGACACATGGCACTGTATGGAATGTTTGTGTGGTGAGCGGGGCCATGGACGGGATGAGGATGTGAGCTCGAGATGATATTAGCCTGTTGGAGATGTGAAGGTGTGTGCGACAGTTAGTGATGTTGCTCCTTGAGGTGTGAGATCTCTGGATGTGTGATGGGTTTGTGAGTGTGTGAGTTGACAGTGATTGGAAGAGTGACTTACCCTGGTGGAACAGATAAGACCATTTATCCTGTAGCGGCACTGGACCACCATTGCCACTGCCTCCCAAGCCTGGCTGGCAATGCCACTGCCCATCCTGCAGCCAGAGGACATTGCGGGAGGCCTCCACGGCATCCAAAATGTGTTCCAGTGATGCGTCGCTAAACCTAGGGGCTGCAGTCTTGCCTTTCATGGACATCTTCCCTGCAATAGTCATGGCCTGGAAGCATTGAGATGTATGCGTGTGGCCGGACTTTAAATATGGCGCCCGGCGTGATGAAGTGGTGAGGTGATGATGGACGGGCGAATGAGAGCCCGCTCACCATGGAAGCAGCATGTTTCCCAGGAATGCATAAATAATGTGGTGGGTCTGGGACAATACAGCGTGAAAATCCACCTCTGTGTTTTACCCACCTGTTACCTCACTTAGTGCAAATCTGGGACAATTCCACCCATAGTATAATAAGTTTAGGTTAGGCATGGAAAAGGACAAGGAGCAATCTCAAGTAAAAAATATTCAATTGGAGGAAGGCCATTTCGATGAGGTGAGAATGGATATGTCTCAGGTAGGTTGGAATCACAGTTTGGCAGGCAAAACCGTAACAGAACCAATGAGCTGCCTTTAAAGAGGAGATGGTTCGGGTGAAGTCGAAGTATATTCCTATGAGAGAGAAAAGTTAGGCCAACCAAAGCCAGAGCTCCCTGAATGACAAGAAAGAATGAGATAAAAACAAAAAACTACTGCGGATGTTGGAAATCCAAAACAAAAACAAAATTACCTGGAAAAACTCAGCAGGTCTGGCAGCATCGGCGGAGAAGAAAAGAGTCGACGTTTCGAGTCCTCATGACCCTTCAGCAGAACTGAGTGAAGTTAGGAGAGGGATAAAATATAAGCTGGTTTAAGGTCGGGGATGGGGGTGGGGTGGGGAGAGAAGTTGTGGGGTGGGGTAGTTGTAGGGACAGGCAAGCAGTGATACAGATAATCAAAAGATGTTACAGACAATGGAACAGGGAGGTGTTAAAGGTGGTGATGTTATCTAAGAGAATGTGCTAATTAAGAATTGATGGCAGGACACTCAAAGTACAGCTCTAGTGGGGGTGGGGTGGAAAGACTGACAGGGTATTATAGTTATAGATTTAAAAATAATGGAAATAGGTAGGAAAAGAAAAATCTATATAAATTATTGGAAAAAACAAAAGGGAGGGGGAAGAAACGGAGATGGGGGTGGGGATGGGGGAGGGAGTTTAAGATCTAAAGTTGTTGAATTCAATATTCAGTCTGGAAGGCTATAAAGTGCCTTGTCGGAAGATGAGGTGCTGTTCCTCCAGTTTGCGTTGGGTTCACTCGAACAATGCAGCAATGCAGTTGTCCTTGGCAAGCTGCATTGTTCCAGTGAAGCCTAACGTAAACTGGAGGAACATATATATATCTAACTTGTGTGAATTAATAAATGTCTCATGTATTTTGATATAAAAGCCCTCGAGAACTGGTGGTCTGATTCCTGAGTTTAGAGCTGCATCTCAAACATACCACTTAAAAATATAAGTTATGACAGTTGTTTAAAGTTTCTCTCTGGGATTTTTCAATAACTCAGCTTTATCAACTGCTGAGTCATAACAGGGATGTGATGGCTGTCACTTTAAGATCAGTTCAACTGAGTAGGGGTCACATGATTGGTTCAACCATTGTGTGGCTAGTGCAGGGGAATAAATTTTAGGGAGAGGTTTTGTAGGAAAAGATGGCTGTATGAGGGGCTGGCTGGATATAAGCAGGCACCAAAGCTTTCGTGTAAATAAACTTCATTTTGTTTGACTAAGAAGCCTCCCAGAACGTATTTCTACAGGACACGTTTTCAAAATTTGCAGATGACACATCATTTGGAATTATTGTGAATTGTAAGGAGGATAGTGATAGTGAAATGGTACAGTTTGGCAGGAAGAACTGTGTGTGTGTGCTCTCCTGAATGCAAAAGCGCAACTAAAACTGGATCACATGACACACTTCCTTTCTATTGATGTCATGCTGTAATCCCTTAAAGGCATATTACAACAGTTGTCTGTCAGCCAACCAGCCCAGACTACTGTTGCCCAGGAAAAGATGGTGCAGTCTGAAGCCAGGCCTTCAAGGTCCTGGAAGCTGCTCAAAACCATCTTGCAAGGCCATCTGCATCCTTCCACTAGCTGATCTGCAGCCACTGGGCCAGCAGTAGACTAGGCAACGATACCACAAGACAGGCACTAAGGAATGCATGAGCATGATTGTTGAATTTTGTATAGAATAATAGATAGTTTGATTGATAAAGCTGGTTTGGAATGTTTGTTTTGTGGCAACTTTTATTTCAGTTTTGAGGCAAAGAGAACGCTGTGATGGTCAGTAACAAAGCGAGGGTAAGGTGTGGGACTACTGTTGAATGGGGAATTGAGGTTGTGTTCACTGGTACTGTAGCTAGTTGAGGTGAATATGGATGTCCTGGCCAGAAAGGAGATGTGTTGGTTGCTTCTTCCTCCTGCTCCGCCTCTTCCTGAGCTGTCCATATATGAAATTATGAACAAGGAGTAGGCCATTCTGCCCCTCGAGCCTGCTCCGCCATTTGCTCAAATCATGGCTGACCTGATAGTAACCTGAAATCTGCATCCTTCCTACCCCCGATAACTATCAGCTCCTTGCTTACCAAGAATCTATCCACCTCTGCCGTAAAAATATTCAAAGATTTCCACCACCTTTTCAGGAAGAGAGTTCCAAAGACTCACGACCCTCTGAGTGAAAAAATTTCTCCTCATCTCTGTTTTAAATGAGCGACTCCTTATTTTTAAACAGTGACCCTTAGTTCTAGATCTTTCCGCAAGAGGAAACATCCTCTCCAAATCCACCCTGTCAAGGCCCCTCAGGATCTTATATGTTTCAATCAAGTACTGAAGTACCAATACCTGGTGGTAAGGGCTGTTTCCTTATGATGAAAAGGTCATGCAGGATACAGCAAGCGATGACAAATGACACACACTCTGGCACGTGCTGTGGGGATCCCCTAGAGCAGTCCAGGCAGTGAAAGAGTTGCTTGAACACCCCAGTGGTCAGTCGGACACTGTTCTTATGTGGGCCTGTGGCTCTCACTAAATGCCTGCTGGCCACGTGTGCTTGAGTTGCTCACTGGAGTCGTGAGCCAACGAGGACAGCACATAGGCCTCGTCACCGAGTACCAACCCACTGGCTAGAAATGGTGGCTTGAGTACTAATCATATAATGGGCTGGTACAGAATAAATGTGTTGTGACTGCAGCCAGGATATCGGGGATTAGAGTTATTGATTTGCTGAGCATGATTTCACATCAACTGCACACTCAGGGATGCATGGGAACACCTTGCGGTTGTGGTACATCTCTGCATGTCGATGTGGTGCTTGCAAAGCCATGTGTGTGCAGCTGATGGCACCCTACGCTGTAGCGAAGCCCACTATCCTGATAAAGTTCTGTGTATGCTTCGCCTGCTTCTCTCTGGCCAGAGAGAATGTTATGTACTCCTTCCCTCTGGCATAGAGAGCATCAGTCACCTCCTTTATGCAGCAGTAGATGGCAAACTGGGAAATGTTAGAAATCTGCTCCAGCCTGTGAGGATCCCCACACAGAGAAGTTCATGAGCACATTCACCTTCACAGTTAATGGCTGAACCATCCCTGCCTTGCTCTGAGGATGCAGTCTGCTTGTGAGAGGTGACAGAATTCAGTGAGTACCTCCTTAGTAAAATGGAAACATTGTATACATTGTTCCCTGGTGAGGTTTACATAAGAGAAATGATCCCTGAAGACCATTTTTGGATATGAAACCCTTCTCTCTCTCCTCCTCTCTTGTCTTCAGCCGTTCTGCCTCTGTTCCATTTTCCTCTCATACTACAGACCAAAGAGGATGGTAACTACAGGCCCATGACTGGGAGCAAGTGGTCTAAGCAGAACTCTTGAAATCAGAACCAAGACCTTCACCACATGCAGCAACATTCCCTGCAGACTTCACCAGTTTTAGTAGCAGTAGAAAGCTCAGAGCACTTATATAAACTCAGTCAGAACCAGTCGAAATCATACAACAATTAATCTGAAAATAATTGATGATTCCTTTAAGTAGCACTGATTTAGTGGGAGGTCCTTTCTGTTACTGAAAACAAACTGTGTGAGGCTCAGAGAGGGCATTAACTGGGGCAATGAAGTAGAAAGTGGCTGTGCTGGTGTCAAACAGCATTACACACTGACTGAGATCATGATTGACTTAATCTGCAGACTGCTGGCACACATTCCTAATGCCCTCGCTAACATCCTCACCGAAATGGTACCTGATGTGGGTCACACTGTATGCAGTGCAGACCCCATTTTGGTACCAAAACAGCATCCATTGTGCCAAAACCATGGTCGCTATGGAGCCAAATCTTGCTGTATTGATCTTATCGCTGACCATTGACCTTGGTACTGTTTCTCTATGGAGTGACCATCATGATTCCCCATTGAGTGTTGTTTGGAGCCCACCAGTTGAGTCATATTCTCTGATATTTAAAAAGTTATTTTCAGAATGCCCAATTGACCATGGCTCAGGTGGATTTTGTGCATGAAGTGTATCCTGTTTATGCTTTTCTTATATAAAGAGACCACGAAAGAGAAGGGGAGGAGAAAACCACTCAAAATGATTCTGACAAGCATTAAATGAAGCATTATTTCCTAAACATAAAAGGCAATTAGTGATTTGAGGCAAAGTGCTTTTTAAAATTTAACTTCCAGTGGATCCCTCTGGCAATGCTTACAATGTGGCAGAAACACTGCCAGGTACACACAATGTGACATTAGAATTGGCTCCCAGTCACTGAATAAGTCAAATTGCATTTTGAGTGCATGCCATTCGGGGAGGTTTTTTTAAAACTAATGTTTGGAACATTACATTGTGTGATTTTATCTGTTTTCTATGCAAAATGTTAAGCAGCAACCTTGATTATTACATATACCTGCAACGTTTTCAGCTCTCACCATTTTTCGAGCCCAATATACAGGACAAGATAGGAAATAAGATGTGCCACCAGTAAGTAGGAATTTTGCATCTGACAGAACTAGAGAGTGGGTTTGGTAGAATGCAACGTGGAATGTATGGTCTGCATAAGAGAAGGTTCAGCGGTCAGGTACATCTGAAGTTGTGGGGGAGACAGGCAGGAGGGGTCTTCTGCTGGTGGGAGGAATTGACAATTTTACATTAAATTGTCTCAGAGATACAGATTTTATTTTACTTCTATACTGGTCAAGGTGAGGGTTCCTAGTAATGGGCAATGGGACTCTTCCCATTTCATTAACAGCAACAGGCACTCAGAGGTCAGGTATAGTACAGGCCAATGCAGAGTAAAGCTCCAGGTACTCAGTGCCAACCTCCAAAGGCCCTATTGTAGCAACATGATAGTCTTTTCATTTCCCACACAGCCATCCTGTGACCTCACTGAATTAGAGCTGAATTAGTCCCTATGCCAAATTAGTCCTTGATCAATATTACACAGAACCTCATGACTCGAATGTGCCCTGCAAGGTGTTCCTCAGCTGGGGTTGGCCAGGCTGCAATGGTGCTGCAGGTAGAGAGTGGACTAATCAATGTTCCTCTGTCCTTTCAGGAGAAGACAAGACATAACCAAGTCGAGAGGGCACATAGAGGTGGAGATCCCCCAGCCACCAGCTGCTCAGCAGGTTTGAGCAGGACGCCCTAGCGCTAGAGAGCCGGCATGCTCCCCGTGCAACTGAGCATGGAGAGGCTGGGGTGCCAAACGAAGGTAAGAGTGCAGTGCACAGAGGTGAGAGTTTCGGATTGTGCAACCCTTCTAGTGTAGTATCTTCATTGATGTGAGCCTCGAGTCCCCATTGATCATTGAAAGACGATGGCACCATGACACAGATCTCCGTTGTCTCACCAAGGTGACTGGCATGCACAGTGACAGTGTAGTGAATTTAACTAATGACATGTTGTTGCGCTCCCTTTTAGATTCGCCAGCACACAATTGATCCGTGGACCTTGAAGGGCCACCCCTGATGCTGGAGGACCGCCAGGCTTCACTTGCACCTGCGTTATACCGCTCTCTGAACCAGGCACCAGTACAGATACCAATACCTTGGTGGGCATTAGCTCGGTGGGTAGAATGTCAGTGCACAGCAGTGAGGGCACTTCACACTTGCTTGAGGTGCAGGCGGAGGCAGAGTGTCCAGGGCAGAGGACTGCTGGAGGCCAGAATGATGCTGAGTTGAAGGCAGATGATGAGCCTTTAGAGGTGTCCATTAGGCAGAAGATGCTGGATGTCCAGCAGGAGGATCTGGCGGAGATCCATGAGGGTCTGGGTGCCATGATCTCTGTGATGGAGGAGTCATGCGGAGCGTTGACCCTCATGGTCGAGCACACTGCCTCCTTTATTGAGAGAGTGCTGACTCTCATGGAGAGGCAGCTGCAGGGACAGAATGAGGGGTTCCTGCGTTTGCGCTCAAACCTCAGGTGGTCAGTGTCAGTGTGGGAGATGGATGAGGCACCCAGTATCCCAGCTAGATGCCTGTCCACCAGTGGTGAGCAGGGAGGTCCAGAGTGACCTCACGTTGGCACACAAGCTGCTTGTTGATCTCTGCGGGCTCCTCTCAGGGTGCTCCAGATGATAACAGCAGCTCCTCTGCCCCTCTGACAGTAACCATGGCATCTGATGAGGCTGCGATGACTGGGGAGATACCAGCTGTGGCACTGGTCGCTCCCTCCCAGGCGGGGCCAGCACAGGCTCCACGGGACAGAGGACACCCGCCAAGGTCATCAAGGCCAACAAGACAGTAGGGTCAGCAGACTGTGTCCAATGCCAGTGCCAGCGAGGGGGGGGGCACCAAGATATAGCACTCGCAAACGTAAGTTAAAGGCACCATGAGCACAAGAAGGACAGTTCATGGGTGATTTTCTGTTCATTTATGTTTGGTTTATCTTTACTGATCTGGGGATGAAGACCAGAGAAGGTTATCTAAAGTATTTTGGATTGTCAAAATGAGACATTTTATTTTTGTTGTAATGGCCTGAGTATGCTTCACCTTTTTCTTTTCTTGGTGCAGGCTACGCCAGTATGTAATGGAGAGTGGCTCTAGACTTTATTGCACAGGCACTGAGTGGACTTTGGACTCAAATGAAAGGGTCATTTCAGACATCTGGGATGGAGGCGGCAGCCCTGGCATGAGGTGGAAGCAGGTCATTGGCAGCCTACCTGAAAGAGCGTTGGATCAAGGTATACCTGGTATCCCTGCCTCCCGGGAGGTTACCGAGGTCTGCCTCCATGCCCTCAGCATTCTCCTCACTGTGCTCACTACTGGATTCATCCTCTGTGGCCTCTGCAGCTGCTTCAAGAACCTCTTCCTCCAGTGGGTCCCCCCTTGCCAGTGCCAGATTGTGGAGAGTGCAGCATGCAACCACTATCAGTGACACCCGCTCTTGGGGTATTATAGTGCTCCCCCTGAATGGTCCTTTTCTATCTCTTCTGAACACCTTGTACCCGGGAATATTTAACTCCCAGTCTTGCCCTTTCTTGAGCCAAGTCTCTGTTATCACCACAATGTCATATTTCCACATGGCAATCTGTGCCTGTAACTCCCCAATCTTATTTATTATACTCTGTGCATTCACATACATGCATAGTAACCCTGATTTAGATTTTGTTACTTTCTCCCTTACCCCGACTTTAACTATTAACTTACTATTCTCTATACTAGTGCTATCTGGCTCTCCCAGTATTTTATGCACCCTGGTATTCCTCTCTAATATTTTCTCTTGTTTCCCACAACCCTGCTGAGTTAGTTTGAACGCTTCCCAACATCCCTAGCTAAATGCCCCTCAAGGAACTCAGTCCCTTCTCTGTTCAGGTGCAACCTGTCCAGCTTGTACAGGTGCCATCTCCCCCAGAGCCAGTCCCAGTATCCCAGGAATCTAAAGCCCTCCCTCCTGCACCATCATTCCAGCCATGCATTCATCTGTCTTATCCTCCTATTTCTGTACTCACTGGCATGTGGAACTGGGAGCAATCCGGAGATTACTACATTAAGGATCCTGCTTGTTAATTTTCTACCTAGCTCCCTAAATTTTGATTGCAGGACCACGTCCCCCTTTCTACCTAAGTCATTGGTACCAATGCAGACCACGACCCCTGGCTGATCACCCTCCCGCAGAAGAATGTCCTGCAGCCGCTCTGTGACATCCTTGACCCTGGCACCAGGGAGGCAACATACCATCCTGGAGTCACATCTACAGCCACAGAAACACCTGTCTGTTCCCCTAACCAATGAATCCTCTATCACTATAGCACTTCCTTTCTTCGTTCTCCCCTCCTGTACAGCCAAGCCACTTGTGGTGCCATAAACCTGGCTAGGACTGCACTCCTCTGAGGAACCAGTGCCCTCATCAGCTTGCAAGACAGAAAACTGGCTTGTGGGCGGGACCTCAGGGGACTCCTGCGCTACCTGCCTACTTCTCTTGGACTGCCTGGTGGTCACCCATTCTCTGTCTCCAGGCCCTTAAGCTGTGGTGTGACCACCTGAACATACTATCCATGTAGCTCCCAGCCTCATGGATGCGCCACAGTGACTCCAGTCGCCGCTTGAGCTCTGAAATCCGGAGCTCAAGTTTCTGCAGCTGACAACACTTCCTGCACATGTGGTCGTCTAGGACACCAGTAGCGTCCATGACTTCACACATATTACAGGACATGCATTCCACTTGACTGAGCTGCCTTGCCATGTCTTAACTCTACTTCCCTTACATTAACTTTATTCTACTTTGGATTATTTATATTACTTTAGTATATTGGCCCTTAAATTTCCCTTATTCCTGGTGCTTCATAGTTAAATCCAAGCACAAGAACTTTAAAAATATTACACTTTACTAATTTACTCATCAGTTCCTACTTACCAAGGCCGCTGCTCTTCTTTCTGAGCAAAGGGAGAAAAAGAAAGGATCTGCTCCTCCCTTCTCACCAACCTCCCTCAGTCACAAAACTCTAACTGAAGCACTCGACTGCAACCAAACACAACACTCCAGTGCAGACCTTGCACAGACTTGCAGAATCTGCATCCTGTGGTCACATACTATCTGCATGTTCATGGAGTGGAAGCCCTTCCTGTTGACAAAGGCACCCGGCTGACCCGCTGGTGCCATGATGGCCACATGTGTGCATTCAATTGCACCCTGGATGAAGGGGAACACAGAAATCTCTGCAAAGCTTCTGGCTCAGTCAGCCTGGCTGGCCTCATCTGTACGGTAAAGAATAAATGTCAGTACCCGCCTGAACGGAGCTTCTGTCACCAGCTTGATGCAACTATAGACATCTGATTGGGGGACGCCGCACAGATATCCCACTGACCCCTAGAAAGAGCTGGAGGCATAGAGGTTGAGGGCCGCTGTGACCTTCAGAGCCACTGACATGGAGTTTCCACCCACACAGTTGGAGTTGATCGCAGGCCAAATCATCTGACAAATGGAGGTCACTGTCTGCCTTGAGAGGCAGAGCCTCCTTCAGCATTGCATCTCGGACATATTAAGGTAGCTGCATCACCGCCTGTAAACCCTGGCTGCAGCCCCCTAACACCTTGGACTTCCTGCTGGACCTCTGCCTCTTGTGCCTGCACCACTCGTCCCACAGGTCGCTCCCCTGGAAGATGCATTGGGACATCTGACCTCCTCTCCCTTCTGCCCATCTCTTCATCCTCAGAGGAGGTGCCTCCAGCTGAGACCACAATCACAATTACCAGAATAATAGAAGGGTCCACAGGGTCTGAATCTCGCGGAGGCCTTGGAGACACCAATGAGTCCTGAAATGAAGCCTGGAGATGCTAACAATGAAGCCTCGAACAGAGATGAAGCTGCCAAATACCAATAAGTAACCAGCAGTAAACGATCTAACAAACTACCTACTACTGACACGGGCATAGCTGTTCACACATTTTATCAGGTGCGTGGATGAGGTTATTGAAAATGTTGGCTCCCCACAAGCCCGTTTTGCCCAAGCAAGCACAAAATCGCACAGGTAACAAAAAATAGGTGTCAAATGGCGTTTCAATGAACACACTACAGTCCTTAAATTAAGCCAGATGGGAATCACACTGCAGTGCATATGCTATACCACATGGGAATCAGACTGCAATGTACACATTATACCAGATAGGAATCACACTGCAGTGTATACACTATACCAGATAGGAATCACACTGCAGTGTATACATTATACCAGATAGGAATCACACTGTAGTGTATACATTATACCTGATAGGAATCACACTGTAATGTATACATTATACCAGATAGGAATCACACTGCAGTATATACGTTATACCTGATAGGAATCGCACTGCAGTGGATACATTATACTTGTTAGGAACCGCACTGCAGTGTATACATTATACCAGATAGGAATCACACTGCAGTGTATACATTATACCAGATAGAAATCAAACTGCAGAATATATCTTCTACCTGATAGGAATCGGACTGCAGTGTATACATTATAGTTAATAGGAATCACACTACCGTTCAAACATTATACCAGATGGTAATCACACAGCAGTGTATATATTATGCCAGATAGGAATCACACTGCAGTGTATACGTTAGACCAGAAAGTAATCACACTGCAGTGTATATATTATACAAGAAAGGAATCGCACTACAGTGTGTACATTACAGCAGATCGGAATCACACTGTAGCGTATACACTATAGCAGATAGGAATCACACTGCAAGGTATAGATTATACCAGAAAGGAATCACACTGCAGTGTATACATTATACCAGATAGGCATTACACTGCAGTGTGTACATTATAACAGAAAGGAATCAAACTGCAGTATATACATTATAGCAGATAGGAATCACACTGCAGTGTATAGATTATGCCAGAAAGGAATCATATTGCAGTGTATACATTATAGCAGATAGGCATTACACTGCAGTGTGTACATTATACCAGAAAGGAATCATACTGCAGTGTATACATTATAGCAGATAGGCATTACGCTGCAGTGTGTACATTATACCAGAAAGGAAATACACTACAGTGTATACATTATAGCAGATAGGCATTACACTGCAGTGTGTTCATTATACCAGACAAAAAACACACTACACTACATACATTATACCAGATAGGCATTACACTGCAGTGTGTACATTATACCAGACAACAACCACACTACAGTACATACATTATATCAGATGGGAATCACACTGCAGTGTGCACATTATACCAGATGGGAATCACACTGCAGTATGTACATCAGGCCAGGTAGGAATCACAGAGCAACATATACATTATACCTTAAAGGAATCAAATTGCAGTGTTTACATTATAGTTTCTTGGAAACACACTGTTGTTCAAACTTTATACCAGATGGGAATCACACTGCAGCGTGTGCATTATAACAGCTAAGAATCACTCTGCAATGTATACATTATACCAAATAGGACTCCCGCTGCAGTGCATACATTATATCAGATAGGAATCACATTGCAGTGCATACATTATACTAAATAGGAAACACACTGCACTGTATACATTATACCAGATAGGAATATCACTGCAGTTTATACAATATACCAGATGGGAAACTCTCTGCAGTGTATACATTTTACCAGATGGGAAACTCTCTGCAGTGTATACATGATGCCAGGTAGGAAAACACTGCAGTGTAAACATTATACAAGGTAGGAATCACACTGCAGGGTTTAAATTATACCAGGTAGGAAACACACTGCAGGGTTTAAATTATACCAGGTAGGAATCACACTGCAGCGTTTAAATTATACCAGGTAGGAAAAGCACTTCAGTCTATACATTATACCAAATAGGAATCAACAGCAGTATATACATTATACCAGATGGGAATCACACAGCACTGTAGACATTTTACCAAATAGGAATCACACTGCAGTGTATACATTATACCAGATAGGGAACACACTGCAGTTTATACATTATACCAGAAAGGAAACATACTGCAGTTTATGCATTATACCAGAAACATACTGCAGTTTATACATTATACCAGAAAGGAAACATACTGCAGTTTATGCATTATACCAGAAACATACTGCAGTTTATACATTATACCAGAAAGGAAACATACTGCAGTTTATGCATTATACCAGAAAGGAATCACACTGCAGAACATACATTATTACCAGGTAGGAAACACAATGCAGTCTATAAATTTTACCAGGTGGGAAACACATTGCAGTGTAAATATTATACCAGATAGGAATCACAATGCAGTGTGTACATTACACCAGATAAGAATCACAATCCATTGTGTACATCATACCAGATAGGAAACACGCTGCTGTATATATATTATACCAGGGAGGAAAGATATTGCAGCGTATACAATATACCAGATTGGAAACACACTGCAGTTTATACATTACACCAGGTAGGAATCACGCTGCAGTGTATACATTATACCAGGTAGGAAACACACGGCATTGTATACATTATACCAGGTACGAATCACACTGCAGTGTATACATTATACCAGATAGGAATATCACTGCAGCTTATACAATATACCAGATGGGAATCTCACTGAAGTGTATACATTTTACCAGATGGGAAACACGCTGCAGTGTATACATTATACCAGGTAGGAAACACACTGCAGTGTATACATTGTACCAGGTAGGAATCACACTGCAGGGTTTAAATTATACCAGGTAGGAAACACACTTCAGTCTATACATTATACCAAATAGGAATCAACTGCAGTACATACATTATACCAGATGGGAATCACACAGCACTGTATACATTATACCAAATAGGAAACACACTGCAGCTTATACATTATACCAGATGGAAATCTCACTGAAGTGTATACATTTTACCAGATAGGAATCACACTGTAGCATATACATTATAGCATTTGGGAATCTCACTGCAGTGTATAAATTATACCAGGTAGCAATCGCTCTACAGTGCATAAATTAGACCAGATAGGAATCACGTTGCAGTGTGTACATTATACCATGTAGGAATCACATGGCGGTGTATACATTATACCAAATAGGAATCATACAGCAGTGAATACAATATACCAGTTAGGAAACACACTGCAGTGTACATATTACACCAGGTAGGAAACACACTGCAGTGTATACATTATACTAGGTTAGAAAAACACTGAAGTGTATATATTATACCAAATAGGAATCACTCGGCAGTGTATACATTGTACCAGATAGGAAACATACTGCAGTTTATACATTATACCGGGTAGGAAAACACTGCAGTGTATACATTGTACCAGGTAGGAATCACACTGCAAAGTATAAATGATACCAGGTAGGAAACACACTGCAGTGTATACATTATACCAAATAGGAATCAACTGCAGTATAAACATTATACCAGATGGGAATCTCACTGAAATGTATTCCTTTTTTCCAGTTGGGAAACACCCTGCAGTGTATACATTATACCAAATAGGAAACACACTGCAGCATATACATTATATCAGATAGGAAACACACAGCAGTGTATACATTATACCAGGTAGGAATCACACTGCAGTGTATACATTATACCAAATAGGCATCACACAGCAGGGTTTAAATTATACCAGGTAGGAAACACGCTTCAGTCTATACATTATACGAAATAGGAATCAACTGCAGTATATACATTATACCAGATGGGAATCTCACTGAAGTGTATACATTTTACCAGATGGGAAATACACAGCAGTGTATGCATTTTACCAGGTAGGAAACACACTGCAGTGTATACATTATACCAGAAAGGAAACACAGGGCAGTTTATACATTATACCAAATAGCTTTCACACTGCAGTGTATACATTATACCAGAAAGGAAACACAGGGCAGTTTATACATTATACCAGATAGCTTTCACACTGCAGTGTATACATTATAGCAGATAGGCATTACACTGCAATGCGTACATTATACCAGACAAAAAATACACTACACGACATACATTATACCAGATAGGAATCACCCTGCAGTGATTAAACATTATACCAGGTGAGAATTACAATGCAGTGTGTACATTATACAAGGTAGGAATCACAGTGCAGCATATACATTATACCTTAAAATAATCAAATTGCAGTGTGTACATTATAGTTTGTAGGAACCGCACTGCTGTTCAAACATTATACCAGATGGGAATCGCACTGCAGCATGTGCATTATAACAATTACGAATCACTCTGCAATGTATACGTTATACCAAATAGGAGACACACTGCAGTTAATACAGTATACCAAGTAGGAAACACACTGCAGTGTAAACATTATACCTGATAGGAATCACACTGCAGTATATACATTATACCTGATAGGAATCACACTGCAGTGTGTACATTATACCAAATAGGAAACACCCTGCAGTGTATACATTATACCAAATAGGAAACACCCTGCAGTGTATACATTATACCAAATAGGAAACACACTGTAGCATATACATTGTAGCATTTGGGAATCTCACTGCAGCGTATATATTAAACCAGGTAGCAATCGCTCTGCAGTGCATAAATTAGACCAGATAGGAATCACGTTGTAGTGTGTACATTATACCATGTAGGAATCACATGACGGTGTACACATTATACCAAATAGGAATCATACAGCAGTGAATACAATATGCCAGGTAGGAAACACACTGCAGTCCACATACTAGGTTAGAAAAACACTGCAGTGTATACATTATACCAAATAGGAATCACTCGGCAGTGTATCCATTGTACCAGATAGGAAACATACTGCAGTTTTATACATTATACCAGGTAGGAAAACACTGCAGTGTATACATTGTACCAGGTAGGAATCACACTGCAAAATATAAATGATACCAGGTAGGAAACACATTGCAGTGTATACATTATACCAAATAGGAATCAACTGCAGTATAAACATTATACCAGATGGGAATCTCACTGGAGTGTATACATTTTACCAGATGGGAAACACCCTGCAGTGTATACATTATACCAAATAGGAAACACACTGGAGCATATACATTATACCAGATAGGAATCACACTGCAGTGTATACATTATACCCGGTAGGAAACACACTTCCGTCTATACATTACACCAAATAGGAATCAACTGTAGTAGATATGTTATACCAGATGGGAATCTCACTGAAGTGTATATATATTACTAGGTGGGAAACACACTGCTGTGTATACATTATACCAGGTAGGAAACACACTGCAGTGTATACATTATACCAGAAAGGAAACAGACGGCAGTTTATACATTATACCAAATAGCTTTCACACTGCACTGTATACATTATAGCAGATAGGCATTACACTGCAGTGCATACATTATACCAGACAAAAAACACACTACACGACATACATTATACCAGATAGGAATCACCCTGCAGTGTGCACATTATACCAGGTGAGAATCACAGTGCAGTGTGTGCATTATACAAGATAGGAATCACCCTGCAGTGTGTACGTTATACAAGGTAGGAATCACAGTGCAGCATATACGTTACACCTTAAGGAATCAAATTACAGTGTATACATTATAGTTTGTAGGAACCACACTGCTGTTCAAACATTATACCAGATGGGAATCGCACAGCAGCGTGTGCATTATAACAATTAAGAATCACTCTGCAATGTATACGTTATACCAAATAGGAAACACACTGCAGTTTATACAGTATACCAGGTAGGAAACACACTGCAGCATATACATTATACCAGATTTGAAATTCACTGAAGTGTAAACACTTTAACACATAGGAATCACACTGCCATGTAAACATTATACCAGATAGGAATCACACTGCAGTGTACACATTATAGCAGATTGGATTCACACTGCAGTGTATACATTATACCAGTAAGGAATCACACTGAAGATTATACATTATACAAGATAGGAATCATACTGCAGGATATACATTATAGCAGATGGGAATCTCACTGCAATGTATATATTATACCAGGTAGGAAACGCTCTGCAGTGTATAAATTAGACCAGATAGGAATCACGTTGCAGTGTGTACATTATACCATGTAGGAATCATACTGCGGTGTATACATTATGCCAAATAGAAACACTCGGCAGTGTATACATTGTACCAAATAGGAATCACACTGCAGTGTATACATTATACCAAATAGGAATCACACTGCAGTGTATACATAATACCAGGTAGAAAACACACTGCTGCGTATACATTATACCAGATAGGAATCATACTGCACTGTAGACATTTTACCAAATAGGAATCACACTGCAGTGTATACATTATACAAGGTAGGAAACACACTGCTGCGTATACATTATACCAGATAGGAATCATACTGTACTGTAGACATTTTAGCAAATAGGAATCACACTGCAGTGTATACATTATACCAGATAGGGAACACACTGCAGTTTATACATTATACCAAATAAGAATCAGACTGCAGTGTATACATTATACCAGCTAGGAAACACACTGCATTGTATACATTATACCAGAAAGGAAACATACTGCAGTTTATGCATTATACCAGAAAGGAATCATACTGCAGTACATACATTATTACCAGGTAGGAAACACAATGTAGTCTATAAATTTTACCAGGTGGGAAACACATTGCAGTGTAAATATTATACCAGATAGGAATCACAATGCAGTGTGTACATTACACCAGATAAGAACCACAATGCATTGTGTACATCATACCAAATAGGAAACACGCTGCTGTATATACATTATACCAGGGAGGAAAGATATTGCAGCATATACAATATACCAGATTGGAAACATACTGCAGTTTATACATTACACCAGGTAGGAATCACGCTGCAGTGTATACATTATACCAGGTAGGAATCACACTACAGTGTATACATTATACCAGGTAGGAATCACACTACAGTGTATACATTATACCAGGTAGGAAACACACAGCATTGTATACATTATACCAGGTACGAATCACACTGCAGTGTAGACATTATACCAGATAGGAATATCACTGCAGTTTATACAATATACCAGATGGGAAACTCTCTGCAGTGTATACATTTTACCAGATGGCAAACACACTGCAGTCTACACCTTATAGCAGATTGGAAACACACTGCAGTGCATATGTTACACAAGGTAGGAATCACACTGCTGTGTATACATTATACCAGATAGGAATCACACTGCAGTGTTTTCATTATAATAGATAGGAATCACACTGCAGTATCTACATTATACCAGCTGGGAATCACACTGCAGTGTATACATTATACCAGGGAAGAATCACACTGCAGTTTATACATTATACCAGGTAGGAAACACATTGCAGTGTATACATTATACCAGAAAGGAAATACATTGTAGTTTATACATTATACCAGGTAGGAAACACACTGCAGTGTATACATTATACCAGGTTGGAATCACACTGCAGTGTATACATTATACGAAATAGGAATCACACTGCAGTGTATACACTACCAGAGAGGAATCATACTTCAGTTTATAGATTACACCAGGTAGGAAACACGTTATACATTATACCAGAAAGGAATCACAGTGCAGTTTATACGTTATGACAGATAGGAATCACACTGCAGTGTATACATTACACCAGAAAGGAAACATACTGCAGTGTATACATTATACCAGTTAGGAATCACACTGCACTTTATACATTATAGCAGACAGGACTCACACTGCAGCATATACATTATAGCAGATGGGAAACACGCTGCAGTGTATACATTATATCAGGTAGGAATCACACTGCAGTATATAAATTATACCAGGTAGGAAACACACTGCAGCGTATACATTATACCAAATAGGAATCAACTGCAGTATATACATTAGAACAGAAAGGAAGCACACTGTAGTTTATACATTATACCAGGTAGGAAACACATTGAAGTGGATATATTATACCAGAAAGTAAATACACGGCAGTTTATACATTATACCAAATAGGTTTCACACTGCAGTGTATACATTATTGCAGATAGGCATTACACTGCAGTGTGTACATTATACCAGACAGAAAACACACTACAATACATACATTATACCAGATAGGAATCACCCTGCAGTAATCACATTATACCAGGTGAGAATCACAGTGCAGTGTGTGCATTATACAAGATAGGAATCACCCTGCAGTGTGTACATTATACAAGGTAGGAATCACAGTGCAGCATATACATTATAGCAGATGGGAATCTCACTGCAGTGTATATATTACACCAGGTAGGAAACGCTCTGCAGTGTATACATTATACCAGAAAGGACACATACTGCAGTTTATACATTATACCAGATAGGAAACTCTCTGCAGTGTATACATTTTACCAGATGGCAAACACACTGCAGTATACACCTTATAGCTGATTGGAAATACAATGCAGTTTATATGTTATGCCAGGTAGGAATCACACTGCTGTGTATACATTATAACAGATGGGAATCTCACTGCAGTGTATACATTATAACAGATGGGAATCTCACTGCACTATCTACATTATACCAGATAGGAATCACACGACAGTGTATACATTACACCAGGGAAGAATCACACTGCATTTTATACATTATACCAGAAAGGAAACACACTGTAGTTTATATATTATACCAGGTTGGAAACACACTGCAGTGTATACATTATACCAGGTTGGAAACACACTGCAGTGTATACATTATACCAGGTTGGAAACACACTGCAGTGTATACATTATACCAAATAGGAATCACACTGCAGTGTATACAGTACCAGGGAGGAATCATACTTCAGTTTATAGATTATACCAGATAGGAGACACACTGCACTGTATACATTATACCAGACAGGAATCACAGTGCAGTTTATACGTTAAAAACAGATAGGAAATACACTGCAGTGTATACATTATACCAGGTAGGAAAACACTGGAGTGTACACATTGTACCAGGTAGGAATCACACTGCAGTGCATAAATTATACCAGGTAGGAAACACATTGCAGTGTATACATTATACCAAATAGGAATCAACTGCAGTATATACATTATATCAGATGGGAATCTCACTGAAGTGTATACATTTTACCAGATGGGGAACACACTGCAGTGTATACATTATACCAGAAAGGAAACACACGTCAGTTTTTACATTATACCCAAAAAGTTTTACACTGCAGTGTATACATTATAGCAGATGGGCATTACACTGCAGTGTGTACATTATACCAGACAAAAAACACACTATACTACATACATTATACCAGATAGGAATCACCCTGCAGTGTGCACATTATACCAGGTGAAAATCACCCTGCAGTGTGTACATTATACAAGGTAGGAATCACAGTGCAGCATATACATTATACCTTAAAGGAATCAAATTGCAGTGTCTTCATTTTAGTTTGTAGGAAGCACACTGCTGTTCAAACATTATACCAGATGGGAATCGCACTGCAGCGTGTGCATTATAACAATTAAGAATCACTCTGCAATGTATATGTTATACCAAATAGGACTCACACTGCAGTGTATACATTATATCAGATAGGAATCACATTGCAGTGCATACATTATACCAAATAGAAACACACTGCAGCGTATACAATATACCAGGTAGGAAACACACAGCAGAGTATACATTATATCAGATAGGAATCGCACAGCACTGTATACATTATACCAAATAGGAAAAACACGGCAGTGTATACATTATACCAGGTAGGAAACACACTACAGCGTATACATTATGCCAGAGAGTAATCTCACTGCAGTGTATACATTATACCAGATAGGAATCACACAGCACTGTATACATTATACCAAATAGGAAACACACTGCAGTGTATATATTGTACCAGATAGGAAACACACTGAAGTTTATACATTATACCAGATGGGAATCACACTGCAGTTTATACATTATACCAAATAGGAATCACACTGCAGCATATACATTATACCAGATGTGAATCTCACTGAAGTGTAAACACTTTACCAGATAGGAATCACACTGCCGTGTAAACATCATACCAGATAGGAATCACACTGCAGTTTAGACATTATACCAGATAGGAATCACACTGCAGTTTAGACATTATACCAGATAGGAAGCACACTACAGCATATACATTATACCAGTAAGGAATCACACTGCAGATTATACATTAAACAAGATAGGAATCACACTGCAGGATATACATTATAGCAGATGGGAATCTCATTGAAGTGTATATATTATACCAAGTAGGAAACACTCTGCAGTATATAATTTAGACCAGATAGGAATCACGTTACAGTGTGTACATTGTACCAGCTAGGAATCACACTGCATTGCATACATTATACCAAATAGGAATGACACTGCAGTGTATACATTTTACCAGGTAGGAAACACACTGCAGTGCATACATTATACTAGGTTAGAAAAACACTGCAGTGTATACATTATACGAAATAGGAATCACTCGGCAGTGTATCCATTGTACCAGATAGGAAACATACTGCAGTTTGTAAATTATACCAGATAGGAATCACACTGCAGTGTATACATTATACCAGTAAGGAATCACACTGCAGATTATACATTATACAAGATAGGAACCACACTGCAGGATATACGTTATAGAAGATGGGAATCTCATTGGAGTGTATATACTATACCAGGTAGGAAACACTCTGCAGTGCATAATTTAGACCAGATAAGAATCACGTTTCAGTGTGTACATTATACCAGCTAGGAATCACACTGCAGTGTATACATTATACCAAATAGCAATGACACTGCAGTGTATACATTATACCAGGTAGGAAACACCTTGCAGTGCATACATTATACTAGGTGAGAAAAACACTGCAGTGTATACATTATACGAAATAGGAATCACTCGGCAGTGTATACATTGTACCAGATAGGAAACATATTGCAGTTTATACATTATACCAGTTAGGATACACACTGCAGCGTATACATTATACCAGATGGGAATCTCACTCCAGTGTATACATTTTACCAGATGGGAAACACACCGTAGTGTATACATTATACCAGATCAGAATCACACTGCAGTATGTACATTATATCAAATGGGAATCACACTGCAGTGTATAGAATATACCAGTTACGAAACACACTGCAGTGTATACATTATGACAGATGGGAATCTCAATGCAGTGTGTACATTTCACCAACTGGGAAACACACTGCAGTGTATATATTATTCCAGGTAGTAATCACACTGCAGTGTTAACATACCTGATAGGAATCATACTGCAGTGTCTACATTATACCAGATAGGAATCACACTGCAGTATATACATTATACAAGGTAGGAAACACACTGCTGCATATACATTATACCAGATAGGAATCATACTGCAGTTTATACATTATACCAAATAAGAATCAGACTGCAGTGTATACATTATACCAGAAAGGAAACATACTGCAGTTTATGCATTATACCAGAAAGGAAACATACTGCAGTTTATACATTATACCAGAAAGGAAACACACTGCAGTGTATACATTATACCAGAAACATACTGCAGTTTATGCATTATACCAGAAAGGAAACATACTGCAGTTTATGCATTATACCAGAAAGGAATCACACTGCAGTACATACATTATTACCAGGTAGGAAACACAATGTAGTCTATAAATTTTACCAGGTGGGAAACACATTGCAGTGTAAATATTATACCAGATAGGAATCACAATGCAGTGTGTACATTACACCAGATAAGAACCACAATGCATTGTGTACATCATACCAGATAGGAAACACGCTGCTGTATATACATTATACCAGGGAGGAAAGATATTGCATCGTATACAATATACCAGATAGGAAACACACTGCAGTTTATAAATTACACCAGGTAGGAATCACACTACAGTGTATACATTATACCAGGTAGGAAACACACAGCATTGTATACATTATACCAGGACGAATCACACTGCAGTGTATACATTATACCAGATAGGAATATCACTGCAGTTTGTACAATATACCAGATGGGAAACTCTCTGCAGTGTATACATTTTACCAGATGGCAAACACACTGCAGTGTACACCTTATAGCAGAATGGAAACGCACTGCAGTGTTTTCATTATAACAGATAGGAATCACACGGCAGCGTATACATTATACCAAATAGGAATCACACCGCAGTGTATACATTATACCAGATAGGAAACACACTGCATTGTATACATTATATTGGGTAGTAAACACACTGCAGCGTATAAATTATATCAGATGGGAATCTCACTGCAGTGTATACATTATACCATTTTGGAATCACACTGCATTGTAAACATTATACCACACTGGAATCACACTGCAGTGTATACATTATATCAGATATGAGTCACACTGCAGTTTATACATTATAGCAGATTAGAATTACATTCCATTGTCTTCATTATACCAGAAAGGAATTATACTGCAGTGTACACTTTATACCAGATAGTAATCACATTGCAATGTATACATCATGCCAGACCTGATTTTGATTTGGACCTGAAAATTTGAGAATCAATATCAAAATTTTGATTTTGTCCACCTCAAACCGCATATCACCTCTCCCCTCGCCACCGCTGCATCCTTTTACTACCTCAGGGTTAGCCTAAAGAAGAGATTGCAACCCCAAACATATCTTCTCTCTGTCTAATCATCCTCTCCAAACTACCTTTACATTGAACATCAAGTCCAGAAACCTTAGAGCTTTTCAATTCAAAGTTTTCCATAAAGCTCTTTCACCCTTAGCTCCCTGTCACAGCCATATCCTCATCTCAGTCCTGACTTTCCCCTAATTCCCCCAACCCCATGACCTTCTCCTATATCGGCCCTGACACTCTGATTTCCTTCTCCTGTTCCCTCATCCCCATGCCACCCAATTATCTTTCCTTGCTTTAATGCTCATGCACCCACTGCCCTTCAAAAGTGCTACCTCACCCTCAAAACACCAACACTTAACACTGCCATCCTTGCAATAAATTCCACTTTTCTTTAGTCAAAATTCATTGACTCTCCACCTCTTAAAGCATGGAAATCAAAATTCTCATCTAGATACATTTGCCTTGCTCCAACCTTAATTCTGGAATATGGTACCCCAGGCTATTCCCTTTGGTCCTTCAACTCAGGCCTCTGCCTCACCCTCCCTTCTTCCTTGTGTTCTTGTGTCATTAGTGGCAGATGATTCAGTTAGTTTGGTCCTATTGCCTGGAACTTCCTGTCTAATCCACTCATACATTATTTTTCTCACCCACGGTGGTAGACAGGGCCCTCAACTGTGTCCCACCCATCTCCCGCACCTCTGTCCTCACACCTTCTTCTTCCTCCCAGAACCATGATAGGGTCCCCCTTGTCCTCACTTTTCACCCCACCAGCCTCTGCATTCAAAGGATCATCCTCCGCCATTTCTGCCAACTCCAGCATGATGCTATCACCATACACATCTTCCCTTCACCCCCCTCCCCTGTCGGCGTTGCGTACGGACCATTCCCTCCGGGATACCCTGGTCCACTCCTCAATCACCCCCTACACCTCAACCCCCTCCCACGGAACCTTCCCATGCAATCACAGAAGGTGCAACACCTGCCTCTTTACTGCCCCCCTCCTCACCGTCCAAGGGCCCAAATTCTCCTTTCAAGTGAAGCAGCATTTCACTTGCACTTCCCTCAATTTAGTCTACTGCATTCGCTGCTCCCAATGCGGTCTCCTCTACATTGGAGAGACCAAACACAGACTGGGTGACCGCTTTGTGGAACACCTTCAGTCTGTCCGCAAGCATGACCCAGACCTCCCTGTCGCTTGCCATTTCAACACTCCACCCTGCTCTCATGCCCACATGACCGTCCTTGACCTGCTGCAATGTTCCAGTGAAGCTCAATGCAAACTGGAGGAACAGCACCTCATCTTCCGATTAGGCACTTTACAGCCTTCCGGACTTAACATTGAGTTCAACAACTTCAGACCTTGAACTCTCTCCTCCATCCCCACCCCTTTTTGATCCCCTTTTTTCAAATATTTATTTTTTAATTTTTAAGTATATATATTTTTTCCCACCTATTTCTGCTATTATTTCTAAAATTTATTTCCATTTATTGTTTTATCCCCACCTTTTAGCCTATTTCGATCTTTTCTCCCACATCATCCCCTCCCTCCAACAACCCCCACCAGGGCTATCTGTCACTTGCTCATCCTGCTTTCTACTCTTAATGCCACTATTAGCATCTTCTTTAGCCAGCATTACCAGCATCAACACCCCTTCGACCTTTTGTTTATGACATCTTTTGCAATCTCTCCTTTGCCTCCACCTATCACTGGTCCTCTATCCAGCTTCACCTGTCCCACCTCCCCTTAAACAGCTTATATTTCACCACATTTCTATTTCTCTTTAGTTCTGAAGAAGAGTCATACATACTCGCAACATTAACTCCGTTCCTCTCTCCACAGCTGCTGTCAGACCTGCTGAGTTTTTCCAGCATTTTCTGTTCTTGTTTCATACATTACACCTATTGCCTTTAAGTGAATCATCAAACTGCGCTCTTTCAGCAGCTTTTTGGTTGTCACTCTTGATTAATGAAAGCAATTGACTGTCGTTGGAACCCACTGAGCTTTAGCTGGCATCATTACAGTGGAAGAACAGCGATAGAGTTCCAAGTCAGGAAGGTGTATGATTTGAAGCAGAATCTGTAAGTGCTGGTGTTCCTGTTCCTCTGCTGCCCTTGTCCTTCTAAAGTGTTAGATGTCATGAGTTTGGAAGGTGATGTTAAAGGAGCTGGGTTGAGTCACTACTGCGCATCTTGTATATTGTACACGCCTCTGCCACTGTGCACTTGTGGTGGAGGGGGTGAATGTTTAAGATGATGTTTAATGGGGTGCCAAACAAGTGGGGTGCTTTATTCTGGATGGTGTCTAGCTTCTTGAGTGTTGGAGTTGGACCCATCCAGACAAGTGGAGAGTATTCCACCACACTCCTGACTTGTAGATGGTAGATAGTCATGTGGTGAGTTGTTCACTACAAAATTCCCAGCCATTGATTTGGTCTTGAAGCCAAAGTATTTTTATGACTAGTTCAGTTCAGTTTCTGGTCAATGGTAACCCCCTGGATGTTGGTGGCTGGGGATTCAGTAACAGTAAGGCCATTGACTGTCAAAGGGTGATGGTTAGATTCTCTCTTCTTGGAGATGGTCATTGTCTGGGCACCTGTGTGGCATGAACGAGCTTTATAAATAGGAGCTTAGGTTACAATAACAAAGAAGTTATGATGAACCTTTATCAAACACTGGTTCAGCCTCAACTAGAGTATTGTGTCAAATTTTGGACACCATACTTTAGGAAGGATTTGAAGGCATTTGAGAGGATATAGAAATGATTCATGAGAATGGTTCCAGGGGTGAGGAACTTCAGCTGTGTAGATAGATTGGAGAAACTAGGGGTCTGCTCCAAGGAGAAGAAAAGGTTGAGAGGAGATTTGATAAGAGGTGTTCAAGATCATAATTAGTCTGGACAGAGTAGAGAGGAAGAAACTGATTCCATTGATGGAAAGGTGGAGAACCAGAGGACACAGATTTAAGATGATTGGCAAAAGAAGTAATGGCAGCATGAGTAAAAACCTTTTATACAGTGAGTGGTCTGGTCTGAGCTGCCTGAGTGTCTGATGGAGGCAGTTTCAATCATATCTCCCAAAAGAGAACTGGGTCTTTATCTGAAAGGGAAACATTTTCAGGGGAAAAGACAGGGGAGTGGCACTAGGTGAATTGCTCTTGCAGTGAGACAGCACAGACTAGATAGAATGAATGGCCTCCATTCTGTAATCATTCTATGATTCTATAAACGTTATATGCTATTTATCAGCCTAAGCCCGAATGTTGCCCATGTCTTACTGCATTTGGGCGTGGACTGCATAAGTATCTGAGGATAAAATTCTCAATGTCCTCCCTTTGGATCTGCCCTCCCAAATGGATCCTTACATGAAGTCAGTAGTTTATTGGTAAAATGACTGACAATGTACTTTGCGATATCTCACTACCCTGTACTATACCACTTTAGTGATTCATGGGGTGGAATTTTCCAATAATGAGACTAAGTGCAGAGGCAGGCAGTTTCGGCAGTGCCCACCCTACTGGCCAGAATGGCGGGAACCCACGCCCAATTGCCCACTTAGAGGGCCATTAATTATGCAAAGGCACGTATCGGACTGAATCACACGGAGGGTCGGGAGATGATTCGTCCGCCCACTGTCAGCTAGCGGGCTCATAGGTCCGGGCACGGTATTTAAAGGTCAGTACAACACATAATCTCATTCTCTCCAGCCCACCAGAGATGTCTGGCAGCCAGAAGAAGAAGGCCGAGAGCCTCTAGAAAAAGGCAGCGCCCCGCTTCATGCACCAAGCCCTCCAGGGCTTGATCAGAGGGTTGCAGGTGCACAGGCAAGTCCAGTATCCCAGGGATGGCTGCATGAAGCTGGCAACGGCACCCGAAATGCCATCCAGTGCAGGAAGAGGATGATTGATCTCATCCACTCTGCCAGGGTAAGTCACCCTTCAACTCCCCCAATATCAAACTCTCATCATGCCATCATGCACGCAAACGGCTACTCTCTTCAGGGATCTCACGCAACCATTAGCGGGAGACACATATCAACACTCATTCTCTCACCGAAGCTTTCACATCACCCCCGTCCCATCTATCATGTTGCTCACACTCCACCCTCTAGCCCTTCTGGGGAGGGCTCACCACACACAGGGACATGCATCATACCCAACCTCTGCTCCACCCCTTCTCATCACATGGCTTTCTTTCTTCTTCATACAGGCCAAGTTGGTAGCACAACAGGAACAAGAGGTCGCAGACTGGGGGAGGGATGGCTGACACCATTGCCCTCACTGAGTTTGAGGAGGCTGCAGCCGAGCTGGCTGGGGATGACAGGGATCGCTCCTGTGGAGAAGGGGAGATCGGCCTCTCCCAGCCAACCCAGTACAGATCACAGCTCCATCACCTCATCAAATCCTGACAATCACAGTGAGTCGCGTGCAGTCTTATCTAACTCGTGCTCAGTAAGTGAAACTCTATTTTCTAGGCACCAGCGGGTCGAGATCCTCAAGCCAGTCCAGCACCAGTGTGAGCCCCCGACTTCATTCGAAAAGGAAGCTCTGGAAGACCCGTCACGATGCTCACACACACCCTCCACCAGCTCAGAGACACACACGTCGGTGGGGCAAAGCTGTAGGTTAGGTTTGGGCTCACTTTCTGGGGAACACTGACACGTCCCCAAAGCAGTCGGAGGCAGGGACAGCCCAGGTCTCTGGCACTCAGAGGGCTGCTGGAGACCAGCCACCCGCTCAGTCCGAGTCAGATGATGAGCCTCTGGAAGCAGCCACCAACTCAATGCTGAAGATGTAGCGACAGACGGCAGAACATCAGGCAGAGATTCGACTGTCACTCAACAGACTAGAGCAAACAATGGAGGAGTCTGTCCGTGTCCTGTCTGATGTCATGGCTCCGACATGCGAGCGCCTCGAAGTCACCATGGGAAGGCTGGCAACCACCGTGGAGACCTTGGTCCAGCAGGTCTTGCCAGATTTATGCTCGGCCCCTGCACTCCATGGCCACACACCCTGGTGGGCACCATCAAAATGTAGGCGACATGGGGACGAGGCACCTTGACCTCCTTCCCGGTGCCCCTTCTCCTGCAGGAGTCAAGACACCCACAGGGAGGATGAACATCATTGGACACCCTGGGGCCTCCTCTCAGGTCACTCCAAGCGTGTGCAGCTGTTCACAGCCCCCTCTGCCTGTGACCCCATCCACTCCAGCTTCTCAGGCCACCGAGGATGCTTCTGCCCCTGAGCAGGTGACCCTTATCAGGCCATGGTCCTCCAGGCCTCGGGCCACCAGAGGACATCCACCAAGGTCATCACAGACATCAGGACGTAGCAGTCAGCAGGCTGCCTCCATCTCTGCCGTTGGTGTCGGGGCTGCACCCAGGCGTAGTGGTAGAGTTAGGAAAGTTAAGAAAAGTTGATTCACTTCTGGGTCACAGGTGTTATACATGTGACTAAATTGCACTTTCATTAATACATTTGATGATTATGTGAATGTTTTGAGTAACTGAAAGTGTTGTGATTTTGTGCTTTGGAATTCTCTTATTTCGTGGTTTAGCCTTCCTCCCACTCAGTGATAGTGTCTCACTGTGTACACAGTACCTTTACTTTGGCTGCGTGGCCTCTTCTGTTTGGGTAACCCCTACTGGTTCCCCCCGAGGAGCTGCCTACTCTCTTTGGCAAGACAGAGGCAGGGCCCATCATGGCTGCTGTCTGCTCTTGCCGCTGGCGTCCATAGGCAGCTTCCACCTCCTGGTTATGCTCGGCACCACGAATTGGGTGACAAGCTCACCTACTGTCCAATGAGAGCACTTGCATTTCAAAATCACATCGTGTGAGCGACATAGTGTCGACCTGTGGCCAGGACCTAGAAATTATCCGGGCATTGGATTCCCAACACTGCTTTGAAAACCTGGCTCCTTAACTCTGTTTCTCCCTTCACAGATGCTGCCATACTTACTGAGTGTTCCAAGCATGTTCTGTTTTTATTTCATGTTTGGCCTCATTACAGCCTTGGTTCAAACATGGACAAAAGAGCTGAACTCCTGAGGTGAGGTGAGAGTGACTGCCCTTGATACCAAGGCAGCATTTGACCGAGTGTGGCATCAAGGAGCCCTAACAAAATTGGAGTCAATGGGAATCAGGGGGAAAACTCTCCACTGGTTGGTGTCATACCTAGCACAAATGGAGATAGTTGTCGTGTTTGGAGGTGAATCATCTGAGTTCAAGGACATCAGTGCAGGAGTTCCTCAGGGTAGTGTCCTTGGCCCAACCATCTTCAGCTGCTTCATCAATGACGTTCCTTCCATCATAAGGTCAGAAGCGGGGATGTTCGCTGATGATTGCACAATGTTCAGCACCATTCGTGACACCTCAGATACTGAAACAGTCCATGTCCAAATGCAGTAAGGCCTGGACAATGTCCAAGCTTGGGCTCACAATTGGCCAGTAACATTCGCGCCACACATTTGCCAGGCAATGACCACCTCTAACAAGAGAGAATCTAACCATTGCCCCTTGACATTCAATGGTTTTATCATCATTGAACCCCCCACTATCAACATTGTGGGGGTCATCATTGATCAGAACCTGAACTGGACTATAAATACTGTGGCTACAAGAGCAGGTCGGAGTGTTTTGATCCCCAACTGAGGTTACCACTGGACAAACCTGATCCCAGGGTGGAACCCTGCTTGATAGATCCTAACTTTTATTTATTTTAGATACATGGAGAGGGGCTACTGAACAGAGTCACCAGAGTCAGCTAATGATTTTTTAACAAAAACATAAAACATTTATTACACAAAATAAGATGAACTATATTCCAATGCTCCTTCACCCACAACTATACCTTTATAGTTATATACAGATTTGTAAGGATTACACAAGTTAAAAAAGCTATCTTATACTCTAATGTCCACAGTAAGTACACCATCAATATACCAATAGGCAGCCTGCGATCTGACATACCACATTCTGAAACCAAGTGACAGATGCCACCTCCACCAGATGCTATGGACTTCTCCTCAACTCCCCCAGATGCTTGTAACACCATGAGCCAACCAGCCTCGCTGAACTCCATCTTTCACACAAGGGTTTCCAATCTCCACTCTTCCAGAACTTGTTTTGGAATTTTCTCCCAAAACCACGCTTTTTCTCAGATATCTTCCACAAGGGTCTACCTCCAGGGTTTTGAACTTTCCTTCTGATGTTCCTCTCCCCTGGGCCACCACATGCATTCAAACTTTCTTCCATGCAATCTCCCTCACTGACTCAGCTGTCAACAGTACACCACTGGTTCACATGTCCATAGCAAAGAGTTACAGATCTTCACTCATCTCTTTGAACTTTCTTGCCTCTTACAAGCTGTTCTCACTTTAAATCTTCTTTTTGTAGCTTTTGCCCCTTTAAATCTGATGATTAAAGCTTTTCTCTCTTCCCTCACTCTTTACTTTACTTAATAGGACCTTTTCCAGTTTCCTGTCCTTCCCTTTGACTAGAAGGTCTGCTTGGGACTTTCTCCTGTTCCACTCTGCTGGATTTTGTGATATTTTCTTTAGCTTTGGATTAGCTACTGTTCCCTTTGCTCCAGTCTCACCTGGCAACTACTTTAAAAACCAAATGAGCTCAAACAGCTTCTAAGTCAAACTGCTGTTTCTAGTTTCTTCTGTATGTGTCTGTGGGAGGGACCTGCCTCCCTGGACCCCTATTGCTAGGCAACAACCCAATTTCTATCTGCTTGCTTGTTTAACTTAGCTGCAACAGTTGTAAAACTCTCATTAGAAATGCAGGCATCTTTTAAAGTGAAACTAAAACTCAATTTGACCTCTCCTTAACACACAAATACAGAAATACAAATCAAACTTAAACATTAAAGCTAAAACTCATTCCTAATGCCCACAAATACAAATATAACTTACTTAAACTATCTCTATTCCCTATGAAGAGGCTAGGAATCCTGTGGAGAGTAACTCACTTCCTTACTCCCCAAAGCCTGTCTACCATTGACAAGGCAGAAGTTAGGAGTGTGATGGAATACTCTCCACTTGGCTGGATGAGTGCAGCTCCAACAACACTCAAAAAGCTCAACACCATCCAGGTCAAGGCAGCCTGCTTGATTAGCACCCCATCCACAAACATTCACCCTCTCCATCACCGACGCACAGTGGCAGCAGTGTGTGCCATCTACAAGATGCACTGCAGCAACTCACCAAGCCTCCTTAGACAGCACCTTCTAAACCCACGACCACTTCCATCTAGAAGGACAAAGGCAGCAGACACATGGGAACACCAACACCTGGAAGTTCCCCTCCAAACCACTCACCATCCTGACTTGGAAATACATCACCGTTCTTTCACCGTCGCTGGGTCAAAATCATGGAACTCCCTCCCTAACAGCACTGTGGGTGTACCTACACCACATGAATTGCAGCGGTTCAAGAAGGCAGCTCAGCACCGCCTTCACAAGGGCAATTTGTGATGGATAATAAATGCTGCCTAGCCAGTGACACCCACATCCCATGAATGAATAAAAAACAACAACTTGACTGAATTCTTTGATGAAGTAACAGGAATGGTTGATGATGGTACTATTTCTGTGTGTATGGATCTCATAAGGTGAATAACAAAGTACCACATAATAGATTTGTTGGCAAAAGTAAAGCTCCTGGGATTAAAGAGACACTGGTAGCATTGGTATAAAGCTGGCTAAGGGACCGAAAGCACAAAGTAGTGGTGTACAGTTATTTTTCAGACTGCAGGGAAGTAGACACTGATGGTCCCCAGGAGCTCTGCTTTTTTCCACTTGGGCTGCTGTATTCAGGTAGCATTTCAAACTTTGCGGATGGTGTGAAACTTGAAAACACAGTAAAAAATGAAGAAGATCATATCAGACTCAGGAGAACTAATGAAAACCAAGGCCAGATTTCTATGAGCAATGAAAGCTGGGAATCAGTGTGATAATCAGCAAAATTGGGTCTAAGGAACCTTAGATTTGAATTTTCCCCTCAAAAAGAGTCCCACACAATTCTCTGATAGATGGGGAAACATTCGGTATAGGTTCTGGTTGCAACCCTAAATGTACATCCTGTAACGTCGGACTTGTCATTGACAGGCCTCGGGGAAATTTGTATTCAATGTCCCTCAATACTTTTGTCAGGTTGGGTGGGTTTTGGAAGCCTTTGGAAAACCCACCAGTTAAGAGAGTTTGTGAAACTGGGTGAAAACCTGTTGAGGAGTCAGGAACAATCTTTCAGGTAAGTGTTAAATCTTTTGACAACTTCAAGTGTCATTGTTAGATGCTGTCTTATAAATTAGATATGTTTTTACTGCAGCGATTGATCATAGGGCTCTGTCTTGAAAAGATAAGTTGACCATTATATTGACCAGCATTGTGCAAGAGTTGAGATGCTTTAAAGTACTTCTCCCATTTTAAAAAATGGTATTATGCATTCAAAACCATAGAAACTAGTGCTTGGGATTATCCTGTCATGATCTTAACAGTGATTTAAATGTCCAGAGTGCCTTAACTTAGAAACACATTGACCTGTTCCTTAAACTTAGAGATAAAAACCCAGCCACCTGCTCATCTCCTTGGATTAACAGGCCACCTACTTTGAAATAGAAAACAGACTATCCGCTATTTCAGTTTCAATTGGCTCCACAGCCTGGAGCTGCAATAGCTTGTTTTGATAGCTGAGCTTATTATGAACACTTGGCTGATTTTCTATCAGGATGTGGGTGAGGAGGGAATGGAGAAAGTGCATAATGAAGCAACTTGCCATCATCCTCAATGGTCTCTGGCTTTTCTGCCAGTTGTGAGTTTACTTCTCCTGTAGGAGAGAAGGCAGAATGACAGTCACTCTGTGTATCAGTGTGCTTGGGTGCTGTGCTTGTCATAGTTGAATAGCTGTTGGTTTGTGGATGCATGAAGAGGTGTGTTTATGGCTGGCACGAGTGGAAGGTATTTGAGGTGTAGGATAAGGATAATAAGGGTGAGTCCTGCCAGGGAATGCTGATGGGTGAGTAATAGGGGAAGTGGTGCATTAAGCAGTGTGGGAGGCCAGTGATATAGTGTGTCTGAGATGTGATATAGAAATACATTCACTTGCCTTGACAACCCGAGTGAGGTCATTGAACTTCTTTCTGCATTGCTTTCTTGTCCTGATGGTGGCTCTGGGCATTAACCACCATTGTCCTCTATTCCATTCCTTTTGAGGTTCTGCTGGAAGGCTTCCTGCTACCCAACAGCAATATGACCTCTCCTAGTCACTGCACTGACCAGTACCTCCAGGGTGGCATTAGTGAAGTAGGAACCCTCTCCTTGGCATGCTGCAACATTCCTTGTCCATGAATGTTACAAAGTAATAATCCAGCTGCCTGTGATGAATTGCTGCACCTCCCCTTTTAGAGGGACCGTGCCTTTAAAAATGGAAGTCTGCCTGATTAGTTCAGAATGAAACATGGCCTCTGATGATGCTCAGAGGTTGCAGATAGCACTATAGAGAGAGATTCAGTGTGGGAGCTGCTCAGGGCAACCATACAAAAATGGAGATGAGATGGCTGCACCAATTCTATGTGCTGCCCAGGCCATTAGAAATTGGAGAGAGCAATCATGATCTTCGTGCACAACACACAGGGTTGTCCAATTTCTAGCCCCTGGGATTGTATAGAATCATTTAAATTTCCACTTCCAAATTCCTGACAATCCAAACTTTCGTTCTACATTTACCACGACATCTCTGCAGCTACTGATCTGTTTAATCATATCCTTATTTCTACCTTTGATGTCCTTGTCTTTTAAAATCGTTACTCTCCCTCATCCTAGTCATTCATCCTGCTACAGCCCTCATCTCTTTTCCCTGAAGTTCAAGGGTTGAAGAGTCAAGCGGTTATGGCGTTTAACTGGTTTAGACATTCATCGCCGGATCAGGCTGGACCACATTAAGCACTGGCCTCTTCTGCCAGAACTACTCAATATTCCAGAACCATCCTAGAATGCAAAGATGACCCTGGGCTTCTTTTTTCCATTACAAACTATCTAATTACATCCCTCTTTCCTGCACCTTCCACCCTCACCTCCACCCTCGCCTCCACATTCACCTCCACCCTCGCCTCCTCCCTCACCTCCTCCCTCACCTCCAACAGCAATTTGGAGGGGCTCATGGACTTGGTTGTTACCAAGATTGAGATCATTTGTTTAGCTGCCTCTGCTCCACCCTTCCCTCCCATTATCCCACCCAGCCAAATTTTCTCTAGCGTCTCTCCCTATCATTGCCTTGAACTCATACCTTTCTCTGGTTTCTCTCCTAATTCCCCTCATGGCCTCTCTGAGCTCACCTTGTCCATGAAACCCACCTCCTGTTCACTCAACCCTATTCCTATTGAATTGCTGACCACCCAACTTCCCTTCCTGACCTCCATCTTACATGATATTTCTATTGGTTCCCCAATTTGAGGTACCATTCCCCTCCCCCTCAGCTCTGCCACTGAACCCCACTCCTCCTAAAACCCACCCCTGACCCCTCTGTCCTTGCAAACTACTGCCCCACTTCCAAACTCCCTTTCCTCTCCAAAGTCCTTGGACATGTTGTCACCTCCCAAATTCATGCCCATCTTTCCTACAACTCTTTTTTTGAATTCCTCCAGTCGGGTTCCACTTGCTACAATGCTAAAATGGCCCTTATCAAAGTCACAAAGTCCTATGTGGCTGTGACTGTTGCAAACTATCTCAACTCGTCCTTTTTGACCTGTCTGCAGCCTTTGATACAGTTCACCACAGCATTCTCCTCAAAGTCTCTCCACTCTTGTCCAGATGGATGGGACTGCAATTGCCTGGTTCAGTTCTTAACAATCTAATTATAGCAAGAGGATCACCATCAATGGCTTCTCTTCCCACTCCAGCACTATTACCCCAGGTGTCCCCCAAGGATCTTTCTTTGGCCCCCTCCTATTTTTCATCTATGTGCTGACCTGTGGCGATATCATCTAAAAACAAAACACCAAATTCCACATTTGAGCTGATAACACCCTCTTTGCCACCTTTTACAACACCCCCAATATCGCTAATTTGTCAGACTGCTTGTCCTGCATCCAGTACTGGATGAGTTGATATCCTCCATCTAAATTTTGGGATGACTGAAGCCATTGTCTTCAGTGCCCATCACAAACTCTATTCCCCAGTAAACAGGTCAAACCCTCTCCTCCGTCACTGAGGCTGAGCCTGACCTTTCAAATTCTTGGCGTTATATTTTACCAAAGATCAGCTTCCGACTATGTTTCTGCTACATCAACTATTTTCCCCTCCATAACATTGCCTCAGATCACCAGCTGCTGAAACCCTCACCCATGCCTTTATTACCGATGGACTTGATATTCCAATGCTCTCCTAGATGCCTTGCCATCTTCTATTACACATAAACTTGAGGTCATCCAAATCTCTGCAGCCAAATCCTAACTCATGCCAAGTTCTGCTTACCCCTATGCTTGCTGAACCACATTGGCTCCCAGTCTGACAACACTTCAATTTTCAAATCCCCATCCTTGTTTTCAAATTCCTCCATGGTATTGCTACTTCCTATTTGTGAATCCTCCTCCTGCCGTACAAAACTCTGAGATTTCTGCACTCCTTGCAAATCCCCAGTTTAAACCCTCACTGGTCCAGGCCCTGAGCTTTGAAGTTCCATCTCTAAATCTCTCTGCCTCCCTACTTCGCTCTCCTCCTTTAAGACATTATTTTAAAATAAACCTATTTGATCAAGCTTTTGGTCACGTGTCCTCATATCCCCTAATGTGGATAAGGCACTAGGCACTATATAAATGCACATTGTTGTTACTGTAAAAATTATTTATTAACTGCGGAATTATAATTAGCGATGACAAAACATCCAAGCTAAATTTAAATCTGAAATGAATTACAGCTTGTAAAGAGAGTTAGCTATTTCACAGTAATTCAGCATTTCCTGGGTTGCTAATTAACAATTTATTTTCAAGAATATTGTCTGAGATTGATATAACTTGGAGCAATTAATTTAGGCCAATGCTCCTTAGATGGTGACAAGTTAATAGAATTAAACAGGCAGCCTATTAGATAGATTAGATTCCAAAGTTCTGGTAATTAGCAATGTTTCCAGAACTTGCATGACCTCGCACTTATGAGCGTGAACTGGGCCTCCATTTTCTCCTGAGACTGCAGTGATTGCATCTGAGACATTGGATTAATGAAGAGATGCAATCCATGCCTCTTGGATATTCTGCTCCTGGCAAAATCCACTTCCAGCATTGGTATCTGTATCGGTAGCTGGCTAAATCTCAACTCCTCTCAGTATGCAAACACCAGGTGTTAATACTGATAGACATGGGAGTCAAAGGTTATGGGGGATAGGCAGGAAAGCAGAGTTGAGACCACAATCAGATCAGCCCTAATCTTGTCGAATGGCAGAGCAGGCATGAAGGGCTAAATAGCTGACACTTGCTCCTAAATCTTATATACCAATGTTCCTACCATATGCTGAGGTTCTATCTGTCCCCAGTGGTGTGAAGGGTGGTTCTACCACATTGCCATGGAATGCTTCACTTGGACTATTTCTACCCTCGTAGAAATGTTAATGCAGAAAAACACCTTTCATCACAAGTCCATCAGGCAGCAGTCGACATATAACATCCCCGAGACCCTGTGGGAAAAGGAGATGGTTTCCTGAGCAGACTGTCAAAGACATTTGGCAGAATGCCTCATCAGCAGAAATGTCAAACAAGTGCCAAGACGTGTCTTGGCTGGTGGTGAGAACGGCCCTTCCTGTCAGATCCTTCCTGCATGCCCAGGGACTCATAGTTGTTGTAATATGACGTTAAGGGATATCAGCATGACATCACTAGAAGGCAAATGTGTCATGTGATTTAGTCTTAGTTTTGCTTTTGCTTTGAGTGGAGCACAGGCACAGCTCTGATGCCTACAAGCATTACACCTATTTATAACTGTTTTCCTGTGCCTAGTCTTAGTAAATGAACCCACAAAGTGTTTACCAAATCCCTTATAAGCAAATGGTGGTCAAGGTATTATATCATCACAAAAACATGACACATATTACCACCAATCCAATAACACAACACAGTGATCAGCAGTGGTCAGACAGGTGGCAGCAAGGTACACAGGTATGACATGGTGAGCAGCCTTAGATCATGCAACATGGCATGAGACAACCCTTGACGTCTGCTCAGCCCGCAACAAAGTTGCAGCTTCAGAGAGTGCTGAGAATGCAGAGTGATGACTGCAAAGAAACGTTTTGAAGACACAGTGCCAAACTAGTGCTCAGGTAAAGAGCTGGTAAGCAGATGGATCCCTCATGGTGAGATTGCAGCACATAGCCTGTCAGTTCGGTGAGTGGAACAGTGCGTCAAGAGGACCAGCGCCGGGGTAGCTCAGTCAGAAAAGGTGAGTGACCAGGATGTGGGTCAGGTCAATAACGAACGAGAGAAAGTGGAACAAAAAAAAAAGCCATCATAAAAATCGGGCCAGAGAAGTGATTGTAACGGGCGGCTTCAGGAGCTGCTGAACAGTAAATTGAATAAAAAGCGAAGATGCCATTACTCCATGGTGCGTTCCCACCACATCTCATCTTCATGGGTGGGGCTTCAAAGAAACACATGAAAGCAGCTACAGCAACACCCATCCCAAGTACTACAGGAGGAGGAAGGCCAAAGGGATATTGTCAGAATGTCCACAAAGCTCCCCAGTTTGAATTGGGATGCAGCTGACCTACCACCTGAATCCAAAATGTTTAAACACCGTACAGAGCTATGGTTTCCTGATTCAGATATGTTTGAACCAGACAAGCAAGCCATAAAAATTCATCTAGCAATTGGGAATGAAGGGCCACACAGGCTCAACACATCAGGATTAACAGCAGAAGAGTGAAAAGATTCCCAAAAGATATGGACTACATTGGAAGACAGGTTCAGAATCATGTTAAACTTCCATATTCATCAACTGGGGTTCATGTCATTTCGACAGCAGATACAGGACCCATAAACCACTTTGTCAGTAGATGCTGAGAAAAGGGTGCAGACTGAGATTTTTCAAACGCAGAGTTAGGAGGCAGAAGTGATGAGTTGGTGATCGCATTCATTCTCATGGAAGTGTTCAGAAAAATCTGTTCAAAAAGCCCAAGATGTATAGCATCAAAGAGTTACTCAAAGATGGATGTAAGTAAGAAGCGAGCCTCAAAGGTCAATGAAGTTACAAATCCTAAACACAATCCCACACATTACTAAAACGCCTAATCCTAGCAAGCCATGTGGAAGATGTGGCCTTCTGCACACACCAAGAAAATGCTCAGCTTTCTGGCAATTCTGCAAGGCATGTGCCAGAAAGGGCCATTGGCAGTGGCAATGCACTGGAGCAAAGGCTGATACAGCTACAAGGAACCGTGCACTGATCCAAACAGACCATACACAACAGGTGCCTTCATGCAATAAGAATGTTCACCCGGTATCCTGTCAGGAACATATACATGAGGCAGTTGACAAATCAGGAAATGGTGATGATGGGCACGATAGATGAAGAGCAGTGAACACACGTTTCACACTGTCAATCTCATGGAAAACATTGATGCCACCACACTGTCTGAAGTGTTTGCCAAGATTCGAATTATCTGTCCTAAGAACTACTGGTAACTAAAACAAAAACGAAAATACCTGGAAAAATTCAACAGGTCTGGCAGCATCTGCAGATAGGAGCACAGTTAAAATTTCAAGTCCGAATGACCCTTCAACAGAACTAAGTAAAAATAGAAGGGAGGTGAAATATAATCTGGTTTAAGGGTGGTGGGACAAGAAGAGCTGGATAAAGGGCCAGTGATAGATGGAGATAACCAAAAGATGTCACAGACAAAAGGATAACGAGGTGTTGAAGGTGGTGATATTATCTAAAGGAATGTGCTAATTAAGGGTAGAAAGCAGGACAAGCAAGATACAGATAGCCCTGGTGGGAGTGGGGTGGGGGGAAGGGATCGAAATAGGCTAAAAGGTGGAGATAAAACAATGGATGGAAATACACTTAAAAATAATGGAAGTAGGTGGAAAAAGAAAAATCTATATCAATTATTGGAAAAAACAAAAAGGAGGGGGACAATTGGAAAGGGGGAGGGGATGGAGGAGAGAGTTCATGATCTAAAATTGTTGAACTCAATATTCAGTCCGGAAGGCTGTAAAGTACCTAGTCAGAAGATGAGGTGCTGTTCCTCCAGTTTGCATTGAGCTTCACTGAAACAATGCAACAAGCCAAGGACGGACATGTGGGCATGAGAGCAGGATGGAGTGTTGAAATGGCAAGCGACAGGGAGGTCTGGGTAATGCTTGCGGACAGACCGAAGGTGTTCTGCAAAGCGGTCACCCATTCTGCATTTGGTCTCTCCAATGTAGAGGAAACCGCATCGGGAGCAACGAATGCAGTAGACTAAGTTGAGGGAAGTGCAAGTGAAATGCTGCTTCACTTGAAAGGAGTGTTTGGGCCCTTGGACGGTGAGGAGAGGGGAAGTGAAGGGGCAGATGTTGCACATTCTGCGGTTGCATGGGAAGGTACCGTGGGAGGGGGTTGAGGTGTAGGGGGTGATGGAGGAGTGGACCAGGGTGTCCCAGATGGAACGATTCCTGCGGAATGCCGCCAGGGGTGGTGAAGGGAAGATGTGTTTGGTGGTGGCATCATGCTGGAGTTGGCGGAAATGGCGGAGGATGATCCTTTGAATGCGGAGGCTGGTGGGGTGATAAGTGAGGACAAGGAGGACCCTAAGATGTTTCTGGGAGGGAGAAGAAGGTGTGAGGGTGGATTACTACTGGTAACTATTCGTTATTGGCCAAGACTGACACAGGGACAAGTGCCAACATACTACTTGTGTGACTTCTAAAAGACATGGATCCACAGAAGTGGAAGGCCATGGTGAAATCTACTGATGTGAATCTTTCAGTGTACAACGATTCAATAATTCCTTGTGCAGGATTCATAGTCCTGGTGTGCAAGTGCACTCAATCCTGCTGGGTGTCACAGACATTCAACATTGTAGAAATTAAAGGCCCAGTGATTGCAGGTCTACCAGCATTTTGTGACCTCACGTTAGTAACAATCCATGGACTCAGTCAGATATCACAAGGCTGATCAACCTCAGACACTACTCCTATTACCTCAGATCATGACCTAACACTGAAATATTCAGTGCTTCGACAAAATAGGCAGCTTCAAGGGAGCTGCCAACATTATACTTGCAGGAGAATGCAAGTCCATCAATTGATCCACCATGCTAGTGCAGCATCTACATAACAAGACAAGTTAAATGTCGAACTAAACAAAATAGAGAAAGAAGGCATTATTCAAAGAGTAGAAGAACACACAGATTGGTACAGCTCAATCACATGTGTCATAAAGAAAGACAGATCATTGAACATATGCCTCAATCTATGATATTTAAAAGCAGATTTGAAATGCTGTCCTCACATAATTCCTAGATTAGAAGAGTTAAATCTGAGATTTACAGATGCAAAATTCTTCTTGAAGCTTGATACCAAGCATGGTTACTAGTCAGTACATCTTGTGGAGAAGTCCCAAGGGCTTATTACATTTTGTATCCCATTCAGACAATACTGTTTTCAATGACTGCCATTCAGGCTACGTGTTAGCCAGGGTCTCTTTCAAGCTGACATGGACCACACTACATGCACTGTACCAGGCAGCATCTATATTGCAGATGACATAGCAGTTGTGCAGAGAATGAAACAAGAACATGACCATAATCTGCATTAATTGACGCAAGTAGCACGTAATGAAGAATTGGTGCTCAACAGTCTAACATGTGACATCAGCATGTAGCAAATCAATGTCCTCGGTTCTATTTATTCCAGTCCTGATCCAAGTGAATTGGGAGGTTGAATATTAAAGCCATGCCAACTCAAGATAAAGACAATCTTTGAAGATGTATAGGTCTCTTTAATTCCTGTCTCTAAATATTCCCAAATTCATTCAAATATCTTCATCGCTAAGGGAATTGTTGAGAAAGGATGTGCCTTTCCTGTGGCATGAAGACCGCCAATGCCTCTTTGAAGCACTGCAGGTCATTGTCAGAAGCTTCGACAGTGCAATTTTACAATCCTAGGGAGACAACTACCCTGGAGTTAGATGTCTCACAGAAAGGTCAGGGACCATGTACTCTACAAAAAGGCAAACCGATTGCATTTGATTCAAAATCTCTGTCCGTAACACAATCCATCTACTCCAACATTGAACGGGAAACATTAGCTTTAGTGTTTGGAATCATGTGTTTTTATACCTATCCATTCGGCAAAAGGTTTGTGGTAGTGACTGACCACAAGCCACTGGAGATGATTTGGTGAAAACCATTGACCAGTGCACCACCAAGATTGCAACATCTCTTGATAGAGATTCAAGGTTACAACTGTGAGATAAGATACAAGCCAGGTAACTTAATGGTCACATCAGATATACTTCGCAGATTGCCAAACCCAGCAAAAATAGAAAATATATCCTTAGCTCTACAAGTTGACTCAATTGACATCGAACTTGAAGATGTTCTCCAAATTGATCTGGTACATTTTGTGCAACACAAATGCCAACAGCTACAAGAAGAAATGGTGATAGATTCGACAGTGCAGAAACTGTGGAAGTCTATCATCGAACGCTGGCCTGATTCAATTCAGCATCTCCAGGAATACATGAGACCATTTTGGCCTTATTGGGATGAACTAAGCATCTCCTGGAGAGTCATTTTTAAAGCAGGCAGGTCATCACACCAGAATCTTTGTGGCCTGACATTCTTCAACAACTTCATCACTCACACATGGGTACAGATCAGACAAGAAGACACGCAAGAGGGACAGCCTATTGGCTGGGTATGAACAATGATATTGAAGTCATTGTCAAGAAGTGCGAAGAATGTCAATAGCATTTGCCAAGTCAGCACAAAGCACCATTGATTCCACATCAAGTTCCTACCCAGGCTTGGTCCAAAATTGCGCCCGACCTCTTTAATGCCCATGGCACTGACTTCACCGTCACCGTCACCGTCAACTACTTTACCAAGGGCCCCATTATTCGACAATTGCACAATACGTTAAGCACAACTGTTGCACTCACTCTAAGTGCTGTTTTCAGTTTATTTGGTGTGCCTAGAGGTCACGGTCCGCAATTTATTGGTAAGCCATTTCAAGATTAGTGTGAGAAGTGGAACATCGACCTTCTCCTCATTACCCTAGATCTAAGAGCCTAGCCGAACAGATGATTTTCACAGTGAAATTCCTAATTCTCAATTGTAGACAGACCAAGCAAGATCAACACATTGTAACGTTACATCTGAGAGCGACGTCTTTAAGTACAACAGTTCCATCACAGGCAGAGCTCATGTTTGGCAGACGAGCGCTGCTTTACCTACTCTTACCCACTCTACTCTCTTAGGGGTTGGAGGGCAGCTTTTAAAACTACAGGAGAAGATGGTCAACGTGCATGATAAAAATGCAGGTACAGAATTGCCAAGTTTACAGTTGGGACAACAAATTCACATCCAAGATCCCACAAAATGTGCCTAGCAACCAGCCAAGGTGACAAAGATTTGTTGAGAACCAAGATCCTATGAATTCATTACATACAAAGGCACAAAGATGAGGTGTGACCCAGGACAAATCATTCTTGCTCCTCAACCATCATGCAGTCCTATTGCATCTAGGACAAGATCTCAAATGCAACCAGGAACAATATCCCAGAATGACAATCCCACAGATCACTGTGAGCAATTAAAGGCACCTCCAGACAGGTTACCATTACAAGATCTAGGTGCACCAGCAGATTACCTTTGCACTTTAGAGACTCATAACTTCATCAGTTCTTTGCACTTCTGTAATGGTAACTAAACATGAACATGTATTGTAAAAAGTTATACTTCATTGGAAGGAGGGAAAGCATCTTTAAAAAGAAAGGGGGATGATGTAATATGCCTTTAAGGGATATCAACGTGACATCACTAAAAGGGAAATGTATCATGTGATCCAGTCTTAGTTTACTTTTGCTTTGAGCAGAGCACACACACAGCTCTGATGACTTCAAGCTTTATACCTATGTATAACTGTTCTTATGTGCCTAGTCTTAATAAATGAACCCACAAAGTGTTTACCACATCCCTTATGAGTGATTAGTCTTTATGTCTTGTGCAATAAATAAGCCCAAGTGTTATATCATTACAATAACGTGTCAACCACCTCAAGGCAGCTGTGGTGGGGAGGAGACCGTCATCCACCTCCTCCTGGAGCCTTTGCAAAGCAGCTCTGGAAAGTCAGGCAGTGGTTTTTGTCGAGGTCCATCCCGAGGAACTCCGTAATGCAGGATTCGTGCTCTATGAGCTGTTCCCATGGATGCACGCCAAGATAAACATCAATTACTGTGATAGGAGCCCTTTTGTCTGTCCGACACTTGCTGGTCTTCCAATGCAGAGGTGACTAGGGGTGGAATTTTACTGCCCTGTCATGGTGGGGGCAGGACTGTAAAATGCGCCCAGCCACTCAAAAATCTATTGACTTTGGCGGGACCATAAAATCCCACCGGCATAAAATTCCACCCTGAACGTTCCAGACTGCCACATTCCAAGTTCCAGGACTACATGATGAAGGACACATTAAAGCTTGAGGTAGCCGCTGCAAAGGCTCAATGGGAAAAGGCTACTGTCTAAGGCCCTCCTTCAATAGTATACCAAGAGCCTGGAACCCGTAGAAAACCCGTATGCACAAGAGAATGTTTGACATAAAATGTATATTGTAGATATGACCTCTAAATGCAAGTGTAGTCAGGCATCTCAGAGTGCCACATACTGTATTCATAGAAATGTAACTATGCTGCACTTTATGCAATGTCTAATTTCACCTTTTATAAATTATACGAATTAAGTGTATTTTTGGAAAAAAAATCTCAACTCTTCTGAATGATCTCAGGAAAATAAAGTAACATGCTTGGATCTGCCTATAACTTCCTGGTATAGGAATACAACCCGAATTCTGTAATATCTCTCTCTCTCTCTCTCTCTCTCTGTCAGAGATATCATCCCTGCCTTTAACAGAGATACCCTTCCATAAGCTGTGAAAAGAGGACCTGCTTCACAAGCTGATTATTAATCATGCAGAGGCAGTGTGCAGACCAGTGGAGCTGATCTTGCATGATCATGGTTGCAATGCAGGAGGAATTGGCTGCAGTGAGAACGTTGGAGTTTGTTTGCCTGTATTCTACCTGGCTTTCAGTAGGCAGACCCTCTTTTCACAACTTAAGGATGACACCCAAACCCAAGGAGGGCAGAGAGGAAATTTTTAAGGACACCATGCCATGTGGCAGTGCCTTCTCCAACAAGCTACAGCACAATCAGAAACTGACTGTGTAAACTCTGCTGCAGAGAAGCGACAAAAGTGGGAGAGAGCAGAACCCTGGCTTGAGAACTCCCCACCCTCCCTAAGAGCAACTCCTATCCTCACTGAGGATAGACTTGTAGCTCCAGGACTACTGAGTCGCATGAGGACACACTAAACATAATGCTTGGAAGACGTCATCCTTATTTCGAGAGGCTGACAATGACAATGACGCTTCTGCATTAGTTAGGTTGAAACTCCAAAAGATTAACAGCAAAAACAAGAAATAAAGAGAAGTAAAGAAGACTGAATGGGTCAAAACCACTTGAGAACTGAAAGGCTTCAGAAATTTTCATATAAAATAGGGTCATTAATTCAGGGGGTCATCATGGTGACAAAATGAGCGCAGCCCTTAATTGTGGATCTTGTTAAAGGCTGTATGTTGATAGCTTTGTATTTGGTTAAAGCCCCACTCTCTTTGGAATAGGTTAAATTTAAGAGACACCAACTTTTGAGTTTTGAAATCAGTTAGATGGCCTCTACAAACCTTACCCAGGCCGGAAAGTTGCTCAAAGATTCCAGTGAGGTCTGGGTCTACTGAGTACTCAGCATAAATTCATTGAATCATAGAATTGTTACAGACCTTAAGGAGGCTATTCACCTGTTCAGCCTGCATAGTCTATCTCCAAGAGCAATTTAGCTATTCCCACTCCACATCCTGTTCCCATAACCCTGCAATTTTTTCCACTTTTAGGTAGTTATCCAATTCCCTTTTAAAATTCCAATATAACTCATCGATTTTAAGCATTTTTGAGACCAAAACATAACTTTTCTCACAAGGTGTGGCTCTTTATTTGGAAATGACTCCCTGAAACGTTTTTATTAAATGATGGAACAAAAGTGAAACATTTTTGTAGATTGGGGAGAATAACGATATCAGTTTACTCATTGAATATACAAAATATGAATCCAAGAAGAGCAGAGTTTATAAAGTTCGTAAAACATACATCATCATCATCAATCAATTCTTGTGTATCAGTTTAATATTTGCATGCAGCTTTCACCTTAATATTTTGGAAAAACTTGTGTGAAATAAAATTGTTTAGCGCAGCCTGGTTGCAGTGAAGAAATGCCTATTCAGAGAGGAGAAGATAAACCCAGAACTGAGCAAAGTGTTTGGATTCTAGTTATGGCCATAAAAGAAATGAAATGTACTATCATCCATTTTAGTTATTTTCTAATATTTATATAGTTCTGGTTATTTGAACCTGTGCTCCTGGGTGGACTTAACTTTCTCTGAAAAATAAATGGGGCAATTTTTCAATAAGCATAATTTCAAAAATCCTATCGACAGTTGGTTCTGTATTCATTCATGGGACGTTGCAGGCAAGACCAGCATTGATTAGTTGCCAATCCCTAATTGCCTTTGAGAAGGTGGTGGTGAGCTGCCTTCTTGAACCGTTGCAGTTCACCTGGAATGGGTAAACACATGGTGCTGTTTGGAAGTGAATTCCAGGATTTTGACCCAGTGACAGTGAAGGAATGGCAATACAGTTCCAAGTGAAGATGGTGTGTGGCTTGGCGGGGGACTTGCAGGTGGTGGTGTCCCAAACGTCTGCTACCCTTGTCCTTCTAGATGATAGAGATCACGGATTTGGATGGTGATGTCAAAAGAGCCTTGGCGAATTTCTGCAGAGCACCTTGTAGAGTGCTGCCACTGCTGCCACATTGTGCGGTGGTGGTGGAGGGAGTGAATGTTTAAGGTGGTGGATGGGATGCCGATAACTCAGGCAGCTCTGGCCTGCATGATATTGAGCATTTTCAATGTTGTTGAAGCTGCACTCATCCAGGTAAGTGTTATGACCTCGAGGGAGACTAGTAGCTTTTAAAAATAAATTTGACAGGGTTTCACATTTTAAACAAAAACTTTTACAGTGCAAGAGTTAAACAAATCAATTGTTACTAACAACACTACATACTTCATAAACATACACTTAAAACTGAAAATCTCAACAGACCACTTCCTGTTCTACTTTTATTTCCACCCTCAAGTTCCCTCATACTTTACAGGACCCTGAGGGTTCCTTCACTTCTCCTGGGACTAAACGAAGGTGTGCCACAGCTCTCAGTACTTCACTTTAATTTTCCTCCAGTGTCCCCACTATTCTTCAAAGTGTGAGATTTCTTGGGGTCCTTCCTCTAGAATCTGACTAGGTGGCCCTCCAACTCTCCTTAAGCTTGTCACAACTGTGGACACCTCAGCTCAAGCATAAGCCTCAGTGCTTTCTTACTTAATGTCTCCACATCAGAAAACACCCTTGGTTCCTGATAGCCCTCTGCTTTTGATCTACATCTCCAGGCAGATTTCTTCCTCTGCTTGTCTCAAAGCTACTCCCAGGCTCCAACAGTTTGCTTCTGTTTCTACGATAAACCACACAGATAAAGCCCATCTAAATAAAATAGCTCCTACAATCTATCCCCATGGTAACATGGCATACCTGGGATACACCAGATAGAGATTCAAACTAATCATCTACAATTTCGAAAACTTCCCTTTGTTCTGGGAAACCATATGAATAATAATGTAATAGCAACTCTGGAATATGTTGAGCGTTTCCCATACCTTGGCAGCCACCTCTCTCAAGGGGCCACCATTCATGAGGAGATCCAACACTGGATCATTTGCACCAGCCCAGCCTTCCACAAAATACAGCTGGGAGTGTTTGACAACAAAGATCTCCACATGTCAACAGAAGCCCTAGTGTACAGAGCAGTTGTCGTCACCACACTCCTGTACTGCAGTGAGACCTGGACTGTGTATAGTGACACATAGGGTGAATCGTCCCAGGTGTCATTTTACCTGTCAGCTGTAATGACGGCTTCTCATGCCATATCACCCCAAATCCACTGCATTAATTGTGTATTCACGGGAAACACACTATTTCAATGGCGGGTGGGCTCCAATTCCCCCACCACTCTGTCACCTCACCACTTCATTACGCCGAGTGCTATATTTAATGTACACCCGCGCACACACCTCTCAGTGCTTCCAGCCCAGGACTGCTGCATATAAGACAAGGCCCTGAAAGGACTGACATGTCCCTCGAGCATGGACACAGTGGAGGTCCGCCCTGATGCCCTGTACCCATGCTCTGGCTGCAGGAGGGGCAGCAACATTACCACTCCGGCTTGGTAGTTAATGGCAGTAGTGGTCAGTGCCAATGCTGCACAGAAGAGGTTAGCTATCCAGTGCAGATTAAGGATGAATGATCTCATCTGTGCAGCCAGGGTACGGCAACAATCTCATCAACTCACACGCTCAAGCTCATCACACATTCACTGGCATCTCACTCACTCCCAACTCAAGGTACGTCACCACCCATTCTCACACACACACACCCTCACATCTCCATCTGGTCTCATCTGCCCTGGAGACTGCCTCCTCTGCCCTCACCATATTGAGGCTGTTTGCACAGATCAACCACACCCTGGGGTGCCCTCCATCCCCAGTACAGACCTCGCCCTGCCGCCTCTTCCCTTGCCTGAGGCCACTTCTCCCCCTTCCCCAAGCAAGCCCTAGGCCTGCAGCTATACAATGTCACTCCTGCCTTATCGCTGGCCTGATAGATAGAGACCTGTCTGTAAGCCTCCCTAAAAGTGATGTGGTGCTGCCTGTGAAGCCTGGAGCTGATGACTGCGAGTGCTGCCTGAAGCAAGGTAGAGAAGCAAACCTCAAAGTCCTGAGTGAAGTGCAACTCACCAGGTGCGTGTCACATATGTGCAGTTGTGAAACACATGGGCATGCAGTCACGCTGACATGGGCAGGCACTCCAGTGATGGGGGGGCGGGGTTGAGTCCAGTGGGCTGGCCTTATAATGACACGCAGATGTATTACAATGAGGTTCCCGACATCCAATGGCGGGAAACATGGCCCACCATCGACGGCTGAGTGGATGATCATAAACTGGTTTCGCGACGTCTTGAGACCAATTTTTGGCCTTCTCACCATATTGTCCGCTCATGCCACTGAGCACGCCCGCGCCAGGAGGCATGGAAAATTCCACCCATAAGGTCTATTTTCAAACAATGAAGATTAGATATTTTGAAGATTTTTCTTAAATATTTTTTCCAGCCCACCAAAATAGTTCAAACTCCCTTGTAGCTGTCAGTGACTGGGATGTAGGGAAGTAATTTACGCAGGGAGTGGCTGCGAGTGAATGCTAAAACTATGAATAGCTGGCTGCATATTCCACTGTGTCTGTAGGACAGTTCCCTGTCTGTGACTACAGATTCCACTCTGTCTGTAGGACAGCTCTCTGTATGTGACTAAAAGGTTCCACCCTGTCTGTAGGACAGCTCCCTGTCTGTGACTACTGGTTCCACTCTGCCTGTAGGACAGCTCTCTGCCTGTGACTACAGGTTCCACTGTGTCCGTAGGACAGCTCTCTGTCTGTGACTACAGGTTCCACTCTGTCCGTAGGACAGCTCTCTGTCTGTGACTACAGGTTCCACCCTGTCTGTAGGACAGCTCCCTGTCTGTGACTATTGGTTCCACTCTGCCTGTAGGACAGCTCTCTGCCTGTGACTACAGGTTCCACTGTTTCCGTAGGACAGCTCTCTGCCTGTGACTACAGGTTCCACTGTGTCCGTAGGACAGCTCTCTGTCTGTGACTACAGGTTCACCCTGTCTGTAGGACAGCTCCCTGTCTGTGACTACTGGTTCCACTCTGCCTGTAGGACAGCTCTCTGTCTGTGACTACAGGTTCCACACTGTCTGTAGGACAGCTCTCTTTCTGTGGAAGGAGATTCAGGACATAATTTTCCGGTCCCACCAGCAGCAGGATTTGTGGCAGGCAGGAGTGGAAAATTTGAAGTGAGGCCGAAAGTCGGATTTCTGCCGGCAGGAAAACAAATCCGGATTATCCCCTCAACACTTTCACGGCTGGCTGATGGCAGGTCGACTTTCCCACTGCTCCATGGCAGGAATGACATTTCCATGCATTAACAGGTCATGGTTGCTCATTAAAAACACAACTTGCTGGAATCATGTTCCTCTCCTAATTATGTGCCATGCCAGCGGGAAATTAGACCGGTCTGAATCATGACCGGGTATAAGGAGTGTGCACCTGCCCACCTTCACTTCACTCGTGACTTCCAGGTGTGTACTACATTGTAAGCCTACCTGCAACAACACTGCTCCAGCTCATCACTGCTGCCAAAGCTGCTCTCTTGGGCAATACGGGAGGGTTCACTGGCAGGGCTGCTCACACTGGGTGCAGCGGGGCACTGGCAGGGCTGCTCACACTGGGTGCAGTGGGGCACTGGCAGGGCTGCTCACACTAGGTGCTGTGGAGCACTGGCAGGGCTGCTCACACTGGGTGCAGCGGGGCACTGGCAGGGCTGCTCACACTAGGTGCAGCAGGGCACTGGCAGGGCTGCTCACACTGGGTGCTGTGGGGCACTGGCAGGGCTGCTCACACTAGGTGCAGCAGAGCACTGGCAGGGCTGCTCACACTGGGTGCAGCAGAGAACTGGCAGGGCTGCACTCTACTGGGAGAGAGCAGCATGGGGATGGTGGGGATGGGTTGTCAAATAGGCAGAGACATGAGGGTGAAGGGAACAGCGGGTTTTGAGGTGGTGGGGTGGCAGGCAAATGGATGCCTAGGGGTGGGGAGCTGGAGCCTGATATGAACGAGTGCACACTGACTCCGAACTGGGGGTAGACGGGCTTTAGTGTGACACAAGAGGGAGGGGGTGGATGCAGACACAAGCCTGGGAGATGGGGGAGCGGTTAGTCTTGTACAGGAGGAGAGGGATGCACAGAGACTCATGACTGGGCCATGCCGGATGCAGGGGGTGACTCCTGAAGGAAGCGAAGGGTGAGTGTCAGAGAGTCATAGTTCTGGGACTGAGGTCAAATGGTCGGGGTGAGAGATTAAAGGCAGTCCTGGGGTTTTCCAGGCTATGCTCGGGGCAATGCTTGGCATGCATATCGTGTTCCTGGTCCAGGAGGGGCAAGGCCTGTGTGCTCAGTGGGGGTTGTGTACAGCATGGTGTGCACAGTGTGGTCCTGGGGATGGCTGGCTCTGCACTGGGCTGCAGTTGGATTAATCATGGTCAGGGGAGGCCTCTGCAGCCTGTAAATGGGGAAAACATAATAAAGGGGGGTTTGTGGGCACTCGAAGCTTTCGTGGGGAGGAGGGTGCGGCTCTATACATGACTATGCAGTCAGCCTCAAGGCGGGGAGGGGTGAGGACCACATGGGGCATAAAGGCATCCACAGTGATGTGTTCATGGGGGAGGGCAGGAAAGTCAATGACAATAACTATGGGCTCCAGAGTTACTGGGGGAGGCTGGACAGTGATCGGTGGGAGGTCTACCTGCACATCATGGGGTTCCAGGACGATCAGAGAGATGTGAATGGTAACAGGGGGAGGGTTGAAGCTGGTCTAGAAGTGGAAACGCAGCACCAGCATATTGAGACCCCGAATCCATGACTCAATTTAAAAAGGAAACTGGAAAAACATCACCGCGGGAGAGTTCTGAGGCAGTGTGGGAGGAGCCCATGTCTACTCTCCACGGCCCTTCCAAGGGGAACCCTCATATTTATTAAAATTTCAACATGGAGATGAAGGCTTAGCGAACACATGAAGGCTTTATTGAAAAGTTAAGTTGGAACCAGTAACTCAAGGTGCACTTTTACGTGAGTTTACAGTAGGCATTGGGGTCACACTAGAGGTGGTCTCATTGAGCATTTAATGGTCAGAGGAATGTGAGGAGCGAAGAGGTAGCAAGCATTAAGGGAGCAGAGTTGCTGGGCATATGCAAGAAGCTCCATCAAATCCTGCAAACCTTATTGTCCAATTGACATGGGTCACAGGGCACAAGGCATCCAATCATTTCTAAAATGCAAGGCAGGGGTAATGTCAAATCCACATTAGGCAGTGTATGAGTGCCTTCAGTGAACCTCAAAATTACATGGCTGTGCTCAACCCTCTTCAATCCAATATGGGATTGAGATGTCAAGTTTTTGGAGTGGCTTCTTAGACACCAATGGTTGTTGAGAGAGCACCTCAGCTACAAGGCCTCATTCTGCCCAAGCTGCATATAGCTGGTGTGCAAGAGGAAAGACAGCACACCCAGTGCGAACCCTGCATCAACTGCACATTGTGTAGTTGTTACCACCTAAAGGAGATGTTTTCAGCAGCCCCAGAGATTTGCACATGGCTATAGAAACCATAATGTCTCCGTGACTGCTCAAAAGTGATGTCAGAAGCAAACCATCACACAAAGGGCAATGGAAATCCGAAGGGACCTCTCCCCAAAAAGCTGTCGAGGCTGGGGATCAGTCGAATACAACAAAACTGAGATTGATAGATTTTTGTTTTAGGCAAGGGATCGAGTGTCTTCAGACCAAGGTGGGTAGATAAAGTGAGGTACAGACCAGCCATGCTCAAACTGAATGGTAGAACAGGCTCAAGGGGCTGAATGTCCTGCTTCTGTTCCCATGTTCTCTTCTGTCTGTGATCACAGATCCCAATGTATACATTCAGGACCATCAAAGCAGAGTGGGAGAGCGACTAACAGCTGGAAAAATAAGTGGAGGGGAACAGTAAGAGAGGAAAAGATCAGAGGAAAAGAGGCAGAGACATACAAGAGAAGAATACTGAGAAAGACAGCAAGGTGGAAAAGGGTAATTTGGAACCAACGGAGTCTGTGGGCACAGGGATAGTGAGGGCACAGGAGGACTGAGAAATGCATTACAACGCTAAATACATTATAACACTGGCAAATAGAGTGCCAGCAATAGCAGGTAGGTGGTATATCTCACTGGGTGCAGGCCCCTACTGTGGACCAGACAGGCTGCAATCTGACAACACCTTCAGTTCCAGCCGCCAACTGTGATACTTAATTAGTGATCATCCCACTTTTCCTCTTATTCCGCTGAACTCACAGTTTGCCTCCTGTAGCCAGGCGAGCTGCTTCTTCCAGCTGCGAGTGGTGGGAAACAGCCCCAGGGCCTGATAATAGCTTCAAACAATCCTCAATTCCTATCATTTCAGCCCCATTTGAACTGCCATTAACTCTGTTTTCATTTCACTAAAGCCATTGTGAAAAGTGTCAGAGTGGCAACAATGTAATATTCAGAATCAAACGAGTTGGAAAGAGTACATCAGGTTTTCTATTGATTTAACATTATTTTACTCACTGGTTCCAAATTCTACCTACAGAAATAATGCTCTAATAATTATAACCCCTAAAAAAAACCATTTGTTGTCCCCCATCCCTATCCCCTCCCCCTCTCATCCTCTCTTCTATCCTGGGCCGAATGGTGATGGCCACAGAACTGCACACGCTAACCTAAAATCTAGTCACCCATCACTGGGCTGGGCTGGGCTGGGCTGAGCTGGGCTGGGCTGGGCTGTGAACCTGTGACCTGTGAACCACCCCCGGCCCACTGGAAGCAGAGGCGTGGACATATTGTGTCTGGCCCTGATGCAATCTGCTTTTCAGGATCGAATAGCATTCGGGACTCACTCACCAGGGGAAGGACCGGTCACTGGGTAAAGTTTTGGAGGCACACCAGGGCCTGTAGAACGTATCCCAAAAAGAGTCAGCCCCTCCATGGGAGTCGATTCTGAAAGAGTATTTAAGTATACAGTATACCATCAAGCTGTGGATATTCTCTAATGGGAAGTGTGCCACAGCGTGGATTGAATAGTGTTGGAGGTGGAATTTAAATGCCCCACCTGTGGCGTGTATGGTGGTGGTGGGGCGTTTAATTGGGTGGGTGGGGACCTCTCGCTTCTGCCCCAATTAAGTCCAGAGTGGGTAGGTTCATGCACAGCCTTCCTGCTGCTCCGCCAATTGAGGCCCTTAGGTGGGCAATTAATGCCCATCTACGCACCTCATTCTGCCGCTGTGCGGGAATCTCAAAAAGCAAACCCTGTTGGGGTCGCTTGTAGGCTTCTGCGGGGGCAGGGGGGCGGTAAGGGGGGAAGGCAAATCCCTCATTGAAAGGCATGCAGTACCTAATCGAGAGACCTGGTAACGGGAAGGAGGCAGCTCGTTGAGAGCTACCCCACTGTTCTTGTATCTGGCCCCGCACCCCCAAAACCCCTCCCCATGACCCCACACCCCGAGATTCCCCTTCCATCATCACTCACCTATGGCCTCGGTCCATCTTGGGCCTCAGGTGGGTGCATTACCGGCAGCAGCCATCACCTCCCTGATGGCGCTACTGAGCAATAAAGAGATGTCAGCCTCTGACTGATCGGCAGCTCTTGGGGGATGGGATTTCAACCCCCAGAGGCTCTGATCAGGCACTAAACTGGGCAGCAGCGGACCTTCGCAAAAAGAGGCGACGCAGAGTTCTCCTCAGCTCTCCAGCCAGCAGGCAATAACCCATCACCTACATCAAATTCTGCACTATACATGTGATCGAGGCTATTTATTTTTTAATGGGATGTGAGCATCACTGGCTGGGCCAGCATTTATTGCCCATCCCTAATTGCCCTTGAGAAGATGGTGGTGAGCTGCCTTCTTGAACCGCTGCAGTCCATGTGGTGTAGGTACACCCACAGTGCTGTAGGGAGGGAGTTCCAGGATTTTGACCTAGTGACAGTGAAGGAATGGCGATATATTTCCAAGCCAGGATGATGGAGGAGAACTTGCAGGTGATGGTGTTCCCATTTATCTGCTGCCCTTGTCCTTCAGGCGGTAGCGGTCATGAGATTAGAAGGTGTTGTCGAAGGAGGTTTGCCGCTGTGCATCGGTGGTAGAGGGAGTGAATGTTTAAGGTGGTGCATGGGGTGCCAATCAAGTGGGCTGCTTTGTCCTGGATGGTGTCAAGCTTCTTGAGTATTGTGGGAGCTGCACTTATCCAGGCAAGTGGGCAGTATTCCATCACACTCCTGACTTGTGCCTCGCCGATTGTGGACAGGCTTTGGGGAGTCGGGAGGTGAGTTACTTGCTACAGAATTCACAGCCTTCGACCTACTCTTGTAGCCATAGTATTTATATGTGTTATGGCACAGCTGATGGTAAATGCTGAGTTGGTCAAATCCCAAAGGGAAACTTGAAACAACTGTCACAACTAATTTTCAATTTTTATAAATTTCGAGATGCGTGACTTGAATTCAGTAGTAATAAGACCACCAAGTCTTGTAAGTTCTTATAAATTTAAATTAACATTTATTAATAAGAGAAATTATTTTAAATACATACATAGGTCTACAAATTACTACTATGATAACTTCTAAATCCCCCAATCAATCGAACTCCCAGTTACACTTTTGTTAAGGCAACAGTAAGACACATAGGGTAAGATTTTTAGCTCAGCGGGTGGGTGGGTGGGCATGTGCCCGACCCGCTCGAGTGTAAATTGTTATGCGTTGACATCAGGTGAACATCCTATATTTCATTCAGCGGGCACATGCCAGAGTTGGCTGCCCACCCGCCGATAATTAAAAGGCCCATTAAGACCATTAAAGGAGCAATTAAATAGAATTTTTTGCTGTACGTCCAACCTTACAGTTGGCGGGCAGGCGAAAAGACCAAATGACCTTTGCACGTTTTTAGGAAACCTCATCCACGGGCAGGATGAGGTTTCCTAAGGCAAATAAAACTAAAATAAAAATTTTTAAAAATAATTTATAACATGTCCCTGCTCATGTGACAGTGTTACATGAGAGGACATGTTTTATTACATTTTTAAGTTCTTTTTTTTTAATCTAACTTTTCATCTCCCGAAGTGCTCACTCATGCGCATGCGCGAAGGTCGCGCTTGTCCCACTTGCACTCCTTCCCCCACCCACATAGGCAGCACCCACATAGGCTGCTCATGTTTCACGCTGGGCGGGCATCAATTGGCCTATCAGCATTAAATCACCTTCTGGCCCCGATCGCGGACAGCAGTTGGCTTCCTGATCGCCCCCGCCCACCCCTGCCGAGCCAGCCCAACAAGGGCATTATTCTGCCCACAGACTTTAAAAGACCCAGGCAAAGAAACATGCTACCCTGAACAAGTCAAATTCAAAGTGAGTTCTCCTCACTTCAGCCCCTGGAGACAGCGGCTAGAGGCATAGATGCTGAAGGCTTTTTCACACTTGTAAGTACTTAAAAATGCCTTCCTTTACACACAGCCTTTGCTCCTTTATCCATATTTTCCCCTTCGAATGCAAATACCCATTGTTCCACTATGTCTTTGGACTTAATCTCCCTGATAATAAAACCCTCTCATAGCACTAAGTTTTATCAGTACTCTTTGGGAAAAATAAACACACTGTTTATAAACTTCACCTGGCTAAATGACATATTTCACCCCTCCTTTGAAGACAATCTAGTTTGCTTTATTTCAAAATGAAACGTTTCCTTGGCATCTATATTTCCAAACTTCCCCATGTATACCTAATTAACATTTCAAACTTAACTTTTCTTCTTACATCAATGCACCCAGGCTAGCTGCCTCTAATTCAGTTTACACACACACATACACATATAGACACATCCCATTATTACTCTATTTTACAATAAATTCCAATAACATTATGAGAAGTATTATATCTCCTTGACATATGGCTGGCCCAGTTCAGTTTCCGATCAATGGTAACCCCTAGGATGTTGATAGTGGAGGATTCAGTGGTGATAATGCTGTTGAATGTCACAGGGTGATGGTTAGATTCGCTCTTGTTGGTGATGATCACAGCCTGGCACTTGTGTGGCACGAATGTTATTTGCCACTTGTCAGCCCAAGCCTGAATATTGTCCAGGTCATGCTGCATTTGGACATGGACTTCTTCAGTATCTGAGGAGTTGTGAATGGTGCTGAGCATTGCAAAATCAGCACTTCTGACCTTATGATGGAAGGAAGGTCATTGATGAAACAGCTGAAGATGGTTGGGCCGAGGGCTACCCTGAGGAACTCCTGCAGTGATGTCCTGGAGCTGAGATGACTGACTTCCAACAACCACAACCACCTTCCTTTGTGCTTGGTATGACTCTGACCAGTTTTCCCCCTGATTCCCATTGACTCCAGTTTTGCTAGGGCTCCTTGATACCACACTCAGTCAAATGCTGCCTTGATGTCAAGGGCAGTCACTCTCTTTCACCTCTTGAGTTCAGCTCTTTTGTTGATGTTTGAACCAAGGCTGTAATGAGGTCAGGAGCTAGGTGATCCTGGTGGAACCCTAACTGGGCATCAATGAGCAGGTTATTGCTAAGCAAGTGCCACTTGAAAACACTGTTGATGACTCCTTCCATCACTTTACTGCTGATCGAGAGTAGACTGATGGGGCGGTAATTAGCCAGGTTGGGTTTGTCCTGCTTTTTCTGTGTGTGAAGGACATACCTGGGCAATTTTTCACATTTCTGGGTAGATGCTAGTGTTGTAGCTGTACTGGAACAGCTTGGCTAGGGGCGCGGCAAGTTCTGGAGCACAAGTCTTCAGTACTATTGCCGGAATATTGTCAGGGTCCAAAACCTTTGCAGTATCCAGTGCCTTCAGCTGTTCCTTGATATCATGTGGAGTTAATTGAATTGGCTGAAGACTGGCATCTGTGATGCTGGGGACGTCCAGAGGAGGCTGAGGTGGATCATCCACTCGGCACTTCTGGCTGAAGATTGTTGCAAATGTTTCAGTCTTATCTTTTGCACTGATCATTGAGGATGGGATATTTAAGGAGCGTCCTGCCCTGGTTAGTTGTTTAATTTACCACCATCATTCATGGCTGGACGTGACAAGACCGCAGAGCTTAGATCTGATTTGCTGGTCATGGGATCACTTAGCTCTGTCTATCACTTGCTGCTTCCACTGTTTGGCACATAAGTAGTCCTGTATTGTAGCTTCACCAGGTTGACACCTCATTTTTAGGTATGCCTGGTGCTGCTTCTGGTATGTCCTACTGCACTCTTCATTGAACCAGGGTTGATCCCCTGGCTTGATGATAATGATACAGTACGGGTGTGTGCCGGGCCATGGGGTTACAGTTTGTGGTTCTGCTGCTGCTGATGGTCCACAGCGCCTCCATGGATGTCCAGTTTGTGCTGCTAGTTCTACGATGAGTGACTCAACATCTGACCCCTTGAACCTTTCTCACCATCTATAAGGCACAAGTGAGGAGTGTGATGGAATACTCTCCACTTGCCTGGATGAGTACAGCTCCAACAACACTCAAGAAGCTTGACACCATCCAGGACAGCTTGATCAGTATCCTTAAACATTCACACCCTTCACCACAAATGCACAGTGGCAGCACTGCATACCATCTACAAGATGCACTGCAGTAACTTTTCAATCCTCAATCGACAGCACCTTCCAAACCCATGACCTCTACCTAGAAGAATAAGGGCACCACGAAGTTCCCCTCCAAGCCACTCGCCATCCTGACTTGGAAATATATCGCCGTTCCTTCACTGTCGCTGGGTCAAAATCCTGGAACTCCCTCCCTAACAGCCCTGTGGGTGTACCTACACCTTAATGATTCTAGCGGTTCAAGAAGGCAGCTCACCACCATCTTCTCAAAGGTAATTAGGGATGAGCAATAAATGCTGGAATTGCGATCAGCATCCACATCTCATGAGTAAATTTTTAAAATGCTGTTGGTGCACCATCTGCACAACCTCAAGGAGATTCTTATTTCACTGGGACTAAACAAAACTCCAACCAGATGTTCTTATTAACCCTTGTCTGATTCAAGTAAAAGGTCAGCAGTGAAAACCTTAAATAATCCTCTGAATGCAGGGAATCAATCTCATCTGAGCTCTGCTCTGAACCGTGAATAGTATCAATTGCTTTTTATTTTTGCCACTCACCAGAAATTCCAGCTAATGGAGAGTGAATAAAAAACTGCAATGTAATTGAAGGGCTCGGATGTCACCTAGAAGCAAGTTGAGATATTATTTCACCAAACCCTTCAATTAAATTGCCACATGTAATTTAATACCCCATTTGATAGTTCAATTGATCACCTTCGTGCCTGAATGCTCTTTCAGAGTTTATTTATTGTTTATAGTTAAAGCGGGTCTGAACTCTGAAAAGTTGCATGTTCAAATGTTTAGTAGAAGATAAGTAACAAAGTTCCCTCTTCCCTTCAGAATCCCGGAGCCCCAGTCTCACTTCCACAGAGTCCCAGAACCAATCCCAGTCTTTCTTCAGATTCCCTGAGTTATTTGCAAGTTCTCTTCACAAAATCCCCAAATCATTCTTGATTTCTCTTCACAGAGTCTCGGAATCATTCCCAGTCACTCCTCAGAGTGCCAGAATCATCCCCAGTCACTCCTCAGAGTCCCGGAATCATCCCCAGTCACTCCCAATTTCTCTTCAACTAGACCTGGAATCATCTCTGATTTCTCTTCAAAGAATACCTGAATCATTCACAGTTTTTCTGACATGGAGTCCTAGAATCATTCTCAGTGACTCTCCCGAGTCCAGATTGTTTTTTCAAACTTTCAAAGTTCTGGAATCATTCCCAGTTTCTCTTCACAGAGTCCCTGAATCAATCTCAGTATCTGTTCAGAGACCTGGAATCATTCCCATTCCGGAATAATTCCCAAGCACACTTCAGAGTCCCAAAATATTTCCCATTTCCTTCCCAACAAGTTTGTTTGAGACTAAATTGCTAAACAAAAAATGCAGCTTTTTAAATATGGCCTCAGGAGTGACCCACAACAAGCTGGTACTGGATCTTATTGACAAATGCCTTGGAAACTGGTCTCAGTCTTCACTGAAGACACCTTCACATTGATACTGATGTTTATTTTCCAATACGTTCAACATCTCCAACTAACATGGAAAGAAGTGCTAAGATCTGGTGCCAAAGTGGGTTTTTAGTCCTCTTCTGAAATAATGGTGCAAATCTTTCAGTCCTTGGATCATCGGAGGCCAGACGTATGACCAGCGAAGTGTACTGGGACCCTTTGGAAGTCCTAATGTGCTGACCTATGTGGGAATTGCCCAGGAAGTTTCAAATTCTGATGGAAAATTTCCTTGCTCCCTGGGACCCTCTGCAAATTCGGACAGTTCTAGGGGACTTACCTGAATAGTTATTCAGGAAATGTTGGCAGAAAAAACCTAGGCCTGAATCTTCCATGGAGTGGCGATCATTGTCAGATCACCGTTCTGCCCAAACTTTCCCCCAAATCGACGCTGCTCTGCATTTCCTGCCAAGTTATCGTGGCCTGGCTTTACCAGATATGGAGAACTCATTTCTACCATGGGCGTTGGAATTATTCCTTCAGTCGTATTACTCTCATCTTCCATATGCTGCTTTTCTTGCTCTCTGACTGAGTACAACCCTTGATCTTCTTGTTCGGTAACTTTAGTTTCATTTATCATATGCTGATTCAAGAATTTCCAGGCTCCTGAAGTAGCTCTCGCTCTATCATGACCTCAACCTGGTGCATTGCTGCAACCTGATGCTTGACCACAGCCTGGAGATTGACCATGACCTGAAGTATCATTGTTTCCTATACACCTCCATGCCATCTGGAAGTGACTGACTTTCCCGCAGGCAAAGCATTTTGAATAGAAATGGGGGCATTAAGTTGTTTAGGGTTACCATGGCAACAGTCCCATCTAAATTTCTGACTCTGAGACTGTCAACTTGGTTACTGATGCCTGGATCCCACTGAAATCTGGTGGATCTTCATTGCTAGCTCAGGAAAAGAACCCCTTTGCAATTTGTAACTATTTCTTTCTGCCATTGCCATGGTTGTGCCTCATCACCGGCTTCCTTCCACATCAGCTTATTTCCTTTGCTCAAAAGTTTGGCCTGGATTTTATTGTTCTGTAGGCTTCCTGCAAAAGTGTCTCTCAGGTGATTTCTGTTTGCTCCATACCCACAGTGGTGAGAGAGTTGCTTTAACTCAGGAATGTAATCAGCAACAGACTCACTTGGCAACTGCTTCCTTTGTCAAAATGCAACTCTCAGTGCAATTTCGTTCTTAATAGTGCCATATATAAGTCCAGGGACTCATGAATTTCAACATATTCCATTGTACTGGGGCCTCTGAGCCAACACTGCTTAGATGCTACATCAAAAGCATCTGGCCCCATCATGGTTAGGAAAGCCTTTACTTTATCCTCATATTCTATTTTATTCACTTTTAGCCAAATGTGATACGTTATTAACCAGTCCTCTCTGTTAGGGTTGAATTCTCCCATTGCCCCTAAATATGCCTTTTGTGTCATTTTTTAAAATGACATGCTGTGCTGACTCACTGAGGAACTACAGAAACATGACGTTCATACGAAGCAATCTTTCAAACTGCTCAAACTTCCTCAAAATCAACTTTAGGAGTTCCAAAAAGTGTGTCAGTCCTTCAGTCCTTAATGATCTTCAGTCCTTAATTTCTTAAATGAAATGCACAAAAAAAGAGCTCCATCCCACCCTTGCCACCATCTTTCTGTTGTGTACTTCACTGAGGAAAGGCCAACACATGCTCAACTGCAAGCAAGACATTGTTGAACAAATTTTGAGAAGCAGAGAAGACAGCAGAGTTGCAGCTGTAAGACACATGCCAGGAGGGGAAAGATAATGAAGGATATAGAGAGGGAAAGAGAGAGACTGGGTGAAGAGAAAGAAACACAGGACACAGAGTGGGAGACATACAGATATATACATTTTGATGGGAGCAGCAAGTGAGGAGAAAAAGAGGGGCAAGAAAGACAACAGAGAATCATTAGACCATTTTTCCAGGCTCTGTTCAGACAGGATGCAACAACGAGGAGATAATGTTTGAACTCATCGCATCTACTACTTCCATTTTAAACTGGTTCTAATCAATCTCCTGTTCATTTTCTCCCATTTCTCCACTCATGAAGGCATTGGGACCTTGCTGGGTAGGATCTAGACCAATTGTCCACCCTCCTGTACCTCACCCATGTGACCATTACGCTGGTTTCATGAGTGTAAACATGAGTGGAAATTTGGGTGCACAGGATACTACAACTGAGTTTAATTATATCCTCGAATAGGTCATTTTAGCCAACGTCACCAGATACCAAAAGTGGTTTCCCCTTCCAAAGCTCAGATGCTGCACCCTGGCCAAGATCAGGTAATTTAGCATCAGGATTGAATCTCGGAACTTCTTGCTCTGAAACATCTCAGCTACTACTGGAAAAATACTTGCTGAGTCATCTGCCTTGAGGGATTTAATCCACACTTTAAGCCTTTGATATAATGTGGCTGCTTTCCATTGCATGTAGATACTCCTTTGTTCTGTTTCCAGATGGCCCATTATTGTGACTGATCAATGAAGACGGCTGTTTATGTGTTTGCTGGAGTCGCAGTAATTGACTCATGCTTTGCTAATTAGTTTTGGATAGTCTTAATTGCCTCAGTGCCTGTGTGAAAAAAAAGCTTACATGTCAACACAATCTGTGGAGCTTTTAAGTCTTTGGATAGCTTTACCATCCATTGATGGCCAATTCAATGATGCGTCTGATCTTTGCTCTGTCAAATAGCATGTATCCGAAGAGAGGGACAAATCCAACTGGCTTCTGCTTAGCAACGTGCTTAGAGAATGATTATTACATCCTTCACTGGCTAATTGGTGCTGCGGAACCAATTAGTTTTCTGTTGTAAGGATTTATTGTTAAACTTCTAATTTAGCTGCTGAAGTTCCTTGTGGATCCTTCTGCTTGTCTTCTGGAATTTTGGCAGAAGAGCATAAATCCTAATAAAACAATAGAAACACAAATCACAATGGATAAGTGGGCGAAACTCCATGGAAGTTTGATTTCTTACTGTTTAGTTACGGCAGAGACTTAAGGTGTAATAAGAACAAAGGCTGGCCATTCGGCCTCTTGAGTCTGTTCTGCCATTCACTTAAGCCACGGCTGATCTGCATCGTAACTCCATCTATTGTTTTGTGACCTTTAACATCCTTCCCTCACAAAAATGTATTAAGCTCAGTCTTAAAATGTCCAATTGATCCCCAGCCTTAGGAACTTTGTGAGGGAGAGAATTTCAAATTTCCACTACCTTTCTGACAATACCCTTAAATGGCCTATCTCTAATGCCCTTGCGATCGAGATTCCTCCAACAGAGCAAATAGTTTCTCTTTATCTATCATATCCAATGCTTTCATAGCTCGATGAGATAAATGCTGATGAGGAAGGTCATTTAACTCATCCATCCAGAAAGAGCTTACTGCACCTCTTTCCTCATCACAACATCACGCTGGAACATAAAAATTCCCTGAGTTTTTGCTTCCACAATTCAGAAAATCAATCCATGCATTCATTACAAGTATTGCTGAGAAGCACTTCCTGGCATTGGTCCTAATGAAAGGCTAACAACCAAAAACATTCCCTCTGTTTCCATCACCACTGACACTGCCTGGACTGTTACGTGTCGTGGGCAGTTCTATGGCACTCTGTTGAGTGTAATGGGTAGTCCTGTGGCACTCTGTTGAGTATAGTGGGCAGTCCTGTGGTACTCTGTTGAGTGTAGTGGGCAGTCTTGTGCACACTGTTGAGTGTAGTGGGCAGTCCCGTGGCACACTGTTGCGTGTAGTGGGCAGTCCCGTGGCACACTGTTGCGTGTAGTGGGCAGTCCTGTGGCACTCTGTTGCGTGTAGTGGGCAGTCCTGTAGCACTTTGTTGCGTGTAGTGGGCAGTTCTGTGGCACTCTGTTGCATGTAGTGGGCAGTCCTGTAGCACTCTGTTGCGTGTAGTGGGCAGTTCTGTGGCACTAAGTTGAGTTTAGTGAGCAGTCTTGTGGCACTAAGTTGAGTTTAGTGAGCAGTCTTGTGGCACTCTGTTGAGTGTAATGGGCAGTCCTATGGCACTCTGTTGCGTATAGTGTGCAGTCTTGTGGCACTCTGTTGAGTGTAATGGGCAGTCTTGTGGCACTCTGTTGAGTGTAGTGGGCAGTCCTGTAGCACTCTGTTGCGTGTAGTGGGCAGTCCTGTGGCACTCTGTTGCGTGTAGTGGGCAGTTCTGTGGCACTCTGTTGCATGTAATGGGCAGTCCTGTGGCACTCTGTTGCGTGTAGTGGGCAGTCTTGTGCATTCTGTTGAGTGTAGTGGGCAGTCTTGTGCACTCTGTTTAGCGTAGTGGGCAGTCCTGTGGCACTCTGTTGAGTGTAGTGGGCAGTCTTGTATACTCTGTTGAGTGTAGTGGGCTGTCCTGTGGCACTCTGTTGAGCGTAGTGGGCAGTCCTATGGCACTCTGTTGAGTGTAGTTGGTAGTCTTGTGGCATTCTGTTAAGTATAATGGGTAGTCCTGTGGCATTCTGTTGAGTGTAATGGGTAGTCCTGTAGCACTGTGTTGAGTGTAATGGGTAGTCCCGTGGCATTCTGTTGAGTGTAATGGGTAGTCCTGTGGCATTCTGTTGAGTGTAATGGGTAGTCCTGTGGCATTCTGTTGAGTGTAATGGGTAGTCCTGTGGCATTCTGTTGAGTGTAATGGGTAGTCCTGTGGCATTCTGTTGTGTGTAATGGGCAGTCCTATGGCACTCTGTTGAGTGTAATGGGTAGTCCTGTGGCACTCTGTTGAGTGTAATGGGTTGTCCTGTGGCACTTTATTGAGTGTAATGGGTAGTCCTGTGGCACTCTGTTGAGTGTAATGGGTAGTCCTGTGGCACTCTGTTGAGTGTAATGGGTTGTCCTGTGGCACTTTGTTGAGTGTAATGGGCAGTCCTATGGCTCTCCACTGCATTAGGATTTCAATGTCTCCTTCATGCTGCAGTGTCGATGTAGGAACCACCTTGTTCAGTCTTGTTCTGCCCCCAGCAACGTGTAATCAGATCATGTTTTCCTCCTATTTTAGATCCACTGTTTTGGCTTCAGCATTGTAGTTTGCTGCTCCATGGTGAAGGGAATTCCATAACACTTATTCCAAATGTTAGAACCAAAGCTATTTGCTTGTGAACGCCAAAATAAAATCAGAGAAGTTCATTTTAGTCTAGCAGTCAATGTTTTCAAATCATCTACAAAATGCTGACATCCATTTTTTTCCACAATCTCCCCTGGGACTGGTTACTATGTTCAGAATGATCTATCACATTGACCATTGTGCGCTTCCCTTTTTAAAGTGCTACATCAGAATAAGCCACCTGCTACACCATCCTTGGTTCAAGCCTTTCTGCTATAATCAGAACTCTTGTCAAACAGGCTTTGAAAGATTTTGTTCTGGAATTCTTGATGAGCAGCCAGGTACTGAAAAGGCTTGATACCGAGGGCAATTTTAACTTAACCACTGAGAAACTGGCTGGATCGGCTGTTGCGCTGCTGTTACAACTGTCCCTTCTTACTCTCCATTGAATTCAGTGACGAGTAATGCTGGGTGGATTTTAATGCCCTCCCTTTGCTGAGTTTGGAGGTGGGGGCATTTAATCAGGTGGGACAGTGGTGGGTGCGGCTGCCTTCCCACTGCTGCCTCGATTAGGTGCGGGGTGGAAAGGCCTTCCCACTTAAGGGCCTTATCCTGCCACCGCTGGGATTCGCCATGCTGGGAACCCAAAGAGCAAACCCTGTCGAGGTTGTTTGTAGGGTTCTGGAGGGGTCTCTCATTCAAAGACACTCAGCACCTGACTGAGGGAAGTGTGAGGTCCTGCTGAGAGCCAGCCCCCTGTCCTTGCTGCCACGTACCCCATGTCCTCCCTCCTTCACGACCTCTGCCTCTTGAATCCCCGCTCCTGACACCACTCACTTGGGGCCTGGGTCCAGAGCTGATCCTGGGCCTCTGGTGAGTGCATTCCCAGCAGCAACCACTGCCTCCTCAATGGTAATGCTGATCTCGGGGAAGGCCTACCGATGCCCAGTTAAGTGCCTGAATCCCCCAGAATCAACATCCTGGGGGTTACCATTGACCAGAAACTGAACTGGGCTATATAAATACTGTGGCTACAAGAGCAGATCAGAGGCTGGGAATCCTGCGGCAAGTAACTCACCTCCTGACTCCCCAAAGCCTGTCCACCATCTACAAGGCACAAGTCAGGAGTGTGATGGAATACTCCCCACTTGCCTGGATGAGTGCAGCTTCCACAGAGCTCAAGAAGCTTGACACCATCCAGGACAGAGCAGCCCACTTGATTGGCATCACATCCACAAACATTCACTCCCTCCACCACCGACGCACAGTAACAGCAGTATGTACCATCTACAAGGTGCACTACAGCAACTCACCAATGCTCCTTCAACAGCACCTTCCAAACCCACAACCTTTACTACCTAGAAGGACAATGGCAGCAGGCATACAGGAACACCACCACCTACAAGTTCCCCTCCAAGCCACTCACCATCCTGACTTGGAAATATATTCACTGTTGCTGGGTCAAAATCTTGGAACTCCCTTCCTAACAGCACTGTGGGTGTACTTAGACCACAGGGACTTCAAGAAGGGAGCTCACCACCACCTTCTCAAGGGCAACTAAGGATGGGAAATAAATGCTGGCCCAGCCAGTGACATCCATACCCCTTGAATGAAGGGAAAAAACTCTGTTCCCCAACATATTGTTTGGATTACAAGTATAATACTGCAGATGCTGAAAATCTGAAACAAAAACAGAAAATGCTGGAAAAACTCAGCAGGTCTAGCAGCATCTGTGGAGAGAGAAACAGAGTTAACATTTTGAGTCCGTATGACCCTTCTTCAGAAGGACCTTCATCAGCTGCTCTGAAGAAGGGTCATACGGACTCAAAACGTTAACTGTGTTTCTAGATGCAGCTAGACCTGCTGAGTTTTTCCAGCATTTTCTGATATTGTTTGGATTGTGGAAGCACCAGTCCAGGTCAGTGGCAGGAGCACCATGGAGCATGAACCTGCTATTCTCTCTCAGGATGTTGTCACTGTTATTCTGTCAATTCCTCTGCTGGTATCTCTGAGGCAGCAGGGGAAGGCCGCTGCCACCCATGCTGAGGTGGTGCAGTCAGAAGCCGGGCCTTCTAGGCCGAGAGAGTGGCTTGAGGTCACTCCCTAAGTCCTGGGGTTTCTACCAGTGAAGATCAGCAGTCTTCCAGTGGCCATGCAGCAGCCACTGGGATAGCCTCTGTAGGAACACGAGGACAGGCAAAGGCAGACGGAGGGCAGCACTAAGGGATTGCGCAAATGTGATTAGTTGACTTTTTGTGTGGAATATTGGATGGTTTGATTGATAAAATAAATCAGCACTGGAGCCCCTCCGAGGTCAATAAGATGCAGTGCCCAGAACTGAATGAAGCATTCTAAAGAGGGCAGACCAGAACTCGGTATAAATGTAATGAGCTTCCACCCTTTTGTGGTCCAAATGTGGTGGCCAATGTGGGTGGTCAAAGACATTCCTGGAGATTTGACTACATGACATCTAATCACTTTGACAACTAGTATTGCATTCACTTCAGAAAGGGTGAAGTTGATTATTTTTGCTTGGGATTTCACACCAGCAGCTTTTTGACAAGCTCCTTGAACTTACAGGTCACTCACCAACAGCTGAAAAGAGGAAACTGAGGTTGGGGAATCTGAGGATGAGGAAGAGAGGAAACTGAGGGTGAGGACGAGGGGAAGATGGGGGTGAGGAGGAGGGGAAGATGGGGGTGAGGAGGAGGGGAAGATGGGGGTGAGGAGGAGGGGAAGATGGGGGTGAGGAGGAGGGGAAGCTGAATGTGAGGAAGAGGGGAACCTGAGGGTAAGGACGAGGGGAAATTTAAGGTGAGGATGAGGGGAAGATGAAGGTGAGGAGAAGCGGAAGATGGGGTTGAGGAAGAGGGGAAGCTGAGGGTAAGGATGAGGGGAAACTGAGGATGAGGACAAGGGAAAATTGAGGATGAGGAAGAGGAGAAAGTGAGGGTGAGGAATGGGAGAAGCTGAGGGTGAGGAAGAGGGGAAGCTGAGGAAGGAGAAGAGGGAGTCTGAGGAGAGGAAACAGGGGAAAATGTGAGCAGGGAAGAGGGGGAACTGAAGGTGGGGAGGAGGGCATGGCAGCGTAGTAGTAATGTTATTGAACTAGTAACCCAGAGGCCTAAGGCTATAACTCTGGTAACATGGGTTCGAATCTTGCCATGTCATCTGGTGGAATTTAAATTCAATTAATTGATAAAAATCTGCTAATCTCAGTAATGGTGACCATGAAACTCCTGACTTGTCGCAAAAAACCCATCTGGTTCACTAATGTTCTTTAAGGAAGGAAATCCTTAACTGGTCTGAACTACATGTGACTCCAGACCTATAGCAATGTGGTTGACTCTTGACTGGCCTCTGAAATGGCCTAGCAAGCCACTCAGTTGTATCAAACTGTTATAGAAAAGTCCAAAAGGAATAAGACCTGTTGGAGCACCTGGCATCAACCTAGGCACCAGAAAAAACAAGGGCAAGCCAGCCCTGTCAACCCTGCAAAGTTCTCCTTACTAATATCTAGGGGCTTGTGCTAAAATTGGGAGAACTCCGCTCACAGGCTAGTCAAGCAACAGCCTAACTTAGTCATCCTCACGGAATCATACCTTACAGATAATGTCCCAGACTCCACCATCACCATCCCTGGGTATGTCTTGGACATACAGGACAGATCCAGCAGAGGTGGCAGCACAGTGGTATACAGTCAGGAGGGAGTTGCCCTGGGAGTTCTTATCATTGACTTTGGGCTCCATGAAGTCTCGTGACATCAGGTCAAACATGGTCAAGAAAACCTCCTACTGATAACCATGTACTGCCACCACCCGCACCCCCCTGCCTCAGCTGATGAATCAGTGCTCCTCCATGTTGAACACCACTTGGAGGAAGCAGCTGGTAGCAAAGACACAGAATGTACTCTGGGTGGTGAGCTTCAATATCCATCACCAAGAGTGGCTTGGTAGCAGCATCATTGACCAGGTTGGCTGAGGACTGAAGGATATATTTGCCAGACTATGCCTGTGGCATGTGGTGCGAGAAATAACAAGAGGGAAAATCCTACTTGAGTAAGCGCTGGCAGCTTTATACAACTTTGTGTTTTGCTATTGGAATAAACAATTGATAGACCATTCCTGTTTGACTACACATTTCCTAATGGTCAAATTGTGATCCTGAATCTGGTCCCAGATTTTCACTATGGTCGAGAGCCTCTCTGTTGTGATGAAATAGCAAACAAGCTGGGAAATCTTAAGTGCCACCCCCAAACATGGCATTCCCTATTTTCAGGGGTCAGGCTGGGGTTCATGGATGTGCAGTTTACAGAAGCAGCTGTCCATTTAAGTCTCCAGCTACCTCCACTAAAGTAGGATTTTGGTAGGCCAGGAGTGTGAAACCCGGAGTGTGGAGATTAGACCAGGTAAGATGAGGTCTAACTTGGTGGATTCATTTGGATAGCCAGGATACCCCTTTGGAGAGGTATGATGCCCCTTTGGACATGGTCCTGGGACACCTTTGGCAGAGGTAAGGCACCATTTGGGATTGTAAAAGTAAATATTATTGTGCGTAAAAACTGCATAAACTCATTGGAAATGTCAAAGCTGTCAAAGAACTATCAAAGGATACAAGGTGAGTTGGCACAGAGGGAGCAATGGAAAAGAGTGTTGGTTGGGGTCATGAATTGGCACTAAGTTGGCATAGGGGCTATAAAGGGCCATGGGGATGTGGGGACATGGAGGGTATGAGGGGGCATGGGGGGCGTTGGGTGGGGGGGCAGGTCTTGAATAGGAGGTATGAGGGGTCATGTGATGTGGCAGGGGGTATAGGATGGCATTGGAGGTAGAAGGGGCCATGCAGGTGGGTGGGTAGAATACCTTGGCATTGGTTGACATGGATGGGGCATGGGGAGTGTTTTAGGGTTGAGAGGGTTAAGGGGTGAGGACTGTTTTTTATTTCAATTTTAAAAAAAATTAATTCAACAAAGCGCTGGAGCACGGAGGCAGACTCTCCGTCCAGCCGACCCCTTCACCTGGCAGCCTCCACACTCATTCAGGGTTCAACTTCTAACCAGCCTGTGTCCCCCACCCCTCCACCTCCCACTCCCATCACCACCACCCCCAACCCTGGAATGAAAATCAGAACTGAGGACGGCTATTTTTAAAGGTTGGGTCCACAATGCCAGAATTTCACCCATCTGTGTATCTAAGCCTGAGAGTGAAAATCTGGGCCTCTTTTCATGATTGTTGTTGTTGGATTAGAAATGGATCCCACTTAATACATCCTCTTGATTACTGTGATTGTTTAGTTTGACAGCCTATTTATTTCCTTTTCCACAGCCAGTTCTTCTTTATTATGACACTTTATACCCTTTCTCCTGCTGAAAACTCTGAACTGTATTCTGACATACAGCAAGAGTGGCTCAGTGCCACCATTACTGACAGAGCTGGCTGAGTACTGAAGGACGTAGCTGCTAGACTGGGTCTGTGGCTGTTGGTGAGGGAACCAGCAGGGGGGAAAATCTGCAAGATCTTGTCCTTACCAATCTACCTGTGGCACATGCATCGTTTCATGACAGTATTGGTAGGAGTGACCAACACACCGTGCTTGAGGAGACAAGGTCCCATCTTGACACTGAGGGTATCCTCCATTGTGTTGTGTGGCACTACCACGGTGCTAAATGGGAAAGGCTCAGAACAAATCTAGCAGCTCAGACTGGGCATCCATGAGGTGCTGTGGGCCATCAGCAGCAGCAGAATTGTACTCGACCACAATCTGTAACCTCATAGCCCGGCATATCCCCCACTCTACTATTACCATCAAGCCAGAGGATCAACCCTGGTTCAATGAGTGCAGGAACTAATGAATCAGGTCAAAGCTTTGCAGGGTACTTTCTGCATCCATGCTATCCTCAGTGCTTCTTGCAAGTGGTGCTCAGCATGGCCATGTCCAGCTGTGAATGGTGGTGGACAATTACACCATCTAGAGTAGGAGGCTTCACAAATATCCCCATCCTCAATGATGGAGGAGCCCAGTGCATCAGTGCAAAAGATAAGGCTGAAGCATTTGCACCAGTCTTTAGCCAGAAATCTCAAGTGGATGATCCATCTTGGCCTCCTCCTGAGGTCCCCAGCATCACAGAGGCCAGCCTTCAGCTAATTTGATTCACTCCACATGATAACATAAAACAGCTGAAGGTACTGGATACTGCAAAGGCTATGGGGCCTGACAATATTCTGGTGGTAGAAATGAAGATTTGTGCTTCAGAACTAACAGCTGTTCCAATACATCTACAACACTGGAATTTAACTGACAAAGTGGAAAATTATCCAGGTGTGTCCTGTCTACAAAGAGCAGGATAAATCCAACCTGGCCAATTACCTCCCAATCAGCCTGCTCTCAATCATCAGCAAAGTGATGGAAGGTGTTATTGACAGTGCTATCAAGTGGCACTTACTCAGCAATAACCTGCTCGTTGATGCTCAGTTGGGTTTTGCCAGGGCCACTCGACTCCTAACCTCATAATAGTCTTGGTCCAAACATGGACAAAGGAGCTGGACTCCCGAGGTGAGGTGAGAGTGACTGCCCTTGACATCAAGGCAGCATTTAACCAAATGTGGCATCAAGGAGCCCAAGCAAAATTGAAGTTAATGGGAATCAAGGGGGAAACTCTCCACTGGTTGCAGTCCTACTTGGCACAAAGGAAGATGGTTGTGTTGTTGGAGGTCAATCATGTCAGCTTCAGGACATCACTGCAGGACTTCCTCAGGGTAGTGTCTTCAGCCCAGTCATCTTCAGCTACTTCATCAATGACCTTCTTTCCACCATAAGATCAGAAGTGGGGATGTTCGCTGATGATTGCACAATGTTCAGCACCATTCGCGACCCCTCAGATACTGAAGCAGTCTATGTCCATATGCAGCAACACTTAGGCAACATTCAAGCTTGGGTTGATAACTGGCAAGTAACACAAGTGCCAGGCAATGACTATCTCCAACAAGAGAAAATCTTAACATTCAATGGCATTACCATTGCTGAATGCCCCACTATCAACATCCTGGGGGCTACCACTGACCAGAAACTGAACTGGACTAGCCATATAAATACTGTGGCTACAAAAGCAGGTCAGAGGCTAGGAATCCTGCAGTGCGTAACTCACCTCCTGACTCCCCAAAGCCTATCCACCATCTACAAGGCACAAGTCAGGAGTGTGATGGAATACTCCCCACTTGCCTGGATGAGTGCAGCTCCCACAACACTCAAGAAACTTGACACCATCGAAGACAAAGCAGCCGGCTTGGTGGGCACCACATTCACTACCTTTAACATTCACTCCCTCCACCACCGATGCACAGTAGCAGCAGTGCGTACAAGATGCACTGCAGCAACTCACCAAGGCTCCTTCGACGGCACCTTCCAAGCCTGCAACCTCTACCACGCAGAAGGGCAAGGGCAGCAGATAGATGGGAACACCACCAGCTGGAAGTTCCCCTCCAAGCCACTTACCACCCTGACTTGGAAATATATCACCGTTCCTTCAAAATCCTGGAACTCCCTCCCTAACAGCACTGTGGGTGTACCTACACCACATGGACTGCAGCGGTTCAAGAAGGCCACCTCCTTTTAGGGGCTGTTAGGGATGAGCAACAAATACTGGCCTAGCCATCGACACTCACAGCCCCTGAAGGAATAAAAAATAAAAGTGGAGTCAGGGAAGAGGGGGAATCAAGGGCAGGGAAGAGAGAAACTGAGGACAGAGAAGGGAAAATCAGGTGTTGGAGTGGGGAAAAGGGGGAAACTGATTACAGAACAGAGATAAAACAATATCTGGTCCAAGGTCCTCCACTTTCTACCCTCAAGTACAATTGTCTTCCTCATATCAATGTGTCCTCCCTCTAGAACAGGTAATGAAACTCACCGATGCAGATCTGTAAACCTTTAAATGTGAAACCAGTGAGATGCCCTCTCCAAAACCTTCCGCATGTCAGGGCACATCAGCGTTGAGCAGAGCCATGGTAGGATTCCAGAAGGAAAGCCCTCAGCTGCTCTTGAATTTGGAGTACTTTGGAGTCAGAACATTTGCTTTCCTTGCACTTTGAAGCAAGCAGAATGTTTAGTTTATGCCATCCCTAGGGATTTACTAAATTCTTTCTCATTCTTGAGACAGTTAGAAATGCATCTCATATTGTTTAGCTTTGACGCAGCAGGCTGCCTCAATCAAGTGCAGTGTTAGACCTGGTCACAAACACTCAGGAGGTTTGATGGATTTACTCTGCTGAGATCACAAAATAAACTACAAACAGTTCTGTCTTCAGATAGCAAATGAAAATGCAAAAGAAAAAACACTAGTAAATGATAGTCCTAGATTTCAAAGACTCACTCTACTTTTTCAGAGAATCGTATCTAATGTTCACAAAGGAATTGTAAATTTAAATTGGCATTAGTCTCATCACCTTGATCTAAAAAGTACTGGAAACCATGATGGAATATGTATGGAGATTAAAGGTGAAAACAGGGGCTAAATGAATGCAGCGATAATAAAACACGCCTGTTTGAAAGTCTGGATTTAGTCTGGAACACCAGCAGCTGAAAGTTCCCCTCCAAGCCACTCGCCATCCTGACTTGGAAATATATTGCCGTTCCTTCACTGTCACTGAGTCAAAATCCTGGAACTCCCTACCTAACAGCACTGTGGGTGTACCTACACCACATGGACTGCAGCGGTTCAAGAAGGCAGCTCACCACCACCTTCTCAAGGGCAATTAGGGATGGGCAACAAATGCTGATCTCACCAGTGGCACTCACATCCTGTGAACGAATAAATAAAAAATAAATAAATAAATTTAGCCCACCATTATAGTCACAATTGCTGATTACCATAATTGGAATCTGCCTGGGGGTGCTAAAACAGACACTTGCAGATCTATTACTGATTAGAAGCAATTTTCATGGAGAAATGTGGGTGGAATTTAATGTCCTTCCCCCAAGGCAAGTTTGGAGTTGGGGGGGTATTAGATTGGGTGAGAGGGTTCTAGGTGGGGACCGGCCACCTCCCCTCTTCTGCCTTGATTAAATTCGGTGTGGGCAGGCTCGTGGATGGTCCTCTGTCCTGCTGCCAGTTGAGGCTCTTAAGTGGATAATTAATGTCCACTTAAGGGCCTCATCCTGCCGCTGCTGATATTCAACCAGTGGTGGGTGGGGCAGTGGCCATGCTGGAAGCCTAAAAAGCAATCCTTATCAAATTTGCTTGCATGTTCCAAGGGGCTATCCCTCGTTCAACGGCACTCAGTGACTGATTGAGGGACCTGACTTTAGATAGGGGGGGGAGGCACATCGAGAGCCGCCTGCTGCCTTTGCCATCAAACCCCCTGTCTCCCCTAGCCAGTGAATGCCCTCCCCACGAACCCCATCCTGCCCTCACTCACCTGGGTCCTTCCATGATTCTGGACCGCTGGTGGGTGCATCACCAGCAGCTTCCACCATTCCCCGGGTGGCTCTGCTGGCAGTGAGGAGATGCCGGCATCTGATTAGCCAGCATCTCTCAGGGGGGCAGGATTTCTGTCTTCAGAGTCCATGATCCCAGGGAAGGCCCTCTGATGGCCACTTCAGAGCCTGTCTGGCATTGAACATGGTGGGCCTTCCCGAAAGGAGGCAACGTTGGGCTCTCAACGTCCCTCCAGCTGGTGAGCGAGAGCACCATCGTCTGGATTAAATGCCATCCTAAACTTCCACTGAGGATGTGGAGTGCACTGGCTGGCATGATGGCTCAGGACTGACGGTGAGGGAAGCAAGTTCTTGGATTTGGCACTGGAGACCGGCAGAGGAGTTTCAGAGGGGGACAGATGTTCAGTACCCACAGGGAGGGGCAAGCAGTCAGTCTCACCCTCCTGCCCCTCTCCCCTGCAGGAGTTGGTGCTCTACATTATCTCCACCTCCCATTCGTTCTGCAGTCCAAAGGGGACCCCCAGGAAGATGTCTATGACTCAGCATTCTCTCTCTCTCTCTCTCTCTCTCTCTCCTGCTGACTCCAGTAAGTCTGTGTAGCATTGCACTTTTCTGGTGAAGTCCTCAGGCATATTCCAGAATAAGTGTTGTTAGAGTGTTGATGAAACCTTGTGTCTTAGAAAGCCTCCTAATATGTTTCAGATGTCCTATACCAGCTTGAGCAGCAATGAACATGAAGTGATGAGTATCCCTTTGAGTATAGCTTTTGAAATCGACTTTAGCACAATTTTTACTCCCAAACAACTGGTGAGTATTAGGAGAGAGTGTAAGTTAAAGCACTAGCCACCAGAATGCCAGTACTAGCGGACATCATTTAGCTCTTTAATGAACCTCTTTGCACTGGCTTCACCTCCATTATGAAGTTGGTGTCTTGTGCTAAATGCAGGTGAAATCAATGTTTCAGTGAAGATGCCAAAATAAATCTAGGAGAATCAATAGCAGGTGAATGTGCTGCTGAAAATCACTCCTAAGTTTCAACATTTCTGAAACTACAGATTTGTTTTTACAATGACCACATGCATCCTTCTAAATAAAGGGTCTAACCTAGTTAATGAAGTATTGGCTGCATTTGTACTGATTCACTTTGTAAACCATCTACTCAATCCATTTGCCCTTGGCTCTACCTCAAGTTCCCAACTTTGGTTGGACATATTCCTGGAGGTTTCATCATCTGTCCTCCTGCCTGTAACCTTCCCACTCACACTCCAGCCATTGGTTGTCTGATGGTATCCATTCAACTGAAAGGATTTTACTGTTGAAAGAGTTAATTTCCCTTAAAAATGAAGAACTGCTGTACAGACCTTAGTAACCAGGTGTATAAATCTTTGCCAAGAAACTTTAGTGCAGAATATAACGTTCTGAGACACTGAGGGGCTGTTTCCCTGGCTGGAGAGTCTACAACGAGGAAGCATCATCTCAGGATAAGGGGTCAGCCACCTGGGTCTGAAATGAGCAGAAATCTCTCAACTCAAAGGATTATGACTGTTTGGAGCTGTCTATCCCAGAGAGCTGTGAATGCTGTGTCGTTAAGTGTATTCGAGAGTGAGATTGATAGATTTGTTTTGGTACTAAGTGAATCAAGGGATACGGGGATAAGGTGAGAAAGTAGATTTGAGGTATAATATCAGCCACGATCTTGTTGAATGGCAGAGCAGGTTCGAGGGGCTGAATGATCCTAATTCCTGTGTTCTAAATCAGTAAATAAACCTCAGGTTGACTGTATTTCGTCTTCACCAACCAATATATTGATCCGTTAAAAAAAATGTTAAAATGCTCCAGTCCTCGACAATTAGAACTGGGAGCTGTAAGAGATTTAATCGTTCTTAACAAGCGCAGAGCCAGTACAATATGGGGATGGTGAGAAAGAATCAAAGGGAAGGTCTGTGATTGTGTGGAAGGCAGGAGTGATTAAATGACAAGGGATGTTGGTGCAAGGTAAAAGGGGATGGCAATGGAAAGAAACAGAAGATATGTCTGGAGGAGGGATAAATGGAAAAAGCAGACTCATTAGCAACAGCTGCTGTCTGAGAACATGGGAGCAGTGGTTATGAACGCAAGTTGTTAAAATCAGTGCAAAGACTGGAAGGGTGTAAATTTCTCAGTAAAAATGTGAGATGCTGTTCCTCAAGATTGTGTTGATCTTCAGTGGAGGTGTAGGAGGCTGAGGACAGAAAAGCTCAGAGTGGGAGCGGGTCGAAGTTGCAGTTCTGATGAATGGTCATCATCCTGGAATGTTAACACAGTTTCTCTCTCCGTAGATACTTCCTGACCTGTTCAGTATCTCCAGCATTTTCAGTTTTTAATTACAGATTTCCAGCATCCGTAATATTTTGCTTTAGCTCCTCTGATCCTAGGTGCATGTTTCCAAGGGGCATGCCCCACCTGTAGCTTGATCCCACCTCCCCATCCCTCTATCTCGACTTGTTCATTTTCATACATATCATCGTGCTGCAGCCAGTCTGCACACCCTGAGAAGAGGGAGAGCTTTCTGGAAAACAGTGGAAAGCACGAGCCATTTCCAATCGACCAGAACAGTCTCTCAGGGCTCCATGAGTGAGAAAGATCCAAGAACCTTTGTGTTGCGTTCCTGGGTTCAAATAATAATAACATTTCTCACAGCAAAACCTAACCTTAGCTCCTTTCTTTCTTGATTCAAAGGGTTTTGACTGTAATGTGTTAAGAAGTCTGAATTGAATGAGGATTTTTCCCTGTGGGTTTCGAGCACGTTGAAGTGAGACCATGCAGTGCATAGGAAATCTGCATGATTCATGCAGTATTCATGAGACTTGACATGTCTTCTAATTGGGATAAGGCTCAAGATCTCAAGCCAGGGATTAATTTAATGTTCAGATACCCTGTCTGGGCCACAATGGGCTCTTTAGAATCATTATAATATCTTAAAGGGTAGGTGGCTAACTAACTTGTGACTAGATGCAGCTAAAGTACTCTGGCTGCATCTGATTGGGAATCATCTGATCTAGAACAGATATATTTTATTTGTTTTTATTTATTTATTTGCTTTCAAACATCCATCACAGCAGGGAGTCAAATCCATGCAAGTTAACATCATGATCCAGAGCTCACACTAAAAGAGGGCTGTTGTGAGTGGTGGCCGAGTTGGTACTATTGATAGAGTTGATCAGCAGACAGCTGATTGGGAGGCAGTGACATAATGGTATTGTCACTGGGCTGGTATTCCAGAAACCCAGGGTAATACTCTGGGGACCTGGGTTCATAATCCCACCATGGCAGATGGTGAAATTTGAATTCAATAAAAATCTGGAATTGAAAGTCTGATAATGTCTGGTTCACTAATGAAGGAAACATACTGTCCTTAACTCCAGACCCACAGCAATGTGGTTGACTCTTAACTGCCCCCTGAATATGGGTAATAAATGCTGGACTAGCCAGCAATGCCCACATGAATGAATAAAAAAAATGTCTTAGGTGGAAACAGTGAGTTTATTTACAAGGTAATCAGCAGCTACTACATATGTGCTTTCAACTCAAACTCTACCTCTACATAGCTAATTACTGAGGTAGCCCATGCTACTCTCCTATTGGGTACTAAAGGTCATGTGATCTTCCATAACAAGCATCATTCTTAAAACCATAATTGCTACATCCCTTCCCCCTTTACTCGGATATACATATTATATCTACAAGTACAAATTTCTCAACAAAATACTGGTTAAGGAATTTACAAGTCTTTTCTTCAGATGCTTTGTCAGGAACCTCCTTTTCCGAAGTTGCCTGAACATCAGGTGCTTTGATGGGCATCTACAGTTCTGTATCCTCAACTCTGATAGGGCCATCAGGTATGTCTGTCTTGGGTTGAATATCCTCAACAGGAAACGCTGACCCGGTCGTGAACACTGGTGGAATCAACTCTTGGTGATTGTTTCTCTCTTCCTTAAATGATTCACATGTCTCTGTATGACCTGGCCTTCCACCTCCATGTGGTAAGATAGAGGTCCAGTCACTGCACTTGTTTCACAGTAACCACTTTGGTCCTCGGTTGAGTATCCTCAACAGGCAACGCAGACCAGGTCATGATCACTCATGTCTCTCTTAAATGGTCCACATGGTTACAAATGAGCCATCCTTCCACCTCCACTTGGTAAGATAGAGGTCCAGTCATCGCACTTATTTCACCCAGTAACCACTTTGGTCCTTCCCTGAAATTTTTCACGTATAACGTCTCTCCCACGGTAAATTTCCTCTTGCAACTATGCCAGCCGTGCCTAGTTTTCTGGCTTCCCTGACTCCTTTCCACCTTCCTCCCTAAATTCAGCAATATTAAGCTCAAACTTTTCCTGAGGCAGCGTTTCATCAATAACTCCACAGGTGTGAGACCTGCTGTTCTGTGAGGGCTAGTCCTGTAATGAAAAAGAAAGCGTACCAGCTTGGTTGCCAAGGAATCACCAGTTGGATTTTTCATGCCTGCTTTGAATGTTAGAACTGCCCTGTCAGCCAGTCTGTTTGAGGAAGAGTGGTATGGTGAAGATTTTACATGAGTGATACCGTTGAGGCTGATAAACGGTTGAAACTCAGCTCTCATAAATGCCGTGCTGTTATCGGAAACGACTACTTCTTGTAGTCGGTGAATGGCAAAACTTTGATGTAACTTCTCAGTTGTAGTGCTAGAGGTTGGTGATTTCACCTCGTATACGTCCAACCATTTTGAGTGGGCATCGACAATGAGCAGAAACATCGTTCCCAGGAAAGGTCCCACATAGTCAATGTGTAACCGCGCCCAGGGCCTACCTGGCCACTCCCATGGATGTTAACAGAGCTGCCACTGGCAACTTTTGCAGTTGCTGACATTGCATACAATTCTTCACTAAACTCTCTATTTCGCCATCCATCCCAGGCCACCATAGATAGCTGTGGGCTATGGTCTTCATTTGGGAAATTTCTGGATGTGCACTGTGTAGTTCAATTAACAGTGGTTCCCTTCCCTTTGGAAGAACTATCACTCATGCTCCCCACAATAAGATGCCATCCTGGCTGGTTATTTCATGTCTTCTGTTGAAGTACGGTTTCATTTCATCAGATATGGGCTCTTGTGACCACCCATGAAGCACTTGTTCTCATACTTGAGATAGGACTGTGTCCCGACTTGTCCAGTCTCTGACCTGTCGAGCACATACCGGCAAGGAATCTGAGAAATTTAACAATAAAACAAGTTCCTGTGGAACTGGGACTTCATCATTTTCTTGTAAAGGCAACGACTAAGTGCACCAGTGTTTGCGATTTGATTGCCAGGCCTATGTATGAAAGTGTATTCGTATGCTGCCAGGATTAAGGTCCATCGTTGTATTCTTGCCGAGACTATGGGTGGCACAGCCTTGTCCTCACTGACCAATCCTAGCAATGGCACGTGGTCTGAAATGATTGTAAAGTGGTGGCCATGTACGTACTGGTGAAATTTCTTGACACCAAAGATGATGGACAGGTCTTCTTTTTCTATCTGCAAGTATCCCTTTTCTGCTGTGGTGAGTGTTCTTGATAACTAACCTATAGACTGTTCCATGCCATCGTCCATCCAATGGGATAGCACTACTCCCGCTCCTTTGGGAGATGCGTCACAAGCCTACACCAATTCTTTTCTTTGGTCATAATGTAGAGTCATAGAGTCATAGAGGCCTACTGCTCAGAAAATGGCCCTTCAGCTCATTGAGTCTGCGCCGGCCAAACAAGTACCTAACTATTCTAATCCCATTTTCCAGCACTAGGCCCATAGCCTTATATGCCATGGCATCGCAAGTGCACATCCAAATACTTCTTAAATGTTTTGAGGGTATCTGCCTCTCCCACCCTTTCAGGCAGTGAGTTCCAGATTCCCACCACCCTCTGGGTGAAAACAATCTTCCTCACATCCCCTCTAAAATTCCTGCCCCTTATCTTAAATCTATGCCCCCTGGTTATTGATCCCTCCACCAAAGGGAAAAGTTCCTTCTTGTCTACCCTATCTATGCCCCTCATAATTTTATACATCTCAATCATGCCCCCCTAAATCTCCTCTGCTCCAGGGAAAATAACCCCAGTCTATCCAATCTCGCCTCATAACTAAAACTCTCCAGCCCAGGCACCATTCTGGTAAATCTCTTCTGCACTCTCTCTAGTGCAATCACATCCTTCCTATAATGCGGGATCCAGAACGGCATGCAATATTCTTGTGGCCTAACCAGTGTTTTATACTGTTCCAGCATAACCTCCCTGCTCTTATATTCTATGCCTTCTTGGCCACCTTATCTACCTGTCCCACTAACTTAAGGGACTGGTGGACATGCACACCAAGGTCCCTCTGATCCTCGGTACTTCCCAGGGTCCTACCGTTCATCCTGTATTCCCGTGCCTTGTTTACCCTGCCCAAGTGCATCACCTCACACTTATCCAGGCTAAATTCCATTTGCCACTGATCAGCCCATCTGACCAGCCCGTCTATATCCTCCTGTAATCTAAGGCTAATCTCCTCACTATTTACCATTCCACCAATTTTCGTGCCATGCGCGAACTTACTGATCAACTCTCCTACTTTCAAGTCTAAATTGTTTATATATACCACAAACAGCAAGGGACCCAACACCGATCCCTGTGGAACCCCACTGGACACGGGCATCCAGTCACAAAAATACCCCTCGACCATCACCCTCTGCTTCCTGCCGCCCAGCCAATTCTCGATCCAATTTGCCAAATTGCCTTGGATCCCATGGGCTCTTACCTTTGTTATCAGTCTCCCATGCAGGACCTTATCAAAAGCCTTGCTGAATTCCAAGTAGACTACGTCAAATGCATTGCCCTCATCTACACACCTGTTCACCTCTTCAAAAAATTCAATCAAATTGGTCAGACATGGAATTCCCTTTAACAAAACCATGCTGACTGTCCTTGATTAATCCCTGCCTTTCCAAGTGTAGATTAATTCTGTCCCTCAGAATTGCTTCCAATAGTTTCCCCACCACTGAAGTTAGACTGACTGGCCAGTAGTTCCCTGGTTTATCCCTTCCTCCCTTCTTGAATAACGGTACCACATTGGCTGTCCTCCAGTCCTCTGGCACCTCTCCTGTGGCCAGAGAAGTATTGAAAACTATTGTCAGCGCCCCTGCTATCTCCTCCCTTGCCTCACTCAACAGCCTGGGGTGCATTTCATCCGGGCCTGGAGATTTATCTACTTTTAAGCCTGCCAGACCGCTAATAGGTTGGATGAGTGCAACAATTTTTTCACCATTATGAAAGCTTCTTTCTGGGGTGCATCCCAAGACCAATGTTGGTTCTTTTTCAGTAGAGAATGCAGTGTGTCAGTTCTGTGGACAAATTGGGTAAGAAATGCCCATAATAGTTGATCATTCCTAGGAATGATTTGAGCTCTGAGGTGTTCTTTGGTGCAGGTGCCTCTCTTATGGCTCTCACTTTCTCCTCAGCTGGGTGGAGGCCCTGTGAATCTACCTGATGACCAAAAATAGGTTACTTCCCTCGCTTGGTACGTGCACTTTTCTTTTTTTAAACACATTCCAGCCTGCAAGAAACATTTTTAGACTTCTTCTAAGTTTGCCAAATGCTCTTTTTAGTGAATCATGTCACCAAAATATAATCTAAATAGACTACAACCTGGGGCAGTCCCTGCAGTAAACTTTCCATTGTTCTCTGGAAGATGACGTAAGCTGAGGAGAAGCCAAAAGGCAATCGAGTATGTTGGTACAACCGTTTGTGGGTATTAATTGTGACAAATTCCCAGGAGGCATTCTCTAACTCTAGTTGTTGATAAGCATGACTCATATCAAGCTTCGTGTAGGCGGTTCCACCTGCCAGCTTGGCTTACAGGTCTTCGATTTTTGGTATCCGGTGTCTGTCTAGCTTAGCTATTTTATTAACTGTCAGTTTGTGGTCTCCACAAATTTGGACGCTTTGGTCAGGGTTAAGGAGAGGGACTATGGGTGCTGCCCATTTGGAGAACTGCACAGGTTATAAAATGCCCAGTTTTTTTTCTAGTCTATCCAGTTCGATGTCGACTTTTTCTCGCAGTGTGCATGGCACCGGTCTCGCCTTCATGAATTGAGGGATTGCCTCCGGATCCACATGGATTTTTGCCTGCAGCCCCTGGATCTTCCCAAGTTCATCCTTGAAGACTGTGGCGTACTTTTGAAGTAGTTCTGATAGCCCACTTGCTCTCAATAGAAATTTCAGCCCATTCTAACTTAATCTCCTTTAGCCAGTTTCACCCCAGAAGGCTTGGCCCTCACCTGCTACCACCATCAAGGGTAGTTTTGCCAATTGGCTTCCATAATGGACAGTTACTCTACTTATACCTCTGACTTGAATGTCTTCACCTGTGTAGATTTTTAGCTTGGCAGCTGTTTTTTCTAAATTTAATTGATGTTCACCATTATTCAGATATCTGAGGGTATGCTCCCCAATTACTGTAGTGGAAGCTCCTGTGTCCACTTCCACTCTAATAGGTTTGCCATTTACTTTCACTGTGACAAATATTGGTTCTGTCTTTCCAACTTTCAGATTAAACAGCCAAGGAGCTATACAAATGCAATAATGTTAAAGCAAAATACTGCAGATACTGGAAACCTGAAATAAAAACATTTGCTCCCGTTTCGAAGAAGATCATATTGGACTCAAAGCATTATCTCTGTTCCTCTCTCCACAGATGCTGCCAGACCTGCTGAGTTTGTCCAACACTTTCGGGTTTTTATTTCTATACAAATGCAAGTTGTTGTTGTTGGTGCATCTGCTGACTTTCTGCAGACTTGGCTTGCTGAGCATTGCTACAATTTAAGAAATAACATTGTCATTTCTGCCACCATCATGCAACATAAAGGCCATCAGTTGAACTGCAAAGCACAGTCAAACTGGACATGGATTGCAGTGCCTGCTGAAGAGATCTGGCCCAGCCACATGTTATTTAATCATTCAAAATGTGGATTTATCAGTAGTGAAGTCTGGCGATCTGTAATTGGGCTTACATGGGCTGTAAAGTTCTGTTAACCTGAAATCCATTGGACCTTGAGCAGATTTGCTTTTTGCTGCTGTTTATAAGCTTGCCTCTGTAGGTATTGCCACTTCTGTAGATGCTCTGTAGGATCTATCAGCCATCAAGATTTGCCTTTTTATCTTGAGTTCATTTTATTTTGTTTTTCCCTTATTTTGTATTCTCTTCTTTCAATGGTTGAACTGATTTTTGATGTCCCCCTTTCACTGCAATCTTTGCTGAGTAACTTATATAAATAATAATGTTTGCTCTTGTATAATGCTGAAATATCCAACATACTTCACACAATGAATTACGTTTGAAATGCAAAGCTTGCTCTTGTGAAGGCAAATAGCATTATGAATTCACCTTTAAAGAGATTTTTTTTGAATTGTACACTGCCAGAGCTAATTACAGTGTTAATATATTATTCCTTGCACCTCCCCTCCTGCCTGCTCCTAAACGGCCATGGCAGACACTCACAATACAGCCATGAGGTAGAACAAAGACAAGAAGTTAGGAATACTCTGCTCCTCGCTGGACTGATTTAGCATAAGGAACACAGATACTGAAGAGGAAAGGAAATGCTGTGAGGGAAGCAGAGAAATTAACATAAGCTGTGTTAAGGAGCCTGACCGATGTAACCATTCTCGGCATCCAAGTTGAACCTCTATATGATGATAATTTAATGCCCATCTCAGACAGGTCAAATAATTTCCAGAACTTGGCCCTTCAACAGGAATTTGAACAATTGGAGACCATACAGAACCTTCACATGGATTTCATTAAACAATATTTAGCTCAGATTTGTGGACTTGGACCATTCTCTGGTGTTATACTCCTGAAAGCCATTGGTGAAGGAAGAATCCAAAGCCAGTCTTTACTTGTGAAAGATTTATTCACAGAGTGAAACATTGCAGGTTTGATTCCACTGAACTCTTGTTTCAGTAAGTGCCTTTTTATATGTGTTCAAGTAACCATTCAATCAATGCCTCCATGTTAAGTACTTAACATCAGTTGATACAATTACTATATGGTGGAGGTATAAATCAAACTGGTAACACTATTTGATGAGTTGTTAAACATCCATCCTACTTTACTATCTAACTCTCCCGCTCCATTTCAATTGTTTTTCAACATGAACTAAGTTCCCAACGAAAGTGATATCTGAAGACTTCAGTGCTCCAGCTATTGCATTGCTGCACACAGTTGACCAGACGTAGCAATTACACCTGTGGGCTAGCTGTTCCATTGCAGCTACAATGCTGGCAGCCACCTGACAATGTGGACAATTGCCCAGGGTAGGTGATGTCCACAAAAAGCAGGACAAATCCAACCCAGCCAATTGCCATCCCATCACTCTACTCTGCATCATCAGTAAAGTAATGGAAGGGGTCAACAGAGCTATCAAGCGGCACTTACACAGCAATAACCTGCTCACTGACGCTCGGTTTGAGTCCGCCAGGGCCACTCAGCCCCTGATCTTATGCCTTGGTTCAAACATGAACAAAAGAGCTGAAGTCAAGGGGTGAGGTGAGAGTGACTATCCTTGACATCAAGGCAGCATTTGACTGAGTGTGGCACCAAGGAGCCTTAGCAAAATTGGAGTCAATGGGAATTGGGGAAAACTCTCCACTGGTTGGAGTGATACCTAGCACAAAGGAAGGTGGTTGTGGTTGTTGGAGGTCAATCATCTCAGCACCAGGACATCACTGCAGGGGTTCCTCAGGGTAATGTCCTAGGCCTAACCATCTTCAGCTACTTTATCAATGACCTTCCTTCCATCATATGATCAAAAGTGGGGATGTTCGCTGATGATTGCACAATGTTCAGCACCATTCGCAACTCCACAGATACTGAAACAGTCCATGTACAAATGCCACAAGATCTGGACAATATCCAGGCTTGGGCTGATGAGTGGCAAGTAACATTCGCACCACACAAGTGCTAGGCAATGACCATCTTCAAGAAGAGAGAATCTAACCATTTCTCCTTGACATTCAATGTCATTACTGTTACTGAATCCCCCACCATCAACATCCCCCACCATTGACCAGAAATGGAACAGGACTAGCAATATAAATACTGTGGCTGCAAGAGCTGATCAGAGGCTGGGAATCCTGCGGTAAGTAACTCACCTCCTGACTCCCCAAAGCCTGTCCACCAACTACAAGGCACAAGACAGGAGTGTGATGGAATACTCCCCACTTGCCTGGATGAGTGCATCTCCAATAACACGCAACAAGGCTTGACACCATCCAGGACAAAGCAACCCGCTTGATTGGCACCCCATCCACCACCTTCAACATTCACTCCGTCCACCACCAACGTACAGTAGCAGCAGTGTGTGCCATCTACAAGATGCACTGCAACAACTCACCAAGGCTCCTTCAACGGCACCTCCCAAAACCGGGACCTCTGTCACCTGGAAGGAGAAGGGCAGGAGACACATGGAAGCGCTACCACCTGGAAGTTCCCCTCCAAGCCACTCACCATCCTGACTTGAAATATATCACCGTTCCTTCACTGTCGCTGGGTCAAAATCCTGGAACTCCCTGCCTAACAGCACTTTTGCATGTACCTACGCCACATGGGCTGCAGCATTTCAAGAAGGCAGCTCACTACCACCTTCTCAAGGGCAACTAGGGATGGGCAACAAATGCTTGCCCAGCCAGTGACACCTAGATCCTGTGAAAGGGGACAATAGTTCCCTGGTGCACTCTCCATGGCAATGCCTCAAACAATCAGGGTCGACTTGCCAACCCTTTTCTCATGCAGTATAAATTATGTTGTTCCCTGTGAAATTTGGCATTCTTGTGTCTATCCTGATGAGTTCAAGACGAAAAGCTTCGACAGCATGGCTCGTATTTCAGCAATACTCCATTAAGAATAGCTAATTTCTACCATTCTCTTAGAAGCTGTTGTGTTCCTACTTACACTTAACAATGAGAAGGACGTATTTTGTAGCCTGGCCCTTATCCCAAACATAGCACCCATCCAAGGGGAGATTCCAATTGAAAACCTCCAGATCCCCATCAATCTTTTTCAGAGATCTCCCAGAAGGACAAGAATGGCTTGTGTTAGATATCTCATGCTTCATGATCCTGGCTTGCTGCTGTACATGCAGGAGTGGTGAGTTGTGCATGAAGCAAGCAGTATGTAGAACACATGGTGAAAATACATTGAAGATGCACTCAGTCATGCTGACAGTATCACTGCATTTAAACAATTAATATAACTCAGGACAGTGAGAACATCTACTGGATCAGTAATGATTTAGTAGAATGGTTGTGACATAGAAAACCAACTTTTTCATACAAACTAATAAAAAGATTACGATAAGATACTTAAAATACTCGTACTACCAGAGTTATTGAATTTAAAATAAGGACAAAGAATTGGCGAGTTCTATTAAAATTGTCCACAATATGGTAATCAATGAGAGAGTACTAAAGGATCTATTATTTCCTGGTCATGATGTTCTGTTATATGGAATTAGGTTGTAAAGCCCTACTTGCTTTATAGTGAATAATAATATTCACCATATTCATTATAAAATGCTATGTGGGATCAACGTTAGAATTTACACTGTAGACTAGACTGAGACAGGTACATGGTTGGATTTTCAAGTCAGGGGCAGGAAACAGGAGTCGGGACAGTTTCTGGTTCCCAAATCTGCTTTTGGTGGGGGGAAGCACTCACTCTTTGGGACTTTCATGGAGGGACTCCCTTAATTGATATGGAGACAGGTTCTCTGTCCAATTAAGGGTTTTAAAGCTGGAGGGCCAGTCACAGCCGGCAATAGATGGTAAGTAACTGAGAGGGCATTTCAACATAGAGCCGTCCTCTCACCAACTTTATTCAAGCATTAAATCAAAGCAGATACATCGGCCAGACCACCACTCTGTGAGAGATGGAGTGGCGGGGGTCACACCTGGGGTTAGGGAGGAGATGTTACCCGTCTACAGGGCATCCTTTGGTTCTGGGCAGGACTGTTGGGGCATTGGCCTCCAGGCAGTTTAACTGCCTCATGTCCATTCAGGAAACTGGAGGCCAAATGGAAAATTGCAATCAGCCTCCTATCAATGCCCTTAATAGGGTTCTTAATGAGCTTAGTTGGCTGCTCGCCATATAGGGCCAGAGTGCCCTGCAAGATCCGAACCTGCATCAGCAAAAATGACCGCATTGTCTGCCTCTATTTCCACTCTCAGTGGGTCTGAAAATTCAGCCCCCGATGTTGATGATATTATATGTACCGACCTATGATACTTTGACATTAAGAATTGCTGGAAAACAGACATGCTGTTGAAGCTTTTCATCTTACACTCAACAGGACAGGCGCAAGAATACTAAATTTCAAAGGGAGCAACAATTTATACTCCAGGAGAAAAAGATGCTGATTGGTTGTCAAGCCCTCTCTGGTCAAGGCATTGCCAAAAGGAATGCACCAGGGAACTGTTGTCCCCCACACTTTTGTTTAAATAAAAAAAAAAACAATCAGCACCCTTTTCTCATTCAGTATAAATTTTTGATCCCTTGAAATTTGGCATTCTTGCATCTGCCCTGATGAGTGCAAAATGAAAAAGTTCGATAGCATGTCTCTTTTTTCAACAATACACAAGTTCTGAACTACAAAGAAACTTTGAAATTAGCAATGTGGGGACAATGTTAGAGAACATAGGTGAGAAAAAGACAAACTGTATTTCAAAAAGATTAGCAGAGGCTGAAGAACAAAATCCCAAGCTGTCAGTACCTAATATAATTTATGCTTATTCTCTCACCTGAATGTGATCTTTCAATCTCTGATGTTTGCTATTTGCTTTTGATTGCCCCTCTACCTCCTTAACTCTGTTACCAGACCCTTTGGTGTGACAAACTTTGCCTAAATCCAGCACAGCCTTTGTCTGTTTGTTGAGGGCTGCCTCTAACTCTTTATCCTCCTCCTATACAATTTCCTTCCTTCAGTACCATATTTTGAGTACTGCTCTAATTTTTTTCTTGGTGCTTGACAGTTATAATTACCATTACTCCTTCTTCCTGTGCTGCTGATAACCTCATATTTTCCTGGGTAAGGGCAACATGTACTGTTTTTTTTTGACAGACTAAGCCCAATGTAGACTCCATTCATTGAAATACTTCAATGAACTTTTCTAGATTAAGTCTGTCTACCATGGTATCTCATTTAAAATGAAGCTGTAACCAATGATACAATGATACAGTGCCAATGGAGTACGGCACTATATTATCCCATCTGCAATACCACTGCTTTAAGTAAGCTCATTCAACCATAGAAAGACAATATGTTTACAAGCAAAGATTTACTTCTTCGAAATCTAATCCTTCATATAAGGTAAAAGCACTTATAAAGTCAATAAATCAGATATGTGCAAATATGATCTATTGAATGAAGAGAACTTGAACTCAAACTGCCCACTTAAAACCAAAGCTGGTGACAATTTGCCACTTTTAATACCTTTCTGATGTCCGTTAATCCAAATATATTTATAAGCCTTGCAATAATCTCTCTAAACTATAAGATGCAACAAATGGGTGAAAATAAACAATTTATTGACATAGTGAGATGAATTAATCTCATAATGCTGTTTCCCTCCACTCTCGACATCATCCCTTCCTCATTTGAGGTCTACTGAGGGCCCGATGAGATCACCCCTGTGGGGCTGGTGGGACAATGTAACAGGAATCCAGGATCAGGGGAATGATAGTTTGGCATCAATAGTGGAGTGGTGGTCTGGGAGGAGATGGGATTCAGTTAGCAATTGTCCTCAGGCAGTTAGACCTTTCCATCATAAAGCAGTGAGGGCCTTTTCAGCTGAGTTAGAACAGGGTTAGGAATGGAGAGCTACAAATACAAGAAAAATAAATCAGCGGGTAAAGGGCAGATGGGATCTACCGCACAGACACAAAACCCCATTCCATTGCCTGGGAAAACTCCACCCAGCGGCCTGGGCTGTGCAAGGTCCCAGGAAAGGCTATGATATTAATGTTATAGCTGGAAAGAAGAGCGTGGTTGGGAACTCAAAGACAGTCAAAGAAATCCATGGTTCCTGGTTTCCCAGCCATATTCCCGCCCCATATTCCTAAACCCCACCCAGAGTAAAACATGTATGGCATTGGCAACAAACGCAGCCTTTCAGGTCACTAGGCCCACTTTAAGTCTGACACAGTACCCTGTCTGGGCTCTTTCATACTGGAGCACATTAGGCTGCTTGCACATCCAACCCCTCAAGAGAAGCAGAATGTGTGGTAATTCATTTTGGTCGGAAGAACATGGAGACACAATATAAAATAAGGGGTACAATGCTAAAGAGTGCGCAGGAGCAGAGGGACCTGCGTGTATATGTGCCTAAATCATTGAAGGTAGCAGAGACAGATGGACAGAGTAACTCATAAAGCATACATTATCCCAGGCTTTATTAATGGGGCATAGAGTACAAGAGCAAGGAGATAATGCTGAATTTATATAGGACACTAGTTAAACATCGGCTGGAGTGTTGTGTACAGTTCTGGGTGCCACACTTTAGGAAGGACGTGAACGCATTGGAGTGAGTGCAGAAGAGGTTTACAAGAATGGTTCCAGGGATGAGAAACTTCAGTTATGAAGGTAGATTGGAGAAGTTGGAGCTGTTCTCCTTGGAGAGAAGAGGGATGCTAAGAGGAGATTTGATAGGGGTGTTCAAATCATGAGGGGGCTGGACAGAGTAGATAGGGAGAAACTGTTCCTGCACATAAAAGGAACCAGAGGGCACAGGTTTAAAGTGATTTACAAAAGAGGCAAATGCAATGTGAGAAAAAATGTTTCCACACAGTGAGTAGTTCAGGTCCGGAATGCACTGCCTGGAATTCTGGTGGAGTCAGGTTCAACCGAGGAATTCAAGAGGGTATTAGGTGATTATTAGAATAGAAACAATGTGCAGGGCTACAGGGAAAAGGCAGGAGATTGGCACTAAGTCATAATGCTTATTCATAAAGTTGGTGCAGACATGATGAACTGAATCGTCTCCTTCTGTGATTCTGTGATTCTATGATTCTATTATGCAAATCGTTCAGTTTGAACAATATTTTAACACACTTTTAAATTTAATATGCATCAGTACTCACAACTGCTTTCTTATCTAAATAGGAAAGGGCCACTATGAGGCCTCAACTGGCCTATGGGCAGGTGGGCAGGTGGGCAACCTGACATCTCCCCCACTGGTAAGGTACCAGTGGAGATGGGTAGGTGTCATGCACGGTACCTCCTGTCATGCCATCCAATTTTGCACCCCTCCCCCACCTACCAGCCTAGTCCCGAGGGTGGGGGTGGTGGGGGTGTAAAATTCCAGCCTATGATTCTATAAGCATGTGCTATCACTGATTAATGGGTTTGAAAAAGCATCATTTACTACCATCATTGCGTTGAGCCCAAAAATGCCCTTCCACTTACTCCAAAAAAAATCAAAACTGAATAAAACACTCATTTGGCCGAATTTTTGTTCCTGATATGGGTAGCTCATCAGGAAATTTTACGACTCACAAAACCCACCTCGATAAAAAGGCCCCTGAATGTTGTGATCTTCTCCCTGGGGTGTGGGGGTGGGTGACGGTGATGGGGGAGGTGGGCGAAAGAAGCGTGGGATGGAGATGCGCCCATCTACCCCAGAAGCAGGGTGTAGGTAGATAATGGGGTGGCCAAGTGCTGAGATGGGTTGGTCAGGAGGTCTGCTTTGGTTCTCTGGGACCTCTTCTCAGTTATGATAAAAGATTTAAACCCTCTAACCCTCATTCCTCACAACCCCACGCACACCCACCCAGCCCCATGTCCCCTTATACCTCCATGCTAACTCATGCCCCCCCACCCACTCCTCATGGCCCTTCATACCCCCATGCTGACTCATGCCCCATCCAGCTCCCCACATGGTGTCTTATATCACTTATGCCAACTCACCTTGGGCGGACTTCAGGAGCCATGTAGAAATGAAGTAAAATAGAGTTCTGTAAATTGAATACAGCTCTCACTATAAAGACTTGACACCAAAAATAAATCTCATTCATGAAAGCCCATTAAAAGCTCTTTTTAAATATCAAGTGTTAAATTTCTTGTAAAAACAAACTTCTATTCACTCCCACATCAAAGACAGCTAATTCTTTAATAAGTTCTTTGACCTGTCAATCAGACTGTGAACTCAGAACCTCACTGCTGAGATAATTGTTGCTTTTGGAAATCAGCCATGCATTCATAAAGACTCCTTGGGGAAATATCAGCAAACAACTATTAAAACTGCTAGAATAGATGCTACACCACCTGGCCTGCCAATCAAAGCAATACAGCAGAGTTTTCTTTTAACTCTCACTCTCACCTGCAAGCTGTTGTTTTTTTTTCCATTTTTTTAAAGGACTGGGTTTTAAAATAATTTCAGATCATGACTGTTAAACAGACCTACTCCACCCTTCAAGAGTGCTTACACCTACTATATAAATTTGTGACTCACAACTGCAAAAATGGGGTCTGTTTGAACTCAGCACTGGGTTCAAATAGTCCTGATGAGTTTGGATTTACCTCATGTATAAATCATACCCCACCACCTTTCCCTTATTGGCAAAAATTGGATCTGTGGGAAATGGGAGTGGGACTTCTGTATCCAGGTCCGGCCTGCCATTTTTGAAGGTCAGTGGAGTCTTCCCAACTCTGTGTCAATCTGGGTTTAATAGTAGGTTTCATATGCGGCCAATTCAAAATCAGGTCAGGTTAGAGAGAAGGCATCAACTCAGGAGGAGGACAGGAACCTGTAAGAAAGCCTGGTGCTTCCAAAAGTAGCTTCAGGTTGTCTCCTGGACTGGTCTCTTTGCGTGTGAACAGCTTATCCATTTATAATTGCACAGCTTCTGCTGGGTTGCAGAAAGTGTCATGAGTTGCAGGCACAAACCACAAGGAAGAGGTTATTGGGGTGAAATTAGACCTGGGCTGGACAAAAATGGCAGAATCGCATCTGCAAATCATTATAGGGCATGTCAATATTTGATCCAATGAATTGGACAGAACTGAAGGTCAGATGAGGTATATGACCCATTCAGCTCTGCCTGTGTTCTGTCCTTGCCCAAGCTCAACTTCGCCCACTGAGATTCAGCAGTAGAACTTAAACAAACTCTACACAGCCTCAGTGGGTTTAGCAACTGATCCAGGGCTCCCTACAAACAGGAACATCAAAACTAATCTTCTCACAATGTGAGGAAGAGATTAGAGCTCATTCTCACCTGCAGTAGCTGAGCAACCTTCAAGCAAAGGGTTACTAACTATTGGTGTAACCTGTGTCAAATTTCCTCACATATTGTTGCTGAGCTGGCTGGCTTGTTAGCATTCAGAGGGTGTCAAGTTGAGCTTATTTTCCAGCTGGGGAAGTTTTAGCTGAGGCGTGCTGCACATCTGACTTCAATAGCATTTCAGGCTGTCTTTTCATTGTCACAGTTTCCCAACTCAAAGATGCCTCTTTGACAGGAATCTCCACAGTCTAAAGGTAGAGAGTAGCCATGCTGAGCCAACAGCTGCTACAGACAGATTACAGCTCTGCACTGAGACGTCGACTGGGGAGGGGGTGAGAAGAGGTCGGGGAGGGTATGATGGGTGTGGGTGAGGCACTCAGGTGGTGGGGGTTTATGTAGATGTAACATTCACTGAGTAAGCAGAACCATAATTGCAATCCAACAAAGCACATTGTTCAGTAGGCACAGTTTAAAAGATTGGCTCACGGTCAAGTGATACAGAGGAGCGTGCTTATTATTTTATTGAGTGCGAGTGCTTTAGGCGGTGTCAGGGAGGGTAACTGTGGGCCACTCAATCACTGGCTGGAGGAAGTGCTTTCTTATTTCACTGAAGTTACAGTGAACAAACTGGAGACAAGGATAAAGGATATGTCTGTACAGGAGGAAGTTTGATGAAGCAACTTATACCAAACAGTTCCATATTAACTCCCACAATTAAGATCTTGCTGCACTGTCGAGGATTCTATGCGTAAATCTGCGATTCTAGCACACAGATATTCCTCTGGAGGACAGATTCACAGCAGTATACAGCCAGCAATATCTCTTTAAATCAGCAGATTATTGACAAGCACACACATTTACAGGAAAGGGCTGTAGATTACCTAGAGCAGAATGTACACCACAGTAACAGGCCATCTGGCCCAACTAGTTTATATGGGTGTTTATGATCCACACAAGTTTCCTCCCACTCTTTATTTAACCCAACCAGCATAGCCTTCTATTCCTTTCTCGTTCATGCACTTATCTAGCTTCCCCTTAAATACATGTTGACTTAATTGATCTATTCTCAGCATGTATTCAACCCAGCGTTGATAGACTTGACTTTCAGCTAACACCTTTATATCTCTGGCTTTCCCCAGCCCTGCAACACAGTATGTAGAGTGAGTACTTTCCTGGCTGGGCTGCTCCCAGCCTGAACAAAGTGTTCACCACCCCAGTATGCATAATGTCTCTGGCCATGCAGAGTGAGTGGGTTCCTGCCCATGAGCCCGTAATTCAGTCTGGTTTCAAATTGCTTCCCCTTTTTCCTGCACCTTGCCACATTTGTGCGTGTTTGATTCTGGTGTGGCCTTCCTGTTTCAAGCTCAAATGTATATATGTGCGTGTTTGCACAGAAAAGGGAAATTAACATTTTGCACTGAAAATAGTGTTTCCAGGGCTTTGTTTTGGGTGGGTGGGGGGGGAAGCTTTGATGAGCAGGAGTTTAAGATTTCCCACTGGTGCCGACCTTTAAAAAATAATCAATAAAAGATCTGCGTATATTCCTGTTTGAGTGCTCAGCAATGGATGTAGCACCGCAGGTACAGGTACAGTTATAGGCCATTCAGGCCCTTGAGCTTGTTCAATTAGACCGTGGCTGATCTGTACTTCAACCCTATTTAGTTACCTTGGATCCCTTGATATCCTTACCTAACAGAAATCTATCAACCTCAGTCTTGAAACCAACTATTGTCCCAGCATCTTTTGGAGGCAGAAAGTGCCATATTTCTACTTTCTGTGGAACAAAACTGGGATAGATTAATTAGTGCAATGGGCTAAATGAATAAAAATCATTGATCCAGGCACAAAGCAGAGGGAGAAATATCGTGGAGTAATTTTAAATTTTGGAAGCAATGAAGTGAATGAAAAGGAAAGCTTGCTGAGGTATATAACAGCAATCAATCCAATAACATATGTTTTATGCCACTGCCAAACATTGAGATAATCTCCATTGATCAGGGTATATTCAATGACTTAATTAACACAGGACAGGAAGTCAGGTGAGCATAGAAATGGAAAAGCAATTGTGTTTATTTCAAAACAGATTAACTCAATTAGCTAGATGGCTAGGGTGTGGTGCAGAATGACACCAACAATGCAGGTTCAATTCCTGTACTGGCTGTGGTAGTTTATGGAGGACAACCTCCTTGCCTTGCCCCATGCTTGATGTGAAGCTATGTATAACACTTGTCTCTCTCTCTGATAGAGAGGCCTATGGTCCTTCATGGACTTTGACTAAAAATAAAAGATTACCCACGTATTAAAACAGCCAGGGGGTAGATTTGGTGTGACTGTGCTAAACAGTCTACACAAGCTAGAATTCAGAGGTAACATGAGCTGGTCATGGGTGTTCATTCATGGTGCTCCTGCTGCCTCTTTGTGTGCTGATCCCACTTGAGTCTGCAGCATAGTGTGAGTGAGCTCCCAGCCCATAATGGCATTAGCATCAGAATTTGGCCTGAGCAGTTAGAAAATTGTGCATAAGTAGCCTTTAAACAACTGTTAGTGTTGATGATTCTGTGTGTAGCAATGCTCTGATCTACAGTTAGGGGGCAGCATCAGGCACTTTCACTAAAAGAGCACAAGATGGAGAGTAAGAGGGTGAGTCACTGTCCCCCATTCATGACTAGTCCTGTGGTGCCTCCTAGTGGTCATTTACAGACTAGTATTGGCAGATGTTCCTCGCTTGTCCTCTGTCAACCTGTGAGCCCCAAAGAGAAGATAAACATTTCTTTAATGTATAAAGAAATGGCACCTACAAGACCCCTTTGATTGGAGATAGTTCCTAGATTAGACACATGCCCACAGGGGGGAAAGAAAGGGCATCCAAAGCTACAGTTCTCTGGATGACTAAAGATCAGGGCTGTAAAATTTGGCTTTGGAGTACTGTTGGAACTGGCGCTGTGGAAACCAGCGAAGCTGAAAACAGCAGGCACACAGCTTCTGGCCAATTCCACTGTAGCGGGCACAGAGACCAATGTGTGGACAGGCACTAGTGAGGGCGCTGTGCGTGTGCCAGAAACACACAGTGTGGGCAAATTGTGATGTTAAATCAACTTTAAGGCTAATTTGACAAACATTCAGCAAACTGAGAGTGCACAGGTATAAAAACAGAAAATACTGGAAATATTTAGCATTTCAAGCAGCATTTGTGCAGAGAGAAACAAAGTTAATATTTCAGGTCAATAATCCTTCGTTAGAACTATAGAAATGAAATAGGCATTAAGCCTGAGGAAAGGGGGAGGGGGCAAAAGGAACAAAAGGGCAGATCTGTGATAGGGTGGAGGGAAGGAGAGATTGAATGAAAAGCGGTTTCATGGTGCAAAAACCAAAGAGGATGGTAATGGGTATAGTAAAGAAACAAAAGATGTGTCCAGATGAAGTGTGAATGGCTGTACCTCAGTGTGATGTTCATCAGTGTTCTCCTAATCAGTGCTATGTTGATGTCTTCACCTGATTCCCAGCAGGCACCCAATGTCTCTCACAACCTCACCCTCCAGGGAGCTGGGATATATGGTGTCTGGCTGCAGCCCACTTGTGACTAGTGACTCCATGTGTGGATCCTAACTCTATACTTCCCTCGAAGGTACACACAGTGCCTGTATCTGCGAGTGTCAGATCAAGTGATGCTGCTCTTGCCCTTCCTCATGAGACTGCATTCACTGTCTATGACGTCATTATTGGGTATCTGAAAGCATAAACGCAGAAAGGGAGGGTTGGAGGCGAATGAAAGTGGGTGGGGCAGAAAGCAAAAGTCCACAGTCACATCACCCACAGTTTTCCCTTCAATCTATGTAGCAGGGTGAGGGTGAGGTGGCAGGAAGATGCCATCACTGGAATGTTCTCGTCTCTGTCACAGCAATGGGAAGTAAATGTGAGGCTGGCAGCATTGTGAGGGAGAGTTACCAGTACCGGGGACGTGGGACTTCAGCTACATGGAGGGGCTCTAGAAGCTGGAATTCTCATTGGAGCACACGAGGTTAATGGGAGATTTGAGAGAAGTCTTCAAAATCATGAAGGGTTTTGATAGAATAAAAAAGGGAGAATGGTTTCAAGTGGGGGAAAGGTTGGTAACCAGGGGGTACTGATTTAAGGTAATTGGTGAAAGAGCCAGAGGTGACACGAGGAAAACATTTTTTTGACCCAGTGAGAGGTTATGCTCTGGAATTTGCACTTCTGCCTGATTGAAGGGTAGGAGAAGGGAGGAAGCAGATTCAATAATAACTTAGAAAGTGAATTGGATAAATACTTGAAGGGTGGAAGAATTTACAGGGCTGTGGAGAAAGAGCACTGGAATGGGATTAATTAGATAGTTCTGAGCCAGCACGGCACAATGGGTTGAATGGCCTCCTCCTGGGCTGCACCATTCTATGATTAAACGAATTGAGAGAAATGTAAGATTGCCCTTGCAAAATCAAAGGACTTGGAGAAAATTGAGTTCAGTGCTTGGATGATGCATCAAGAATGGAATGAAGATCATTTGCACAGGAAGCATATATCTGAGTAAGACCATCATTAAAAGCATGATCAGGAGATCATTGATAGAGTGGGAGGTGGAGCCGAAAGACTTTCTTTGAACTGGAGCTGAGTTAACATCAGGCATTTAAATGCCAATTTCTGCATTCAGTGGACAGCGACTGTTTCCCAGATGTGGTTAATGGCTGCTGTGATGTGTGAGACAATCATTCACGATTCTCCAGAATCAAAGTGACCAAGTTATTTGAATACCTTGTCAATTGTATAAGATCAGTAATCTCGTCAAGGTCGGCTAATGAAAGCTTACTTCAAAAGAACATCAAGAGACAATGTGAGAAGCAGAGTTGTGTGGCTGGATGACAGTTTTCCCATGGACCCTAGAGGAAGATTAATAACCATCCTGTGTCATACAGGAGACGGGGGATGGAAATGCTCCTCATTGTGATTTCTGAGAGCTTTCTGCAATAATGAAGGTTTGGCCATGTCTTCATTACAAATGTGACAGTTTTAATAAAATCCTTCCTAGCGTGAAGAAAGAATTCTGTAAGTGAAGGGAATGCTTTGTTGCACATTAACAAACTATGAATGCAGCTATGACAATTTCTTGTGTGCTTTACCTAATATCTTTTCCTCTGCAGCATTTGGTTTAAGTGCAAATAAATTCTGCCATTATCCAATTCCATATGGCTGATCTGCATGTATTACCCTGTCGACTGCAGTGATTCAGTAAGAAGCATAATAAGGGGTAATATGTAGCTTATTTCAATAGGGGATTACCTGTTTGGCTCATTGGGCTGGATTCTCGCAGAGTCAGGGAGACTCTGAGGATATCTAAAAATGGCGTCCAGGACCTGATTCCAGGATTCCTAACCCATACCCGGGGTTTCTGATATTTAACAGGGTCTTTTAAGACTGCAAGCTGGTTCAGGTCGCGAGCCTGCACCCTGCATTACTGACCTTGCCATTGTGGGAATAGGCATGCCCTACTCCTCCACAATTTTCATGGAGCTAGGCCAGGTTTTCAAAGAGTCATGTTTCACAGCCCCTCAGGGGTGCTGTTAAAAACAGTCTACATGAAGGAACCTTTTGAAAGGTATGTTCAGAAAGTCATCCTCATGTGCCCCAGGCAAAAGTATGCCCACACTCACCCCCTATGGCCCCTCATGATCCCACTACAAGATATGGCACTTCCATGCCCACTCACCATAAAACATATAGAACCAATGAACACTAGAGTTACAATAGGATACGTAAAAGGAGCTTTGAAAACAGTCATTCATTGATGATTTTCCACTTTCTTAAAAAAAACTCCTTTTTATTACAGGCCAATAAAAGTGTCAATCATCCAGCCCCTTTAAAGCACCAATAGCAGAAACTGCAAGTACTTGAAATGTCTTTATCGTGTGTATGTAAACATTGTGCAATTGATAAAATAGATCAAAGTTATCAATCAAGCAATGCTTTCCCTTGGGCTCCACTGTTTCAGGTCTTTGGTATGGGGGGAGGGGGGCATGAGGACTCATGGGGGGGGTGGGTGAGGGGCATAATGTGGCATGAATGGGGCCTAGGGAGTGTGTGATGGGCCATGAGGGGTGAGGGCTGCAGGGACTTGACGTTTTTATTATAACTGGGACGCAGACCCACAGCACTGAATCAGGCCTTTTAAACAGCCCGCCACGGCACTTGACAGCCTCAGTGGCTGCCTCCGGTGTTTTTCCTGGGTCAGCTGGCCCGGCTGCAGCCTGCAGCTGAGCCTCTGCATCGCCCACAGTGAAAATCCCATCTTTGTGGGCACTTTCTCCTGAGGTGAGCAGGCTGAGCTGGGAATTTTCTTAACTCCCGCTACCCACCGAGGATGAAAATCCCACCTGTTATGTCTGTAAGGGCAGCAATAGTAAGCAAGCTTCCTTTTCTTTGAAAACCAGAATTATATCAAACACCTGCAATCTGCCCAAAATAAACAGAGATCTGTTGTTCGTACTCTCACGGGCAACAGCATGTCTTTGGACTATCCCAGCTATTATGTCAATGTTGCTGTGGTTACAGTCAGGCTGAGAACACAGCAGCACCTTTAAATTTCGTCACATATTTATTTTAAAACCTTGATGTAGTGATCATGTCCTGGAGATATGGATATTTTAGGTCCCAATATTTTCTCCATTACTATGTTAAAATGTACATTAACACTATAACAGTCCTTATCGCCCTGATTTATTTTTAATTTCCCTGGTATTTTGTCCTCCTATGTGATTGTAAAAACAGATGCAAAGTAGTAATTTAAAATGTTTACAATTTCCTTATCGTTGATTCCAGTATCTCCCACATCTCTCTTTAATCCCTGTCCCCATTCCCAGTCTCTGGAGCTTATTTTGAAAACAGGTCCCAGTTGGTGTTGTGCTAATGAGAGGAGCCCATCAACACCACACATCCTCCGAAACAGCGGCCTCTTCAGCAGTGACATCCAGTTACCCTTCTTCTGGAAACCCATTACCAGCCATTCTACACAGCTGACCAATCAGCAGCAAGAATGTTAACATATCCTGACCTAATACAAACATTTTACCTGACCAATCAGCAGTAAGATCCCACTCAAACCCCCATCTTCCATTATATATAACAACTCTCACCTCTGGGGTGGTAAAAAAGGCATATGGGACACTTGCCTTTATCAATCGAGGCATAGATTACAAAAGTAGGGAGGTCATGTTGGAGTTGTACAGAACCTCAATGAGGCCACAGCTGGAGTACTGTGTGCAGTTCTGGTGGCCACATTATAGGAAGGATGTGATTGCACTGGAGGGGGTGCAGAGAAGATTCACCAGGATGTTGCCTGGGATGAAACATTTAAGTTATGAAGAGAGGTTGGATAGACTTGGGTTGTTTTCTTTGGAGCAGAGAAGGCTGAGGGGCGACCTGATCGCAGTGTACAAGATTATGAGGGGCATGGACAGGATGGATGGGGAGCAGCTGTTCCCCTTAGTTGAAGGGTCAGTCACAAGGGGGTATGAATTCAAGCTGAGGGGCAGAAGGTTTAGGGGGATGTGAGGAAAAACCTTTTTACCCAGAGGGTGGTGATGGTCTGGAATGCACTGCCCGGGAGAGTGGTGGAGGCGGGTTGCCTCACATCCTTTAAAAAGTACCTAAATGAGCACCAAGTGCTGGTAAATGGGATTAGGTAGGTAGGTCATATGTCGGTGCAGACTCAATGGGCCGAAGGGCGTCTTCTGCACTGTGTGGATGTGTGATTCTGTGTGATTCCAGTCATTCCTCCAGAATGATGGGTAGTGTCTGATGTCTGAAATGTTGAGGTCTGAGCAATTTTTTGAAGTAACAAATGCTCTTTTCAGAGCAAATTTTACATGATGTGACTGTAAATTTGTCTTACTCAAGGAAAGCGTTTTTCAGGTAAATTGATGGTTGCTGTGATTTTGAATGTTCCTGCCGTCACCAAAACTGACAACTGCAGGTTTAGCACTCAAGCACTGATGAGATGCTTTTTCCTCTAGAGCTGTATATGTACCCTGTACTCACCCACTTCCACTGAGCTTGTGGAATGGCCTGGCTGACACACAGTATTAGGGGCAGAATCTTCAGTTCGGCGAGCGGGGGCAGGGCCCACTCGCCGACGCATAAAATGATGCTTGGTGATGTCAGGCGTGCGTCCCGACATCACCACGCGTCATTCTTGAGGACTGTCAAAGGCCTAATAAGGCCATTTGAATTCCAATTGAAATAATTAACAGGGCTGCCCGTCCAGCCTTAAGGTTGGTGGGCAGGCGAAGAGACAGGCGGCATTCACATTTATCATGAAACCTCATCCACAGGCGGGATGAGGTTTCATGAGGGTTTTTAAACTTTAATAAAATATTTCAAAAAAATTCATGGACATGTCCCAGCTCATGTGACACTGTCACATAAGGGGACATGTCTTAAAGTTTTTTTTTCCCTTTATTTAAATTTTTACAAATCAAACTGATCTCTCTGAGGTAGCTCTGTGCCTCAGGGAGATTTCTGCGCTCTTTCGCGTGTGCAGGCCCTGACTCAGCCTTCTTTCCCTGCCTGCACACGTAAAATAGTGGCTGCGCACCCACCCGTTCCTGCTCCTGCCCAACCCCCCCCAAAGGGGAGAAAATTCTCCCCTAGGTTTCAGGGTGGCTCAGTTGGCTGAGGGAGAGGGCGCACAGATTCTTGGGCATGGCACTGAGGTCCTGGTGGAGGTGTCCATGTGGAGGGACGCCCTATACTGACAGGGCTCTGCCTGGCCTCGTTTCCTCCTCCTAGTCCTCCTGCAGACCATGGGTTCCCCATCAAGAAGTGAATACCCAAGCACTCTCTTTCTCCTAGTGACTCCTAAGTTGCCCAGTAAGATAGAGTAATAAGAACATAAGAAATAGGAGCAGGAGTAGGCCATTTGGCCCCTCAAGCCTGCCCCACCATTCACTAAGATCATGGCTGACCTGCCTCAGGCCTCAGCTCCTCTTTCGTGCCAGCTCCTCATAGCCCTCACCTCCTCGATATTTCAAAAATCTATCTACCACCTCTTTAAATACTTTCAATGATCTAGCCTCCACAACTCTCCGGGGTAGAGAATTCCAGACATTCACTGCCCTATGAGAGAAGAAATTCCTTCGCATCTCAGTTTTAAATGAGTGCCCCCTTATTCTGCAACTATGTCCCCTAGTTCAAGGTCCCCCCACTAGTGGAAACATCTTCTCAACATCTACCCTGTCAAGCCCCCTCAGAATCTTGTACATTTCAATAAGATCACCCTTCATTCTTCTAAACTCTTAATGAATAAAGGACTAACCTGTTTAGCTGTTCTTGATAAGTAAATGCCTTCATCCCAGGAGTCAGCCTAGTGAATCTCTTTTGGACTGCCTCCAATGCCATTATATCCTTTCTTAAATAGAGGGACAAAAACAGTACACAGTACTCCAGGTGCGGCCTCACCAACACCCTGTACAGTTGTTTCAAGGCTTCCCTATTGTTAAATTCCAACCCCCTAGCAATACAGGCCAAAATTCCATTTGCCTTCTTCATTACTTGCTGCACCTGCATGCTAACTTTTTGTGTTTCGTGCACAAGAATACCCAGATCCCTCTGTGCTGCACATTTTTGGAATGTCTCTCCATTTAAATAATAGTCTGCCTTTTGATTCTTCCTACTAAAGTGCATGACCTCACATGTTCCTACATTAAACTCCATCTGCCAAGTTTTTGCCCACTCACTCAATCTGCCTATATGCCCTTGTAGATTCCTTATGTCCTCATCACAACATGCCCTCCCACCTATTTTTGTATCATCAGCAAATTTGGATACATTACACTCTGCCCCCTCCTCCAAATCATTAATATAGGTAGTAAATAATTGAGGCCCTAGGACTGATCCTTGGATCCTTGCAGGCACCCCATGAGTTACATCTTTCCAACCTAAAAAAGACCCATTAATTCCGACTCTGTCTTCTGTGTGTTAACCAATCCTCAATCCATGCTAATACATTACCCCCCATACCATGAGCTCCTATCTTGCGCAATAACCTTTTATGTGGCACCTTATCAAATGCCTTCTGGAAATCCAAATACACTACACCAGTTCCCCTTTATCAGCTCTGCTTGTTATATCCTCAAAGAGCTCTAGCAAATTTGTCAAACATGATTTCCCTTTCACAAAACCACATTGACTCTGTTTGATTGCGTTAAGCTTTTCTAAATATCTTGCTATTTCTACTTTAATAATGGACTCTAACATTTTCCCAATGACAGATGTTAGGCTGACTGGCTTATAGCTTCCTGCTTTTTGTCTCCCTCCCTTCTTGAACAGAGGCATCACATTAACAGTTTTCCAATCTGCTGGGACCCGCCCAGAATCCAGTGAGTTCTGGAATATTTCAACCAATGGCTCCACTATCTCTGCAGCTACTTCCTTTAGCACAGTAGCACAGATCTCCCCCTTTTTAGGTGAACTCCCCAGGAAATTTCCAGAAGAAACCAAGATTAAATATTGATGTGTTAGTGAAGCCTTGATGTAGTTTCCCAAAAAGACTTCAATGTGTTTCAAAAGTTATTTTCAAACATCCAGCTGCAAATGAGCAGTGAAAGCTGTACACCTCTTGAGTAGAGCTCAAAGTCCTCATCAATAACTTATTTATTCCCAATCAATACCTCAATAGGTCAACTGATTGCAGCAAATGGGTGCTAGTAGACAATTTAATTTTCAACCATCCCTTTAATGGTCCTCTGGATGGCTTCCAATTTCTTAAACAAGATGGCACCTTGCGCTATACTTGGACTAAATCAGAGGGGAAGTGAAGAAACTAATTAGAAAAGCAAGGAGAGAGCATGAAAAGAGACTGGCAGTGAACTTAAAAAGGAATCCCAAGGTCTCTTATAAGCATGCAAATAATAAAAGGGTGGTAAAAGAAAGAGTAGGGCCAATTAGGGACAAAAAAGGGGACTTGCATGTGGAGGCTGGAGAAAAGGCAAAGATGTTGAACGAGTACTTTGCGTCTTTACAAATGAGAACTTGCCACCTACGCCAAGTGATGAGGTAACTGGTACACTAGAAGAACTTACAATTGAGAGGAAGGAGGTGTTGGAAAGGTTGTCTTTACTTAAAATAGATAGGGTACCAGGACCAGATGAGATGCATCTAAGGGTACTGAGGGAAGTGAGAGTGGAAATTGCAGAGGCACTAGTGATAATCTTCCAGTCTTCTTCAGACACAGGGGTGGTACCAGAGGACTGGAGAATTGCGAATGTTTTCCCTTGTTCGAAAAGGAGTGCAAGAATAATGTCGGCAACTACAGACCAGTCAGTTTGACTTCAGTGGTAGGGAAGTGTCTGGAAACTATAGTGTGGGACAAAATCAATAGCCACTTAGACAAGTGCAGGATAATTAAGGAAAGCCAGCACGGGTTCATCAAGGGAAAAATCATGTTTAACTAACTTGCTTGAGTTTTTTTGAGGAGGTAACAGAGAAGGTTGATAAAGGACACACTGTTTTGTGGTGTATATGGATTTTCAAAAGGCATTTCATACAGTGCCACACAACAGACTGATGAGCAAAAGGCTAGGCCATGGAATAAAAGGGAAAGTAGGCACTTGGAAAAGAAATTGGCTGAGTGACAGGAAACAGAGAGTAGTAATAAATGGTTGTTTTTCAGATTGGAGGAAGGTCTGTACTGGAGTTCCCTAGGGGTCAGTGTTGGGACCCTTGTTCTTCCTGATATATATTAGTGACCGAGATTGTGGTGTGCAGGGCATGATTTCAAAATTTGCAGATCATACGAAGATTGGAAATGTTGTCAACTATGATGGGGATAGTCTTGAACTTCAAAAGGACATAGACATGTTGATGGATTGGGCAGACAAGTGGCAGATGAAGTTCAGTGCAGAGAGTGATTCAGGAAAGATATGGGAAGACAGTGTGAAATAAAGGGAGAGCCTCTAAAGGAGGTGCAGGAACAGAGGGAACTTGCTGTATACGTACATCGGTAATTGAAGATGGCAGGGCATGTTGAGAGAGCAGTTAATAACGCATATAGTACCTTAGGCTTTATTAATAGGGGCATTAAGTACAAGAGTAAGGAGGTCATGTTGAACTTGCATAAGGCACTAGTTAGGCCTCATCTGGAGCCCTGCATTCAGTTCTGGGCACCATATTTGAGGAAGGATGTGAAGGCATTGAAGAGAGTACAGAGGAGATTCCCAAGAATGATTCTCGGGATGAGGAACTGTTGCTATGAGGATAGATTGAAGAGGTTGTGACTGTTTTCCTTGGAGAAAAGAAGGCTGAGAGGAGACTTGATAAAGGTATTCAAGATCCTGAGGGGTTTGGACAGGGTAAATAGTGAGAAACTGATCCCACTCAAGAGAACATCAAGAACTAGAGGGCACAGATTCAAAATGATGGACAAAAGGAGTAAATGTGATGTGAGGAAAAATTTTTCCACCCAGAGGGTGGTTGGAGTCTGGAACAAATATCCTGAATGGGTGGTGGAGGCAGGTTTGATTGAGGTATTCAAAGGAGAATTGGATTGCTGCCGGAAAAGAGAGAATGTGCAGGTTACGGGGATAAGGCAGGAGAGTGGGACTAGGTGGAATGTTCTTTCAGAGAGCTGGTGCAGACTCGATGGGCCGAATAGCCTCCTTCTGCACTGTACAGATACTGTGACACTGTAAACCAACGATTCAACTGAAGACCTTGATGCCTAGTGTCTGGGGAAAGTTGTCCCTCTTTCACTGAATATATTTAAAGATTTTGCTGTTAGCTTTAATATCTCTTACAAGCTATTAATTTGATCTTCCTTTTTTGCAAGTCCATATTTTCTTTCACAGTTTGCTGCATTTCCACTTCTCCTTGCATTTATCTCAGAATTTTCTTTTTGCTTCTTATTGTCTCTTGCCTCATTTGTTGACCATAGTTTTTGAACCAGACAAGTAGAGCTCTGGCCTTTTAGGAGTGTGGCTTGAATTGTACCAAATATTTAAGTGAATACTATGCCCAAATAAAAGTTCAGCTCAATTGATGTTGATCAATACTCTTCCCTTTAAATTTTCCCTGAAGTTTAAAACTTTGCTTTGTGGCCCTCCCACCTTAGAAACCTGTTGGCTGGAAGCCCTCTAGTCTAGCTGTGCCAATGAGAGTGCTGACAATGGCTGGGACTACAGGCCGTGCCATCAGGTTGAGTTCGGGCTGAGGGCTTTGGGGAAGGGTTGGGTTCAAGAAGCCGGGGGGTGGGGGAAGATGCCTTCGATGGACCCATGGGACCTACAAAGGAGTCCCCTACCCCTGGCAAGTAAAATATCAGTGGCTGTGGAATGAGGCCTTTAAGTGATCATTAATTGGGAACTTAAGGGCTTCAATAAGCCCAAGGGCAGGCAAGCCGCATTGCCTGCACCCCTCCCCGCCAAACCCCATCATCCAGAACCACGTAAAATTTTGGACAGGTCGAAGGTGGGCATGTTGGTTGTGGGAAGACCACCCACTGGATTTTATGTGCCCCCCAAAATTCAAACTTGTTGACAGGGTAGTGTAAAATCCATCCCCTAGAATGACTTCCTTCTGTGCTGTACCATTCGGCTCGTTATGTCTCTACCAACTCGCTGCAAGAGCGATTCACTTCTCTGACTTTACCCCATAGCCTTGCCATTTTTTTCATTTTCAGATAATGACTCCATTCTCTTTTGAAAGCGATGATTAAGTCTGCCTCCAGCACACTCCCACGCAATGCATTCTAGATCATAATCACCCATTGCATAAAGAAGTTTTTCCTCATATCTTCATTGCTTCTTTTGCCAATTGCCTTAAATCTGTGCCTTCTGGTTCTTGATTCTTTCACCAATGGCAACTGTTTCTCCCTATCGACTCTGTCCAGACCCTTGGTGATTTTATATACCTCTATCAAATCTCCTCTCAGTCTCTTTTCCAAAGAAGTCAGTCCCAGCTTCTCCAATCTATCTATGTAACTGAAGCTCCTCATTCCTGGAACCATTCCCGTGAATCTTTGCTACACCCTCTCGAATGCCTTCACATCCTTCCTAAAGTGTGGTGCCAAAAACTAGTCGCAATACTCCAGCTGAGGCTAAAGCAGCATTTTATACAGGCTTAACATAACTTCTTTGCTCTTGTACTCAATGCCTCTACTTACAAATCCCAGAATCCTATATGCTTTATTAATCGTGCTCTCAACCTGCCCTGCCACCTTCAACAATTTGTGCACATATACCCCTGGGTCCCTCTGTTCCTGCACCCCTTTGTACCTTTCATTTTATATTGCGTCTCCTCATTCTTCCTGCAAAATGAATTACTTCACACCTCTCAATATTGAATTTCATCTGCCTCTGTTGTCTGCCCATTCCACCAACTCTTTTGGAAGTTTAATGCTATCCTCCTCACACTTCACAATACTTCCAAATTTTGTCTCATCTGCAAATTTTGAAATTGTGCTCTTTACATCAAAGCCCCTGTCATTAATATCAGAAAGAGCAGGGGTCCTAACACCAACCCTGGGGAACTCCACTATAATCTTCCTCCAGTCTGAAAAACAACCATTCACCACTACTCTCTATTTCCTGTGTGAGGAACCTGTCTATGGAAAATTTGGAGGACATTGAATTTTACACATTCTTCCCCCTGAGTTATTTTTAAAAAGTTTGCAATATTAATTCAGGCTGTGAATATGCCCTTCTTTAAGAATTAACTGTGCACTCCTCCCATCACGACCTGTAACACCTGTCACTTGGTCAATTTTGTATCCATATTGTTACAATCCCTTTTATTCCACGAGCTCCAACTTTTCTTACATTTTTATAAAGCACTTTATCAAATGCCTTTTGAAAGGCCACAAGCACCACATCGACAGTATTACCCTCATCAGCCCTCTTTCTTACCGTATCCAAAAACTCCAGCAAGTTAGTTAAACACGATTTGCCCTTAACAAACCTGTGCTGACTTTCCTTAAATAATCTGCTTTTGCCCAAGTGACTGTTAATTTGGCCCAGATTATCATTTCTAAAAGCCCCCCCAGCACCAAGGTTAAACTGACTGACCTGTCATTACTGGGTTTACCTTTGCACCTTTATTTGAACAAGGGTGTAACATTTGCAATTCTCCAGATCTCTGGCACCATTCCTGTTTCGAAGGAAGATGATGGCCATGGCATCCACAATTTCCATCCTCACTTCTCTCTGCATCCGGTCCTGGTGAATTATTAACTTCAAGTGCAGGCAACCTATCTAATACCTCTTCTTTATCAATTTTTAACCCATCGAATCTCTCAATTACCTCCTCTTTCACTATGACCTGGGCAACACCTTTTTCCTTGGTAAAGACATACAAAGTATTCATTTAATACCTCAGCCATGCTCCCTTCCTCCATGCGTAAGTCCCCTTTTTGTCCCTAATTGGCCCCATTAATCCTTTTACCATTTATATGCCAATAAATGACCTTTGGATTCACTTTTACATTAGCTGCTAATCTCTTTCCATACTCTCTCTTTGCTTCTCTTATTTACTTTTTCATTTTCCCTCTGAACCTTTTATATTCAGCCTGGTTCTCAGTTGTATTGTCCACCTGACATCTATCATAAGCACACTTTTTCTTCTTCATCTTAATCTCTATCTCTTTTATCATCCAGTGAGCTCTGGATTTGTTTGCCCAGCTTTTCCACTTCATGGGAATATACCTTGTCTGTGCCCGAACTATCTCTTCTCTAAAGGCAGCCCATTGTTCAGATACATTTTTCCTGTCAACCTTTGATTCCAATTTATCTGGACCAGATCCATTTTCACCCCATTGTTGGCTTTCCCAGAGTTAATTATCTGACTCTGGATTGTCCCTTTTCCATAACCTAAACCTTATGATACAATGATCACTGTCCCCTAAATGTTCCCGTGCTGACACTTGATCCAATTGGCCCACCTCATTCCCAAGGACCAGGTCCAGCAATGCCTCCTTTCTCATTGAACTGGAAACATATTACTGTAGAAAATTCTCCTGAACACACTCTTGTCCTTCTCTGCCCTTTACACTATTACAATCCCAGTCAATATTCAGATAGATAATTAAAACTCCCCAATTTAACCACTTTATAATTCTTGCACCTCTCTGTAATTTCCTTGCAAATTTCTTCCTCTATATCTTTCCCATTCCCTATCGAATACACCCAACAATATAATGATACCTCTATTGTTCCTTAGCTCTAGCTCCCTGTCATTGACCCTTCAGGGACATCGTCTCTCTCCAGCACTGTCATATTCTCCTTAATCAATAGTGCCACCCCTCCTCCTTTCTTTCCTTCCTATCGGTCCTGAATATGAAATATCCAGTCCTGCCCTTCTTTGAGCCAGGGCCCTGTTTCCTATGACAACATATTTCCACATAGCAGATTGTGCCTGTAACTCACCAATTGTATTAACCACACTCCGCACATTCAGATCCATGAACAGCAACTCTAATTTAGACTTTATTACATTCTCTCTTACTCTGATCCCATCTAGTACCTTACTACTTCCTACTTTAATATTATCTATCTCTCCCAGTATTCTGTGCAGTTTGGTATCGCTCTCTGACATTATCTCTTGGTTCCCACACCCTAGCCAAGTTAGTTTAAACCCTTCCCGATAGCACTAGGAAATTGGTGCCAGCATTGTTTAGATGCAACACATCCAGCCTGTGCAGGTCCCATCTCTCCTAGAACTGATCCCAATGTCCCAGGAGTCCATTGCCCTCCCTCTTGCAACATGTCTCCAGCCATGCATTCATCTGTTCTATCCTCTTAATTCTATACTCACTTGCGCATGGTACTGGGAGTAACCTGGAGGTTACTACTTTTGAGGTCCTGTTTCCTAGTTTTCTTCCTAGCTCCCTAAATTTTGACTACAGGACCACACCTTTCTACCTATCTTTGTCGTTGGTACCAATGTGGCAGGGCCCCTGGGTGTTCACCGCCCACCCCCCCGCCCCCCCCGCCTCCCCCCCACCACCCCCCCAACCCGGCCACTCAGTGCTCTGCGGCACCCAGTGACATCCTTGACCCTGGAACCAGGGAGGCAAAATAACATCCTGGATTCACATCTGTGGCCACAGAAACATCTGTTTGTTCCCCTAACTATCAAATCCCCTATCACTATTGCTTTTCCAATTTTCCTCATGCCCTCGGTACAGCAGAGCCAGCTGTGGTGCCATGGACCTGGCTGTGGCCACACTCCCCAGATGAACCCATCACTTTTGTCAGTATTCGGAACTGATTGCTGGTTGGAGAGTGAGATGAACTCCAGGGATGGATCTATGCTGTTTCTTCACCTGCTGTCTGCCTCTCCTGTACTGTGCCCCCTTCTCCTGCAAGAACATTTTTTGTCTTGGGTTCAGGATCTAGGTAGGTTTTTTTTTAGGGTTTGCCTGTTACCCAAAGAATGCTGCCCTAGAACATTATTCACTAAAAAAAAATTCTTGTTTATTTACAGATCGACATACATCTTATTACTCTGATTTCGTTTTGAGGTTGAGGACAAACTGCACTCTCTCACAGTTCAATAGGAATGTCTTCCACCTGGGAGGTTGTAGAGTTTCTACTTGTTTACTTGTCTAGGGTTCTACTTGTTTCTAGTTCCTTGTCTCCTTCTGGATCTAAATAGTATGTCCAAGGTTCCATTGGTTTCCTTCCCAATGATATCAAGACTCTTCAGTTCCTTCTGATATTTCCCTGGTCAGTCTCAATTCCATAAGATCTCGGCTGTGGAACTCTTTCCATTACAATACCTTATTTCTGTTGATCTCATATCCACACTCTCTTCCCGGTTTATAGCATTTCCATGTCTTGTGCCCTGTGCTTGAAGTTGATGTGGACTTCGCTGGCTGGACCAGCATTTATTGTCCATCCCTAGTTGCCCTTTAGAAGGGGGTGGTGAACTGCCTTCTTGAGCTGCTACAGCCCATGTGGTGTAGATACATCCACAGTGCAGTTAGGGAGCGAGTTTCAGGATTTTGACCCAGTGACAGTGAAGGAAAGGTGATATATTTCCAAGTCAGGATGGCGGGTGTCTTGGAGGGGAACTTCCAGGTAGTGGTGTTCCCATCTATCTGCTGCCCTTGTCCTTCTACGTAGTAGTGGTTTACGGGTTTGGAAGGTGCTGTCTAAAGTCTTGGTAAATTCCTGCAGTGCATCTTGTAGCTGGTACATACTGCTGCTACTGTGTGATGGAGGGAGTGAATGTTTGTGGATGAGGTACCAATCAAGCGGGCTGCTTTGTCCTGAATGGTGTCAAGCTTCTTGAGTGTTGTGGGAGCTGCACTCATCCAGGCAATGGAGGGTATTCCATCACATTCCTGACTAGCGCCTTGTAGATGGTGTACAGGCTTTGGGGAGTCAGGAGGTGAGATACGCATCGTTGGACTCCTAGCCTCTGACCAGCTCTTGTAGCCACAGTATTTATATTGCTAGTCCTGTTCAGTTTCTGGTCTAATGCCGTTGAACGTTAAGGGGCAATGGCTAGATTCTGTCTTGTTGGAGATGGTCACTAACTGGCACTTCTGTGGTGCAAATGTTACTTGCCACATGTCAGCCCAAGCCTGAATATTGTCCAGGTCTTGCTGCACTTGGACATGAACTGCTTCAGTATCTGAGGAGTAAGGAATGTTGCTGAACATTGTGCAATCATCAGCGAACATCCACACTTCTGAACTTATGATGGAAGGAAGATCATTGATGAAGCAGCTGAAGATGGTTGGGCCTAGGATACTACCTTAAGGAACTCCTGCAGTGATGTCCTGGAACTCAGATGATTCACCTCCAACAGCCACAACCATCTTCCTTTGTGCTAGGTATGACTCCAACTAGCAGGGAGCTTTTCCCAATTCTCATTGATTCCAGTTTTGCTAGGGCTCCTTGATGCCACACATGGTCAAATGCCACCTTGATGCCAAGGATAATCACTGTCACCTCATCCCTTGACTTCAGCTCTTTTGTCCATGTTTGAAACATACCATTGTGCTAGGTATAACTCCAGCCAGTAGAGAGTTTTCCCCCTGATTCCCATTGACTCCGGTTTTGCTAGGGCTCCTTGATGCCACACTTGCTCAAATGCTGCCTTAATGTCAAGGGCAGTTACTCTCACCTCACCTCATGAGGATGGTAAGATGTTTTCTTTGCTCAAAATATTGGTGAAGTGCAGGTTTATTTGGAGTGTACTCTGCCCATCCATTCTGGCAATGCTCTTTTATTTTGATGCACTCATCACCTTGCTGTTATGCTTGCTTAATTTCTTGTCATTTCTCCTCAGTGGCTGGTAAGTGTTTAGTAAAGAGCAAAGTACATGCTTCCACTTCCCCAGTAAAATTTAAATCATCCATTTTGACTGGTATTCTTGATAATGACCTGCTGTTGTCTGATACTTCCCCTGAATGTACTCAGTTGCTGAATCATACCTCATGAGTCTCAGTTTAATATGTTGAATTCTAGTTGACATTTCTGCAATTTTCTTCAGGTTAAGAAGAGTAACCAAAGGTTTGAGGTCAGTTTCAACTTTAAACCTTAATCCCATCACATAACCTGAGAACTTCTCACAGGTCCATGTGACGGCTAATGTTTTTTTCTCAATAGTTGCACACCTCTTCTCTGTGTCCATGAGGTGTAATAAACTGGTCTTCTTTGTCCATCTTGCTGAACTTGAAACGTCACTGTGCCCAAGCCTGTAGATGATGTGTCTGCTGCTACAATTGTTGGCAACTCTGGATTGTAGTGCACTAGAATTTCTGGTGAAATTGGGTTATTTGTGATCTTGTCAAAAGCATTTTCCACATTTTGCCTTGTCTCAACAGCTGTCGTAATGGCTTATATAAACATACAAATTAAGAGCAGGAATGGGCCATTGGCTCCCTCTAGCATGCTCTACCATTCAATAAGAATCATGGTTGATCTGATTATGACCTCAACTCCACATTCCACCTATCCACAATAACCTTTAGCTCCCTTGTTAATCAAGAATCTATCTACTTCAGCCTTAAAAATGTCCACTGGCCCTGCCTCTGCCGCTCTTTGGGGGAGAGAGTTCCAAAGATCCCCTGAGAGAAAACATTTCTTCTCATCTGTTATGAAGTGGCAGATGATTTGTGCTAGATGAACCAAATCAATGGTTTTACAATTTGTATTTATTATGAGAAGATGTGTGTACTGAATTCAGAAGTAATAAGCCCACCAAGACCTTTAGAGATTTGAAAATTAAGTTAGAATATTTATTAACAAAATAAAAGATTTCAAACACATTCATATGACTACAAGTTACTTACTACTATAACAACTACTAAAATTCCTAATTAATCTGGCTCCCAGTTACACACCCCCTTTAATGCAACAGTCCAAAATAGATTTTAGATTAAAAACAAAACCAGCAAATTAGCACAGTACCCACTTGACAGTGGAATTCCAAATGGCTTCCCCAACTTCAGTCAATTTACATAGCAGACTTATGTACAAACAGCTAGAAGCTTCTTGAAGGCTGTTTTATACACTCTTGTTAGATCTTACATGGCCCTCTCCTTTCTTACATAGCCTTTCATTCTCCTTTATATATGTTTCTCTCTCTTTAACATGTAAATCCTATTATTCCATATGTCTTTGAAACTATATCTTCCACATATATAATAAACTTTTATGTTGTCAATATTTTCAGTAACCTTTGGGAAAAATAAACACACTCCTTAGCCTTGCTTATCTGGCTAGTTGTACTAGATTAACATCCCTCTGAAATCCAAGCAATCCCTTAATTTATCTAAAAAAAATGCAAATTCCCTTCACACCTTACATGCTAAAACAGCAACAATGTTTACTCATTAGCATTTCAAGCACATTTCTATACCTAGCTTCTTTTGATAATCCCAAGTTTACAGTTTACTTGACTCCAAATATAATTAAATCACAAACAGATCCAACTATAATTACACCCATAAAGGAATGTACAAAAAAAACAGAAAAATATTATGAAAATTATTACACTTTCATAACACATCTCCGTCTTAAATGGGACCCCCTTATTTTAAAACAGTGTCCCCTAGTTCAGGCCTCTCCCACAAGGGGAAACATCCTCTCATCATCCACCCTGTCAAGCCCCCTCAGGATCTTATATGTTTCAATGAGATCACCTCTTAATCTTCTAAACTCCAATGGATACAGGCCCAGCCTTTCCTCGTGAGATAAACTCCACCTCCCCCTCCTCCCATCCTAGGTATCAGTCAAGTGAACCTTCTCTGAACTGCTTCCAGTGCATTTATATTTGTTCTTAAATAAGGAGACCAAAACTGCACATAGTACTCCAGATGTGGTCTCACCAGCGGCCTGTACAACTGAAGCAAAACATCCCTACTTTTATATTCCATTCCACTTGCAATAAATGATATTATTCCATTTGCCTTCCTAATTACTTGCTGTACCAGCATACTAACTTTTTCTGATTCATGTACCAGGAAACCTGGGTCCCTCTGTACCTCAGAGTTCTGCAGTCTCTCTCCTTTTGAAAAATATGCTGATTTTCTATTCTTCTTGCCAAAGTGGACAAGCTCACATTTTCCCACATTATACTCTATCTGCCAATTTTTTGCCCACTCACTTAACCTATCTATATCCCTTTGCAGACTTCTTATGTCCTCTTCACATCTCACTTTCCTACCTATCTGTGTCATCAGTAAACTTAGCAACCAGACATTCGGCCCCTTCATCCAAGTCATAGTTGTGGCCCCAGCACTAAACCTTGCGGCACTCTACTCGTCACATCTTGCCAATCCGAAGAAGACCCGTTGATTTCTGCTCTCTGCTTCCTGTTAGCTAATCTATCCTCTACCATACTATTATTATGTTACCCCTACACCATGAGCTCTTCTTTTGCGTTGTTTGTTTTGACGTCGCACCTGTCAAATGCCTTCTGAAAATATAAGTACAGCACAAGGTTCCCCTTTATCCATGTTGCTTGTAACTCCCTCAAAGAATCACAGAATCATAGTGCAGAAGAGGCCTTTCGGCCCATTGAGTCTGCACCGACACGTGAGAAACACCTGACCTACCTACCTAATCCCATTTACCAGCACTTGGCCCATAGCCTTGAATGTTATGACGTGCCAAGTGCTCATCCAGGTACTTTTTAAAGGACGTGAGGCAACCCGCCTCCACACCCTCCCAGGCAGTGCATTCCAGACTGTCACCATCCTCTGGGTAAAAAAGTTTTTCCTCACATCCCCCCTAAACCACCTGCCCCGCATCTTGAACTTATGTCCCCTCGTGACTGACCCTTCAACTAAGGGGAACAGCTGCTCCCTATCCACCCTGTCTATGCCCCTCATAATCTTGCATGCCTCGATCAGGTCGCCCCTCAGTCTTCTCTGCTCCAACGAAAACAACCCAAGTCTATTCAACCTCTCTTCATAACTTAACTGTTTCATCCCAGGCAACATCCTGGTGAATCTCCTCTGCACCCCCTCCATTGCAATCACATCCTTCCTATAATGTGGTGACCAGAACTGCACACACTACTCCAGCTGTGGCCTCACCAAGGTTCTGTACAACTGCAACATGACCCCCCACTACTTTTGTAATCTATGCCTCAATTGATAAAGGCAAGTGTCCCATATGCCTTTTTCACCACCCCACTTGCCCTCCACGTTCAGAGATCTATGGACACACACGCCAAGGCCCCATTGTTTCTCAGAACTTCCTAGTGTCATGCCATTCATTGAATACTTCCTTGTCAAATTACTCCTTCCAAAGTGTATCACCTCACACTTTTCAGGGTTAAATTCCATCTGCCACTTATCTGCCCACTCGACCATCCCGTCTATATCTTCCTGTAGCCCAAGACACTCATCCTCACTGTTAACCACCCGGCCAATCTTTGTGTCATCCGCAAAATTACTAATCCTACCAGGGTGGATGTTGTCTACATGGACATTAGAAAGGCCTTTGACAAGGTCCCACATGGGAGGTTAGTTCAGAAGGTTCAGACACTTGGTATCCATGGAGAGGTTGTAAACTGGGTTTGAAATTGGCTGTGTGGCAGAAGACAGAGAGTGGTAGTGGATGATTGCTTCTCAGACTGGAGGCCTGTGACCAGTGGTGTGCCTCAGGGATCTGTGCTGGGACCATTGTTGTTTGTTGTCTATATCAATGATCTGGATGATAATGTGGTAAGTTGGATCAGCAAGTTTGCTGATGACACTAAGATTGGAGGCATTATGGACAGCAAGGAAGGCTTTCAAAGCTTGCAGAGAGATCTGGACCAACTGGAAAAATGGGCCAGAAAATGGCAGATGGAATATAATGCAGAAAAGTGTGAGGTGTTGCATTTTGGAAGGACAAACCAAGGTAGGACATACACAGTAAATGGTAGGGCACTGAGGATTGTGGAGGAACAAAGGGACCTGGGAGTTCAGATACATAATTCCCTGAAAGTGGCGTCACAGGTAGACAGGGTTGTAAAGAAAGCTTTTGGCATACTGGCCTTCATAAATCAAAGTATTGAGTATAGGAGTTGGGATGTTATGGTGAGGTTGTATAAGACATTGGTGAGGCCAACTTTGGAGTATTGTATGCAGTTCTGGTCGCCTAACTACAGGAAGGATATCAATAAGATTGAGAGAGTGCAGAGAAGATTTACTAGGATGTTGCCGGGTCTTCAGGAGTTGAGTTACAGGGGAAGATTAAACAGGTTAGGACTTTATTCCTTGGAGCATAGAAGAATGAGGGGAGATTTGATAGAAGTTTACAAAATTATGAGGGGTATAGACAGAATAAATGCGAGTAGGCTCTTTCCACTTAGATTAGGAGAGATAAACATGAAAGGACATGGCTTTAGGGTGAAAAGGGAAAGGTTTAGGGGGAACATTAGGGGGAACTTCTTCACTCAGAGAGTGGTGGGAGTGTGGAACGAGCTGCCATCTGACGTGGTAAATGCGGGCTCACTCTTAAGTTTTAAGAATAAATTGGATAGATACATAGATGGGAGAGGTCTGGAGGGTTATGGACTGGGTGCAAGTCAATGGGACTAGTGGAATATTTCGGCACAGACTAGAAGGGCCAAATGGCCTGTTTTTCTGTGCAGTGGTGTTCTATAGTTCTATGGTTCTACCCCCCATATAGTCATCTATGTTGTTTACATAAATAACGAATAATAGGGAACCCAGCACAGGTCCCTGTGGTACGCCACTGGACACTGGCTTCCAGTCACTAAAGCAGCCCTCTGTCATCATCCTCTGTCTCCTACAACTAAGCCAATTTTGAATCCACCTTTTCAAATTACCCCGTATCCCATGTGCATTTGCCTTCTGTATAAGTCTCCCATGTGGGACCTTGTCAAAAGCTTTGCTGAAATCCAAATAAACTACATCAACTGCACTACCCTCATCTACACACCTGGTCACCTCCTCAAAAAATCCTAATAAATTATTCAAATATGATTTCCCTTTCACAGAACTATTTTAACTCTGCCTAATTGAATTGAGATTTTCCAAGTAACCCGCTGTAACGTCCTTAATAATAGATTCCAGCAATTTCCTTCTGACAGATGTTAAGATAATTAGATTGTAGTTTCCTGCTTTCTGTCCCCTTCCTTTCTTGAATAGAGATGCCACATTCATTATTTTCCAATCTGACGGGACCTTTCCGGAATCTAGGGAATATTGTCAAATTGTAACTAATGCATCTATTATCTCAGCAGACACTTCTTTTATGGTCCTAGGACGATGTCTATCAGGACCTGGGGACTTGTCAACTCTTAGTTTGAATAATTTTCTTAATACTGTTAAGACCACAGCAGGTGCTATCGCTGAGCAAGCCAGATCCCAGAGGGAAACATTTCTTACTGATCGTAAACTTTCCTTCTGTATTTTGAAAATGAGGAGGAAGAGGTACTGACCCCAAAATCATAGAACTCCAGTAACATGTTTAGGATTTTAAAAATTAAAAGATTTATTGAAAAGAAAATAAATAAGCACATAAGATTAAAGTTACAAAGTTAAAACAGTCTTCCAGAACACCCCCAAAAAGCCCACTTGGCCAAAACACACAAGTAAACTACCTTCTTGGCAATAGTTCCCTTATAGATTTTAACTATAAAAATCCAGTAATATTACCCAAAGCAAAGAATTGTTGTCACTTTAATAAAGGTATACTACAAAACCCCTCAAACACTTCCATTTTGATGTAGAAATCTAAAAAGAAGGTTCAGAAACAACCTGCTTTCTGAAAACAAAGATTTTTTTGGTTTGAAATTGGGTAGCTGCTTCGAATTCAAAACTTTCACACCCTCCCAACACACAAATCTGGTCTTCAGGACATTTCCCCACACAGCCACACCAAATCAGCAAAACATCTTTCCTTAAATATCTTTTTTTCCTTTGATCTCAAATTCCATTGTCCTCCAATGCCTTTTTGAACTCAACTTCTCCAAATATAAAAATCTGTTATGTTTTCCAAGTGTTTCCACTTTTAGTCAATAAAATTTAATATACCTTCCTCTGTTTACCTATGAAACTCTTGTAAGTTGTCAATTCAGTTCTTCCCTTTGAAATTTAACAGCTGAAAAATCAAGTCCCCACTTACCTTATAATGCACATTTTTGATTCAACCTATTTACTTGTAACGCAAACACACCATAACTCCTCATTACAAATGCATCAACCCAACACCTTTATCTCTCATCTCTCAGTCCTCACAGATAACCTGTCTTTATTAGCCTCCCACAGTTTAATTAATCATGGTCACACACACTCACACACAGCTTTCTTCACAGAATACCACCATAATCCCCAAAATATTAAACAAAACTCATCACTCGTCCTTCAAAACAAAAAATGAAATGTCATATCTTTTTAAAGATGTTTTCATTTTCTTAAGCAATTTCTTATTACTTACTACACTTACCTATGCAAAGTATTATTACACTATGGTGTACATGCATCAAACATGAAAAGATATACAAGTCTTCTGTAAGAATAAAGTTCATTCCAATCCATTCTCAATTTCCTGATATCCAAGTCCTTTTCCATTTAAGCTCTTGACAATGCATCCGCAATTAAATTCTCTCACCCAGCCATGTGTATCATTTTTAAATTGAACAATTGCAATAATAAACTCCACCGGAACAGTCTGGCATTTTTGTCCTGAAATTTCTCCAGAAACTTCAAAGGATTGTGGTAAGTATATACAACAGTCTCCGAAGACTTTTTGCAACATACACTTTAAAATGCTGCAAAGCCAAAATTAAATTTAAAGTCTCTTTTTCTATATTTCAATATTTCTTTTGATGAACATTCAATTTCTGTGAGAAATACCGCACTGGTTTCTCAAGTCCCAGTTCAGCTTCCTGTAGCAACACAGCACCAACACCCACATCACTGGTGTCAACAGCCATTTTGAGCTGCTTTGTATAATGTGGGAGCACTTGTGGTAGTCAGTACAGCTTTTAGGCTGTCAAATGCAATCTGACACTCGTGTCCATTCGAATCTTCTGTTCTTTTTTAACAATCCAGTCAGTGGTACAACTACACTGCTGAAATTTGGCATAAATTTCCAATAAAATCAACTCTTGCTAAGAAATTGCAAAACTTCCCATTTTGTTGTAGGCACTGGTAACACTACAACAGCTTTTACTCTTGCATCTCGTGGGGCCATTTGACCACGTCCAACAGTGTGGCCTAAATATGTAACTTTTGCTTTTGCAAATTCACTTTTAGTCAAATTTACAACCAAACTGGTTTCCTGTCTTACTATTTCCACAAAATAGGACTGCAACAGTTCTTGTAAATCACTTTGACAGTTTTCTGGAAGGTAATTTAATATTCACATTTAGATTCTTAAGTACTTCCTTATTGTCCAATTTAAGCAGAAGAAGGTCAATTTCAGAACCTTTAATTTCTGTTTCCTCCTCCTTGCCAACAACTACCAGTATGTCCCTCTGTTTATCCTCTCTGTCAAAGTACCTTTTAAGCATGTTTACATGGCACACTCGCTGACTCTTTCTTCTTTCTGGGGTATTTACTACATAGTTTACTTCACTCAGTTTCTTTTCGACCTGGTAAGGTCCACTAAACCTTGTCTTTAACAGTTCATCTAACACTGCCAACAATACTAACACTTTTTCCTCAGCCATAAAACTATGAGCCTTTGCCCTTGTATCCACATTTGCCTTCATTACTTGTTGAGTACTTTTAAATGTTCCCTTGTCAGCTCACATGCCCTACTTACTTTTTCTCTGAATTTTGTCACATTATCCGGGAGAATAGTTTCATAACTTTGATTCACTGATTTCTCCTGAATCAGTTTGAGTGGTCCCTTATTTCATGATCATAAATTAACTTGAAAGGATTGAACCATGTTGACTCATTAGGGGCGTCTCTAGTAGCAAACAACAAGAATGGAATCCCTCGATCCCAATCATGTGGATAGTCTTGACTATATGCTCTAAACATAGGCTTTACAGTTTGATACCTCCTTTCTAAAGCCCCTTGAGATTCAGGGTGATAATTTGGTTAACTCTTCTACAATCACCTTTGCTGTGATGTTCCTTAAAGGTATAGCTTCTGGAAATCTTGTGGACACATTCATGATTGTCAGTAAATACTGATTTCCACTTTTAATCTGAAGGAGGGGTCCTACACAATCAAACAGGACCCTGTTAAAAAGGTTCCTCAAATGCTGGAATTGGAATTAAAGGTGCAGATTTAATCACTGCTTGAGGTTTTCCTATCGTTAACATATGTGGCATGACTGACATAGTTTGGCTACATCTTTATGTAGTCCAGGCCAATAGAAATGTTTCTGTATCTTAGCTTGAGTTTTCCTAAATCCCAATTGTCCAGCCATTGGGATTTCATGAATCACTCTCAAAATTTCATTCCAGTACCCAGATGGTATCATTACTTGATGAACTATTGCTTAATTTCCATCTGCAGAAACACAGGGTAGTCTCCATTTCCTCATTAACACATCGTCTTTAAGGTAATCGTGCTCTGGAATTTGTTCTGCCTCTGTTTCAGAATAAGCTATCTGGCATAACTCTTTTAATTCTGGGTCCTTCTACTGTAACTCCACTAACTTCAATTAACTAAAATCCTGCAACTCCCTCCCTAACAGCACTGTGGGTGTACCTACACCACATGGACTGCAGCGGTTCCAGGAGGCAGCTCACCATCACCTTCTCAAGGGAAACTAGGGATGAGAAATAAATGCTGGCCAAGCCAGTGAAGCCCACATCCCATGAATGAATTAAAAAAATGTGTCCACAGAATTTTATCATAGGCTTTGTAAATTCACATTTGTCATTTAATGTCAAACCTGCTTCTTGTAGGACTTTGAGGACTGTTCTTAAATGATGGTCATGTTCTTCCTTTGATGAACCATGTATGAGAATGTCATCCATATGGCATATCACCCGTTCCATGCTTTCCAGGGTCTGAGACATTGTTCTTTGGAATATCTCAGGTGCAGAAGCAATTCTGAATGATAACCTGTTAAAACAATAACGGCCAAATGGAGTGATTGCTAACGTGGAGAGACTGTCATCCACTGATGCCATTGGGTAGATCTCATGCTTTTCTTACTTTTTTAATTGAGTCAAGGCCACACAGATTCTAATTGAACCATTAGATCTTGATACTGTGACCATTCCAGAACACCACTGTCAGTATGGTTACTAGAGAGATGACCCCTTGTTGTAACATGTGTTCAATCTTGCTCTTGACTTTGTCTAAGAGTGGGGTGAGGAATCTCCCTCACTGTGAAGAGACATATAAGTTTAGCGTCTGCCCTTAGGGTTATTTGATATTCTTTTTTCAGCTTATCTCAGCCTCATAATACGGATGGAAATTCATTCCTGACTGCCTCACTGGATGGCTTATCACCAATTTTATCAATCTTGTAAATGAGCCTCAGCTGCAAGTATGCTTTTCATGCTCAGTAATGGTGACTCCTGGTTCCCATACAGGGGTTCCACAATTTCTTTATCCTTGTAACATAATCTTGCCAAATGTTGGCCTATTACTTTTATTGTAGTCCCTCCCAGACCTTGCAACTGAATGGACAATGACTGAAATGTGATATTTTTAAGCCATTTTACTTAATTAGATAATACCGAAACACCTGCCCCCCGTATCTAGCTTGAATCCTGTGGGGTGACAATCAACTTCTAATTTAATGTTCCAGTAATTATTTTCTGTTTTGTTAACTTCTCCTAAGAAGGTTATTTGTTTTTTCTGAGACTTTTCCACTTCTTGGATTATACTTGGTTTCATTATAATCTCTTTCTTCCTATGACCTATAGGAACTTTGGATCTGCAGACTATTTTAAAATGTCCTAACTTCCCACAGCTGTTGCACTCAGCTCCCCTTTCTGGACATTCTTCTTGCTTGTACAGGGTTTTCCCACCATACCAAGAGCATCTCAAGATGATGGTTGTTGTGCTTTTCCCATTTTCACAGGCTTTTTGCTTCACTACTTTTTCTTTTTTGTTCGACATTTTGAATGGTTTCACTCATATTTTTCCAATGGACATAACTTTCCACATGAACAAGTGTTTTGTTTAGCTTCCTACATTTGGTTGGTCATGCTATTTGTACTGCCTTTGTGGGAGTTAAGCCTTCCCTCAGTTGCAAAAGATGTGATGGGGTTTCCTTTAAGACCCTAACCACTATACAATCACATATTAAATCATACCTTAGGATTCTATAGTCACAAATCTCCACAAGTCTGCACAGGTCATTTATGAATGAACCTGTGGATCCACCGAGCTTTTGCCTCCTCTGATTAAACTTTGCTTGCTCAATTATCCAATTTTTTTCAAACATTGAAATACGAATTGAATGCCTGGAGGACTTCTTCATATGAGTTCAAAACCTCAGCGATGCTCTGTCTTGCAATAACATCATCTGCTATGGTCCTTACTGCGTAAAGTAGTGTCCTGATCCTTCTGGCCCTTCTTATTGAAACCTGAAGCTGTCCTGTATCTGGAGAATCTCTTCTTCCAATTGTCCCAGTGTGGAGACTGTTGTGACTTTTAAGCACTTTGGAATGGTTCTGAGAGTGGCAATGTTAACTCCATGTTTACCCTAAGCTCTAGCTCTGTTGCTACTTCAGTGGTCTGGTTTGTAGATTGTGATTTGTATTCGCTGCAGTCTGGACTCTGGATCTGTGTGTCTGCTTACATCTGCTCTAACCACACTGCTTCATTCTTTGTGATTCTTCAATCTTTTCTCTTCTTGTCCTTTTTCCAAGGATTTCTAGGTCTTTCAGGTCTGTATTCTTCTCTTGGATATTTTCTGTGTCTTTACGCCCTGCCACCATGTTTTGTCTTGAGTTCAGGGTCTAGATGGGGTTTCTTTAGGAATTGCCTGTTACCCTAAAAATGCTGCCATAGACTGGTATTCATAAAAAACATTCTTGTTTATTTATAGATCTATAATCTATAGATTTATATACGCCTCAGTACTCTGCACAAGGTTGTACTTCTGCTTCCAACCAGATCGCAGTCTCTTAGTCATGTGACATTCCATCATAGCTACATCAATAGATATATCAGTATGCTCCTGATATTAACCTTTTACTCTACAGAGAGAGGGCAGCATGTAAGTGACTGTGTGTCAGCATGATTGGATGATGTACCTACGCTAGCTGAATAGTTGTAGGTTTGTAAATGAGCTTGTGCAGCTTGCATGATTGGAAAATCTTTGTGGGTGAGGTAAAGTATAATGCTGTAAGCGGTGAGTCCTGAGTGTCAGGGTGTGCATCTGGGGGTGTGGTGCATTAAGCAGTTTGGGAGCTGCATATTGTGGTGGGTGAGAGGTGATTGCCAGAATTCTTCGTGGAGGCAATGGGCCCACCCACAGCTGAAAAGTCAGGGGTGAGCCCACCTCTGCTTTGCTGGGAGGGCCCAGTCTGGTTTAGTGGCTGGCTTGGCTATTAAGTGGCTTAGCTTGTGGCTTCCAATCCCACCTGGAAGGATGTACCACCTCAGAGATTCCTGCCAATCAGATGAGCAGCAGCTCTCCAATCCCAGTAACCAGTCCCCCATGAGGATCTTTGCCAGAGGCCATACACTGAGGAGATTGGGGAAGTTTCACTGGGCCTGTCAGGCTCCACCTTCCAGCCTACTCCTGGGGACATAGCAATTACTTCAATTTTTCCTTAACTATCTGCCTGCTGTTGTCAGAGGCATTGCCATTGATGGAATATTTTGTGCAGTTTTGGTCCCCTTATCTGAGGAAGGATGTATTTGCTATAGAGGGAGTGCAGCGAAGGTTTACCTGACTGATTCCTGGGATGGCAGGACTGACATATGAGGAGAGATCGAGTCGATTAGGATTATATTCACTGGAGTTCAGAAGAATGAGAGGGGGTCTCATAGAAACCTATAAAATTCTAACAGGACTAGACAGGGTAGATGCAGTAAGGATGTTCTCGATGGTGTAGGAGTCCAGAACCAGGGGTCACAGTCTGAGGATACAGGTTAGACCATTTAGGACTGAGATGAGGAGAAATTTCTTCACCCAGAGAGTGGTGAGCCTGTGGAATTCGTTACCACAGAAAGTAGTTGAGACCAAAACATTGTATGTTTTCAAGAAAGAGTTAGATATAGCTCTTGGGGTGAAAGGGATCAAAGGGTATGGGGAGAAAGTGGGAGCAGGCTATTGAGTTGGATGATCAGCCATGATCATAATGAATGGTGGAGCAGGCTCAAAGGGCCGAATGGCCTATTCCTACTCCTAGTTTCTATGTTTCTATGCTGCACTCCCACCTCCAGGAAATGCACAAGGAGGCAGGAACATGGCAGGGAGTTATCCTGACACTTTCATTTGTAAAATTATGGAAACCTGAAGCTGTTCCGTAACTGGAGAATCTCTTCTTCCAATTGTCCCAGTGTTGAGACTGTTGAGTGTTTTCAGCACTTTGGAATGGTTCTGCCTTCATGGGCCTGGGGAAATTCCTGCCTGGGTCTCTGAAGATAGTTACCCAGTCACCTGGGGTGTGCAGAGGGTGCCTGCACTAAAAAGGAGACTGAGGCTCTGCACAAACCACCCATGCCAACAGGGCAATCACGGAGATGAGGTGTGTAAACAAATTCTGTGTGTTACCATCTTGAATCATGGCCCCCACTACCAGTTATCGGGGCACATGGATCTCAGGCACTTCGAATCTGATTCTCTGAACACTGGTAGCATTGCTGATCTGTGCAGCCCATAAAACCCAGGCAGCCCATCCTTATTAGTTTGTATTAATTGTTTGCCGTTTGAAAATTGTTGCCTTGAAGGTTTGATAAAAGTCACAGTCAACCATGACGCAGCTAACCAAAGAGAACAAATGGTACCTCTAGTGTTCAATGGTTTGTTTTATCTGTGTTTGATTATGCTAGTCTGGTAACAGACCCTTGTATTCTTGCTTGATTGCTTAAGCCTGTAAGTGGAGCAAGTGAGTTAAGTATTGACACCACACATGGAATGTTCCAGAAAGGATCTGGGCTCTGAGCTGTAAACATGTGTGTGCTGGTGTTATGGAGAGAGACAGTCAAACTGCAGTGATTTCATCCTACCACCTGTTTTTAAAAGAATAAGTGGTAGTGTGTTTTCCTAATCCCTCATTTCTTGTGATCCAACTTTATTAATAATCCACAGCAAACTCAATTTAGGATTAACTCAGAAGGTTAATTTATTTAGCATGTTCAAAACTCGTGAATGGAGTGTTTGCCACATCCCAATCTGCATACACACACAGTAAAGAGCGGTTGGGGAGGGAGTAGAGGAAAGGAGTTTTACAGTCCAAGGACCACAGAAAGTGAATATTAGTTCACATGAGTTCCAGAGTCCAAGGTCAGAGTCCAATGAGGATTTTTTTCATGTAGGCATTCCAGTTCAGCTGGCTGAAGACCAGAGTTATAGGATTTGTTTTTCAGTTGGTGCTGATACTGCAAGATGAAGTAGGTTATGTAGAGATGGAATAGGTTATGCAGGCAATGGTACAAAATCTTCCAGCACTGTCAGGCTAGATGGGCATGCTGTTCTGCCTGGAGGAGCTAGCTTCTTTGTGGCCCACCAGTTGGATGTTAAAACAGCGGACTGGCTGTGAATCCCAAAGATGTAAAAAAGGCCAGAGGTTTTGGTCATGTGACATGGCCTATTAATGGTTAATTGCAGCTGAAAAATCAGTTTCTGTGCTTCTGGCCAAAATTCCATTGTTCCTCCTTAGGAGAGAGACAACTTTGTTATTAGTATCTTTTCCAGTAACGAGTTTTGATCTTTCTCTTTTGTGATAGTTCAGGATTGGGGAGCCAGCTCATCTGCACTTCCTCTGCTTTCATTGATTACAAGGATTTGTACAATGAGGTGTGAAATTCCAGAAGCTGGGAATAGAATTCTTTCATTCTTGAAACTCCTGAGGATAGCTCCCGGGCGAAGGGCCAACCCTTTGCCAGGTGACTTGTCGCAGCCATTTTTTCTTTGTTCAGCAGAAAATCTATTTGAAGAAATGCAATAAGGATAAAATTTTTGAACATAAGCGTTGGGTTTCTTTTTGTGTTGTAGGAACCCAACAGTTGGAGATTGTCTTAAGTTCTGGGGTATTCTAAAGTTCTGTAAATAAACTGTTTGGATTTAGAATTAGGATAATCTCTACATTGCTCTGAGATAAATAAGATATGCAGCAAATAATATACAGAAAATACATAACAGTGTCAGTGATAAATTGTAGATCCTCATCATCGTATTACACATTGGTGAAAATAAACTGCCAATATCATGTGACAATTCCATGCGTTCTGAATTGCTGTAAAGGTAAATTATTTTTTCATGTGAGAAATAACTTTTGCTGCAGAAACTTGACTTCTGCATTTTCTCATTGACCATTTTGCAGTCTGACATTACATCGCATTAACTGTTATCTGAGTGTGTTTCATTCCCAAGTTTGGTCACTGGGATAATGGTTCTGCATCTCAGCTGCTGGGAGATGTAATAATTGTGCCTCACATCTTTCAATATGCAAGTTAGGGTTGTTTTGCACAGCACAGTGGCTGGCGTGCATAATCGCTAAATTATACATTAAAAGATTGCTGAAATAAGGTAAATATTTCATTAAGTGCATCATTTAATATTGTCAGTTGTGTGTGAACTCTACAAAATAACGAGGGTGTCTAGTAAATGTGCTTTTGCTCTATTTCTTTCCTCCCTTTGTTGCCTTGTCTCTGCTCCTGTTTCAAAACCCTCACTTTTCTTTGCTCTTCCCTCGCTGCCTAACTTCAGTGCCCCAAACAATTACTTCTGAGGAAGCTCACCTGTGGTCGAAGGAATTCTGTTTTTTACTTAAAAACAAAAAGCTAAAAGCTACTGCGGATGCTGGAAATCCAAAACAAAAACAGAATTACCTGGAAAAACTCAGCAGGTCCGGCAGCATCGGCGGAGAAGAAATCAGTTAACGTTTCGAGCCTTCATGGCCCTTCGGCAGAACTGGAGCATAGTTTCTCCCTTCTTCTAACTATGCTCCAGTTCTGCCGAAGGGCCATGAAGGCTCGAAACGTTAACTGATTTCTTCTCCGCCGATGCTGCCGGACCTGCTGAGTTTTTCCAGGTAATTCTGTTTTTGTTCTGTTTTTTACTTGTTTATTTTGATTTTGCAGCTCTGGCTTCCCCAGGAAATATCTTCTAATATTCCCATTGTTCTCCAGTTTAAGATGGTTCTCACAGAACCAGAGTATTTTGTTCAAAATAGCAGCTTCGATTGACCCCAGTATATTGACCTACCTTGGTCAACCTGATTGACAACTGCAGGTGAAATCAGAGTGATGCTAAGCTCCAGGAAACAGCTGCATGAACGGACGATCTTTTGGAAACTATGACCTCATAGGATTATCTTTTTCGCATTCCTCTGATACACTGTTACCTTAATAGTTGTAATTTTTTACCAAAATATCAAGTATTTCCCCCTGGATGATCACTAAAGTCCGGCATGGCAAGAGTATTTTTATTAAACCCTTCATCAACATTGGAGTTTTAGAAGAGCTGACCTGCTCAATTTTTTTTTTCATATTATTAGTTCATTGGATGTGAATGTCGCTGGCTAGGCCAACATTTATTGCCCATCTCAAGTTGCACTTGAGCAGGAGGAGGTGAGCTGCCTTCTTGTGGTGTAGGTACATCCACAATGCTGTTAGGGAGGGTGTTCCAGGATTTTGACCCAGCAACAGTGAGGAAACAGTGATATATTTCCAAGTCAGGACAGTGTGTGATTTGGAGGGGAACTTGGAGGTGGTTTTCTTATGTGTCTGCTGCCAATGTGCTCTTGATGGTAGTGGTCATGGGTTTGGAAAATGCTATCAATGGAGGCTCGGTGAGTTGCTGCAGTGCATCTTGTATATGACACAAACTGCTGCATCGGTGGTGGAGGAAGTGAATGCTGAACGTAGTAGATGGAGTGCCAATCAAGCTGGCTGCTTTGTCCTCAATGGTGTTGTGCTTTTTGAGTATTGTTGGAGCTGCACTCATCCAGACAAGTGGAGAGTATTCCATCACACTCCTGACTTGTGTCTTCTAGGTGGAGAACAGGCTTTGGGGAGTCAGGCCATGGGTTACTCGCTGTAGTATTCCCAGCCTCTTGCCTATTCTTGTAGTCACAGTATTTTTATGGGTGGTCTATTTAAGTCCATCAAGTACCTGCAGGATGTTGATGATGGGGAATTAAGCAATGGTCATGTTGCTGAATGTCAAGGGGTGATGGTGAGATTCTCTCTTGTTGGAGATGGTCGTTGACTGGCACTAGTCTGGTGTAAATACTATTTCTCACTTATCAGCCCAAGCGTGAATGCTGTCTAGGGGTGGGATTCTCCGCACCCGTCCGCTGCTGCGATCTTCCGGTCCCGCCACAAGTCAATGGACTTCTGGCTGGGGCACCGTCTTGCCCGTTTAGGGTCCTGCACGCAGTGCTATCACCAGCATACATACTCCCTTCTGACCTTATGATGGAAGGAAGGTCATTGATGAAGCAGTTGAAGATGGTTGGGCCTAGGACACTACCCTGAGAAACTCCTGCAGTGATGTCCTGGAACTGAGATGATTGACCTCCAACACTAACAACCATCTTCCTTTGTGCTAGGTATGACTCCAACCAGTGGAGAGTTTTCCCCCTGATTCCCATTGACTCCAGTTTTGCTAGGACTCCTTGATGTCACACTCAATCAAATGCTGCCTTGATGTCAATGGCAGTCACTCTCAGCTCACATCGGGAGTTCAGCTCCTTTGTCCATGTTTGGACCAAGGCTGTAATGAGGTCAGGAGCTAAGTGACCCTGGCGGAACCCAAATTGAGCATTGGCTAGTAGGTTATTGCTGGGCAAGTACAACTTGATAGCACTGTAAACACCTTCTATCACTTTGCTGATGACTGAGAGTAGACTGATGAGGCAGTAATTGACTGGATTGGATTTTCCTGAATTGCTTTTTTGGGTACAGGACATACCTGGGCAAATTTCCACATTGTCAGGTTGATGTCAGTGTTGTAGCTGTACTGGAATAGCTTGGCTAGTGAGGCGCAAATCTTCAGTACTACAGCAAGGATGTTATCAGGGACCAAAGGTTTTTACTGATCCTATGCATCCAGCCATTTTTTGATATCATTTGGCATGAATTGAATTGGCTGAAGTCTGGCATCTGTGATGCTGGGGGCCTCAGGAGAAGTTTTTAGTAATTGTGTGTTTTCCAGTAGTATGTTTTATACAGAGGTGATCTCATGTTATCTCCTCTCTCACAGGCACGTTACCTTACAAAGCCCAAGTAAGCTTCTATGTTTGTTGACATTTTTTTTGTCTCCTCCTTAAGCAATCGGCATTATCGTTCTGTGAGATCTTTCCAAGGTCTGAACACTTGCGTCCACCGTAGATAAAATATTGTGCTTCTGTAAACACTGTAAAGATTGAAATTTCCCCTACTACAGCAGTGTTCTCCAGGTTACTTTCACTCTAACCTAACTGATTTCCTAACCTAATTTCCAATGTCCGACATCTGGTATTAGAGTAGAAAATAAAGATTAAGGCTCCTCTCAGCCTTAAACTGTTTTTGTTGCCTTTTTGTGTATTACACATGGCGTTTGGATTGGATGACCTCCCTATGCCACCAAAAATCATTCTTTATCTTCTAGATTGAGCTGAACATTAATCCATTCCTGGCACTCGTCCATCACTACTTCTCCCCTATTCTGACTGCTGTACAACTGTTCCTCTTTGCCATCCTGATTATTTGAGACCATTAGACTAGAATCACAGCTAAACCCTCAGTACTTCTGCAGTTGTACATTCTAACTGTATCCCAGCTGGAACCATTGTTAAATAGAGAAGGGTTCTTGCTAGGCTCATCCTCCTACAATCCATGTTGAACTCTGGTGGATATGAGCCTGACTGTGTCCAAAAAAATGGTTAATGATTCGATTGGGATCAGACGACATTCAAAGGAACAGAAAAGGCCAGTCAAACTTAACAATAGCAAGTTATTAGCTGTTACAGTTCTCACCTACCTGGAGTATTTCCTGATGCCATTTACACTTTGAAGTTGCTAACAGCTTTTTTTAGTTCGTGTGAATGCTTGTGCTGCTCTGTTTCGTAGGCTATGCTGTTCACCTACACATCAGGAAACATTAAGTTCCCTCAGTCAGACAGTACAGGCTTCTGTTAATTTACAGAAATGTTTTATCACCTACTCTTTTACTATAAACAATTAACATTTGGAAAGATTAGAATGAATACCAAAGTGATTCATCTTACGCTTAATATTCTCTGGTGACAGACATAACAACGGCGAGTAACTCTCCAAAGCCTGTTCAACATCTACAAGGCACAAGTCAGGAGTGTGATGGGATATTCTCCACTTACCTGGATGAGTGCAGCTCCATCAATACTCAAGAAGCTTGACACCATCCAGGACAAAGCAGCCCGCTTCATTGGGATCCCATTCACCGCCATAAACATTTACTCCCTCCACCACCGACGCACAGTGCCATCAGTGTGTACCATCTACAAGATGCACTGCAGGAACTCACTAAGGCTCCTTAGACAGCACCTTCCAAAACCACAGCCTCTATGACCTATAAGGGCAAGGACAACAGATACATGGGAACACCACCACCAGCAAATTCCCTTTTAAGCAACTCACCATCCTGACTTGGAAATATATTGCCGTTCCTTCACTGTCTCTGGGCCAAAATACTGGAATTCCCTTCCTAACAGCACTGTGGGTGTACCTACACCACATGGACTGCAGCGATTCAAGAATTTGCCTCACCACCACCTTCTCAAGGGCAATTAGGGGTGGGCAATAAATGTTGGCCTAGACAGCGATGCCCATATCCTGTGAGAGAACAAAGAAAACAGGTTCCCAGAGAAATTACGTCTATTTCACCATTTCCTATTTCAATACATACATTGTGTTCTGTGATACTGTGGTTGATGTGCTACATTAAACACATATTTCAGTTCTCACCATTTTTCAGTATAAAGTCCAACTGTAATGGGGATGAGTTTCCACTGCGTAGTTTCAGTGGGAATACCATTTCCAAGCAGAAATGGAGCTTGTGACAATGTTGAGGTGCCTCAACATATTTTTCTGCTAAAATAACTCAACAGTGTGTTGTGATCATGGAAACTTAGCTGACTTTTTGGAATCGACACAGACACCTACAGAAGTGATGTGTCTGTGAGCCCTGCAGCTGAATGTATTTAGCTCAACTGCTGCCTTCTCAGTTTCCTGCTTGTCTTAGTGAGATTGAGTGACATTGTAATAAAACTGGATTTTCACTGAATTCCCCCTGGGATTTTGGATCCGAGAACATGAATTTCCTCCGAGCTTCTCCCAGTTGGAACTCCGGGAGAAGGTCAGCAGAACCACTGGTTTGCCTGAACTGGACCCATTTGCCCATCTGTTGGATTTTGATGCTCAGCGAATGTCTGAGAAACCTATAAAAGCTGCAGGTTTTTAAATTGGCAGTAAGGATCTTTAACGATACTGTAAACCCAGAGAGATATGGGGCAAAGGTTAGTGCAGCCCAGTACAAAAGATCCCAATCAGCAAGCAAAGAGTGAATCCTGTAAGAGGGTCAGAGGTGAACTAAACAGCTTATTATGACAAGAGGAAATAAACTCTCTTATGGGCAGAATTTATCGCGCTTGTGTGATATTTCGGTCAGCAGGCGCATGCAGGAGCTGTGCCCGCCGTTAATTAAGAGGCCAGTTAAGGCCATTAAAAAGGCAATTGATGCCGATTTTATGTTGCCCATGCGATTTCGCGCTCGTCGCTTGGGCAAAATGGGCAGGCGGCCAGCTGATAATTTCAAAAATCTCACCCACGGGTGGGATAAAAAGGGTCAGCAGCATTGCCAGTGTGAGTAGTGAGGAGTTTGGTAGATAGTTTGCTGCTGGTGATTTACTGGTATATGGCAGCTTCATCTCTGTTCAGGGCTTCATTGTTAGTATTTCCAGGCTTCATTTCAGGACTTATTGCTGTCTCCAAGGCCTCCACAGGATTCAGACCATGTGGACCCTTCCGGGTATCAGACAGCCTTCTATTACCCTGGTAATGGGGATTGTGGTCTCTGCTAGTGGCATCTCCTCTGAGGATGAAGAGAGGGGCGGAGGGGAGAGGAGGCCAGTTGTCCCAGTGCAGCTACCAGGGGAGCGACCTGTGGGAGGAGAAGTTCAGGCACAAGATGCGCAGGGCCAACAGGAAGTCCAAGGTGTTAAGGGCTGCAGAAGCCACCACTATTTTGCTGCCAGGGTTTACAGGCAGTGATGCAGCCACCTCAATATGCCAGAGGTACAATGCCAAAGGAGGCTCCGCCTCGCAAGGGAAACAGTGACCTCCATTTGTCAGATAATTGGCCCTGAGATCAGCTCCGACTGTGTGGGTGGACACCCCATGCCAGTGGCTCTGAAGGTCACTGTGGCCCTCAACTTCTATGCCTCTGGCTCTTTCCAGGGCTCAGTGGGGGATCTTTGTGGAGTCTCAGCTGTCCACAGTTGCATCAATCTGGTGACAGAAGGTCTGTTCGCGGGTATTGACTTTCATTCATTTCCGTATGGATGAAGCCAGCCAGGCTGAACAAACCAGAGGCTTCGCGGCGATCGCTGGCTTCCCCTGCATCCAGGGTGCAATCGACTGCACACATGTGGCCATCAAGGCGCCAGCAGGTCATCCAGAGGTGCATCTGCACTGGTGCCTGGTTCAAAGAGTGGGTGTGATGCAGATGTATCTGGAGTCTGGTGGTCCTCTGGCATCAGGGGTGGGTCTTTGGGTTCCTGCGATTGGATTCGTGGTGGTGATTCTAAGGGAGAGCAATGACACGTCATTAGTTAACTTCATCACACTGTCACTGTGCATACCAGGCACCCTGGTGAGACAATGTAGATGTGCATCATGGTGCCATCGTCTTTCAATGATCAATGAGGAATCCAGTTTTGAGACTCCCATCAATGATGAGGCTACACAGGAATGTTTGCAGCATCCGAAATTCTCACCTCTGTGCTCTGTACTCTTACCTTCATCTGACACCCCAGCCTCTCCGTGGCCAGTTGACCGAGGTGCCTGGCACCTCTCCAGCTCCAACGTGTCCTCTCGTATCTGGTTAGGATTGGGAGGTTAGCGGGGCCTCCTCTGGTCTGCAACCTCTCGATGTTGTTATGGGCCGTCTTCTCCTGAAAGGACAGAGGAGCATTGATTAGTCCACTCTCTACCTGCAGCACCATTGCAGCCTGGCCAACCCCACCTGAGGAACACCTCGCAGGGCACATCCGAGTCATGGCCTCAATCCACAAGGCACTCAGCCCAAGCAGACAGGGCTCACCCCCTTGGCCAGATCTGGCATCATTGACAGTTGGCCCTCAGACTTTAACACCCCTGAACTCCACTGGTGGGGCAGGGATGGCCAGACCTTAACATGTAACACACTGATCCGTGCCAACACAGTACTGACCCTGCTTGAGCACAGCAGGTTATTAAACCTCTTGCAGCACTGGAAACAGGCGCAGCACGCATCATGGCTGCTAACCAGCGCTGCCACCTCCTCCCAAGCTCTTTTGGTTAGGTGCGATGGCCTCCTCCTTCCATCCCTGGGACAAGGGTGTCCCTCCTGGAAGCCACCTCCTCCAGGAGGGCTGCGAAGCACTCGTCAGAAAACCGGGAGGCTGAGTGCCCACCTGACCTGTGCTCCCGCCTGGCATCTGCAGCCGCATTGGAATCAATCATTTTGAATCTCCTGCTAACAACACTGAAGATGTCTTCCTCGCCAGCAGCCCCCCAGGGCCTGACTGTGCCAATTTTAAACCAGCCGCCAGGTCACCATTGGACCAGGTGGCCGACAGGCCCCCACCCCCGCCCATCCCTTCCTGACCATTGGGGAGCCGTCGTTCACACTGGATGGGCTTTAATTGGCCTGCCAGTGTGAAATCACGGTCGGGGGCTGATCGTGGGCGGTGGCACCTTTCCCAGCCGCTCCCAGGCTGACCGATCATGCCCGCCCGCCAAACTCAAAATTCTGCCCAATATGTATGTGCTGCAGGGTGTTTAGTGACAAGGAGTCAAAATAGGCAACATGAGAAATGCCACCAATTAATGAATATTGAATTTCTTTTGGATCTTGTTAACTGCCAAAAATGATTTTGCAAAAGAAAAAGTCATCATCAGTGAGTTTAAATTCCTCTATCTATGAATAGTACAACTTTAATATTACAAAGAACATCATAAAACCTGGTCCACTCCTCCATCACCCCCTACTCCTCAACCCCCACCTATGGCACCTCCCCATGCCCACGCAGAAGATGCAACACCTGCCCCTTCACTTCCTCTCTCCTCACCGTCCAAGGGCCCAAACTCTCCTTTCAAGTGAAGCAGCATTTCACTTGCATTTCCCCTAACTTAGTCTACTGCATTCGTTGCTCCCAATGTGGTCTCCTCTACATTGGAGAGACCAAACGTAAACTGGGCGACCGCTTTGCAGAACACCTGCGGTCTGTCCGCAAGAAAGACCCAAACCTCCCTGTCGCTTGCCATTTTAACACTCCACCCTGCTCTCTTGCCCACATGTCTGTCCTTGGCTTGCTGCAATGTTCCAGTGAAGCCCAACGCAAACTGGAGGAACAGCACCTCATCTTCCGACAAGGCACTTTACAGCCTTCCGGACTGAATATTGAATTCAACAACTTTAGATCTTGAACTCCCTCCTCCATCCCCACCCCCTTTCCGTTTCCTCCCCCTCCCTTTTGTTTTTTCCAATAATTTATATAGATTTTTCTTTTCCCACCTATTTCCATTATTTTTAAATCTATACTGTAATGCCCTGTCAGTCTTTCCACCCCACCCCCACTAGAGCTGTACCTTGAGTTTCCTGCCTAATTAGCACATTCTCTTAGATAATATCACCACCTTCAACACCTCTTTGTTCCTTTCTCTGTGACATCTTTTGATTATCTGCTCCTATCACTGCTTGCTTGTCCCTACAACCACCACCACGCCCCCGACTTCTCTACCCCACCCCACCCCCACCCCCCCCACCCCACCTTAAACCAGCTTCTATTTCACCTCTCTCCTATTTTTACTTAGTTCTGTTGAAGGATTATGAGGACTCGAAACGTCAACTCTTTTCTTCTCCGCCGATGCTGCCAGACCTGCTGAGTTTTTCCAGGTATTTCTGTTTTTGTTTTTATCATAAAACCATATGCAGCAGCTCAAACACCATTATTGCAGGAGATAAAACATGTCCAGGGAAGCATAAAGCTGTTAGCTGAGTGTCAATAGCAGCAAAGATAGTGGAATCTTTACTCAGGTATAATCGGAATCAAAAATATAATAAAGCCTGGTAAACACGGATTTCATCAGTGAAGCGTAAGGTAACAAACCTTATTGAATTCTTTAAGGAAGCAACAGAAAAGTGGATAAGGTCAATGCATTAAAAGAAACCTATTTGGATTTTCAAAAAGCCATCAATAAGCTAGCGTATCGTAGACTTATAACTGAGGGCAGAGCATGTGGAGTCAGGACAGGTAGCAGGATGGATAGCAAGTTGGTTGCACCAAAGTGGGAGATTTTCTTGGTACTGAAGAAGACTGTGACAAATGCAAGGGAACATTAATAAACTTGCAGAGTGGGCATGTATGTAACTGGCAAATGAATAACAATATAGATGAGTTAGAGGGTACATTTTTTATGAAGAATAAAGAGGTCACATGCTGCTTGGACAATAAGAGTCTAGGTAGAGGATAGAAGGGGTAGAGGAGCAAAAAGATTTGGGGTATAGATGCACAAGCCACGGGTTAATAAAGCAAAGCATTGGGTTCATTTTTACTGGGATAGAATTGAAAATCAGAGAAGTTGCCACTATGGTAGGCTGCATTTTATGGCTCCTGGGGGTGAGATGGCAGGCATGAGGGACCATCAAATCGGGTGCCATGTCAAGGGCGCTGATCCTGGCACCTACCACCTGCCCCCACACGGACTGCAATGTTATCGGCAGCAGGGCATGTGTAACTCTTTTTGAGTCAACCAAATAAACTAAATTAGCAAAATCAGGGGCATAGTAAAAAGCAGCCCCTTAAAGGGAAACTGCAAAAACAAAGAGAAAATTTAAAGGAAACTTGAAAACATTAAACCAAAATGTGATTAAGGGGGTCAATAAACACTCCAGTCCCCGCGGTGCCCACCGAGCATGGAAGGCCTCAGTGTTGGCAGACACCGCGTGCTCCCTCTCCAGGGATACCTGGCCGCGAACGTAGCCGCGGAAGAGGGGCAAACAGTCGGGTCGGATGACTCCCTCGATAGCCCGCTGCCTGGACCTGTTAATGGTTAACTTGGCCAGGCTCAGGACAGGTTCACGAGGAGGTCCCCCTCCCTCCCGGCACCCCCTCCGCACCGGGTGCCCACAGATCAGGAGTGTGGGGCTGAAGTGCAAACAAAACAACAGTAAAAGGTTTTTTAAATAATTGAAAAAGGAGTGCAGCCTACAACAACCTACATAGACATGGTTCGCGGACCCCACAAGGCCGCAATAGACGCAGGTATTTTCGGAGTCCGTGAACCGACACAACCTACGGTTGTATGGGACTGCTGCATGCAACACCCTCCACCCCAGGTCCCCGATGGAAAGAGGGAGACCACCTCGGTTGAGGGCCCCCCCAATGGGGACCTCCTCCACCAGATGGCCACAAGGTACGCCAGGGTGCGTCCGGGCGGTGGGCGAGGACAAGGAATTTAAGGGTGTGCAGCAGCCCATACAGGAAACCTCTCCGCCCCATGCTAAAGGCCATGGAGGGCATTTCTGCAAGATGATTCAGGTTGTGAGGCACTGGCTCCCGAGGGAGGGTCCGGGGCTTGAAGCCAATGTGGAATTCCATCCGAACAGGGGTACGTTCGGACAGAAGATCACCGTGCACCTGCGCCACCTCGAGTCCCATTATGACATCGGGGCCAAGCACGAGCATCCTAAGGTCTTGAATGGCACTGGCCGCGAGCCAGATGTCCACCAAGGTGCGATGCATCAACTCCTATGGAAGCATCCAGCCCACTCCCCCACCACCCAGCACATTCCCGACCCTGGTAACCCAGGAAGCCACAGCCCTCCTCTCCACCAGCCACTGAAATGGTGGCGGTGCAGATTCCTGAGCAGTGGCTCTCTGATGATAGCCGTAGCGCCTGACAGCGGAGAGCTGCACAGCGAGGCGACCATGTTCCATACTTTGATCAGGTCCTGGAGGGCAGGTGCAGGTATGCCTGCAGGCCTCTGGGCCAATTGAGGTCCTTAAGTGGCCGATTAATGGTCGCTTGGGGGCTTCCTCCTGCCACCGGTGGAATTTTGCCTATGGTGAGGGGAGGCTGGTGTTCGGGGTGGGGTGGGGCGGGTGGGTGTGGTGCTGATGGCTAGGCAAGGTGGAGTGCCTCCTTCTTGCCCCCCTGACCCCAGTATTCCCCTCAATCTGCGTTTCACCTCCCTCTCCCACCACCAGCTCCCCATCTCCCACACCAGGGCCCAACAAGACCCCAAATTCACCTTTCATCCCAGCTTCATTGGGCTCGCTTCCCTCTGAGACTTGGTGCAGTCCCGCAGTGGCCACTGCTCCTAGTGTCACTGCTGGACCCAAAGAAGTGCCAGCCATTTGATTGGCCAACAGCTCTCGGAAGAATGACCTCCTCCACGATGTGGAGGGTCCATCTCAAGCCAATTAAAGGCCCAGCAGCTGTTAAATGGCCATTGGGTGAGACGGCGAAGCTGGGGTGAGCTTGTCCCTGACATTTACACGAGGGGACGAGGAGAGAACAGGGTCATAAAATTCAGCCCTTTGTGTAGAACATTGGTTAGACAACACTTGGAACACTGTGTATAGTTCTCCATATTACAATAAAGAAAATAGGGCATTGAGGAAAGTGCAAAAAAATATTCAAAAGGATGATTCCTGAACTGAGACTGTCAAGAAAGATTGAACAGGATGGGGTTCTTCATTTTTTAGGGTGGATTTTAAAATAATAAAAGGGTTTGATAGGGTACGCACAGGGTACACATTTCTATTTGTGAGGGAAACCAAAACTTAGAGTATAAGATGGTCACTAATGAATCTAAGAGGGACAGTTCGAATGTGGAGTGCACTACCACATGGAATAGTTGAGAACAGCATAGATGCAGTTATGGGGAAGCGAAGTGAGGGAAAAACAAACATGTGTTGACAGGCTGAGATGTGGTAGAGTTGCAAGGCCTGCTTTTGTGCTGTAGATCGATGTAACTCGATGAAATAATTCACCAGCTAGAGAAATCAATAAAAATTGATTATAGTAAGAGTGGAGGCAATGGGAGTGTCCTTGAAACTGCCTGACTGATATCCCAGATAAGGACTAGTTCTTGGAGAAGTTGGGCCCATAAGGAGGAGAGGAACTGTGAATTATTAAGAAAGGAAGGTAGACTTGCATTTACACAGCACCTTTCAGGACCCCATGATGTCCTAGGGTGTTTGACAGTCAATTAAGTAATTTTGAATTGTAGTCACTATGGTTTAGGTGCCAATGATTCGGTGGGGTGATAGGAAAGATAAAATGAGCTGGGAGGTGATTGGTGCATAATTGGATTCGGACAGAAACACAGGAACAGCTGGTGTCATATCTGACCCTGAGATGTGCTTCCAATCATATATCTGCACAATTACTCAATCAGCCTGTTTCCACCTCCATAACATTGCTTGACTCTTCCCCTGCCTCTACTCTTCCGCTGCTGAACCCTCATTCATGCCAGTGTTACCTCTAGACTAGGCTATTTCAACACTCCTGAATGACCTCTCACACTCTACCCTCTGTAAACCTGGATCACCTAAAACCCTGCTGCCCATGTCCTAACTCGTACCAAGTCCCATTCAACTATCACCTGTGCTCACTGACCTACACTGCCTCCTGGTTAAGCAATGCCTTGATTTTCAAATTCTCATCCTTGTTTTCAAATCTCTCCATGACCTTGCCTCTCGCCATCTTTGTAATCTTCTTGAGCTCGATAACTCTCAGAAATATCTGCATTTTTCTAATTCTGATCTCTCGTACATTCCCAATTTTAATTGTACCACCATTGGTGGCTTTGCTTTCAGCTGCATAGACCCCAAACTCTGGAATACCCTCCCGAAACCTCTCCACCTCTCGACATCGCTTTCCTCCTTTAAGACACTCCTTAAAACCTCCCTCTTTACCAAACCTTTTCTCATCTGACCTAACATCGTCTTATGTGAGGTCGTTGTTGTATTTTGCTTTATAATGCTCCTGTGAAGTGCCTCGGGACATTTCATTACATCAATGGCACTATATGAATACAAGTTGTGTTGGTGTTAACATTCCCCTGTCTACTACTTCAGTTACTTACCCAAAACATTCAATTAGGTTCATTAGACATGACCAACCTTTCACAAATCCATGTCCGTGCTCTCCAATCAGCTCAAATTTCTTATGTACCTAGTCACTCTGTCCTTAATGATAGATTCCAATGACTTCACCACATGAGACTAACAGGTCTATAATTTTCTGTTTTTTTCTCTCTCAGCTTTCTGAAATATTGGAAGTACATTTGCAATTTTCAAATCTAAATGGACAATTCCTAAATTGAGTGGGCTTTGGAAGAGTATGTTTAAGTATTTGCAATATTCCTACCATGCTCTTTTAAGACCCTGGGGTGGAAACCATCAGCCCCTGGAGATCTGTCAGCCTTCAGTGCCTTTACTGTTTCTAATAATATTTATTGCTCACACTAAGTTCACTGAGTTCTCAGTTTTTGATTCATTATTAATTTCCCAGGAATGTCAGGCATATTATCCTCCTCCTCACCTGTGAAGACTGACTGAGGAATTATTCAACAAGTCTGCCATTTCCCTTCATTCATTTACAACATTATTCACATCTATTTTTAGAGGTCCTACATTATCTTTGACAACTCTTTCTCTTCTAATATAATTGTAAAAACTTTTTGTACTAACCTTGATATCTCTCACAGGTTTCTTTTCATATTCCCTTTTACAACATTTACTATATTCATTTGCTGTTCTATATATCTCTTCCTGTCCTCTGGATCCACACTGTTCTTTGCACTTTACTTTGATGTTATCTTTCACCTCTTTTTTCAACCATGACTTTTATTTGGTAAGTGGAAGTCCTGACCCTTTTGGGTAAATACTGGTCCAATATTAAACTCAATTCCTATTTGAGAACCTTCCACTGTTTACCTGATAACAGTTTTGGCCAGTTTCAATTTCAATATTCGTAATTGTGTCAAGTTTCTTGTGATAAAGTGGAATGCTATGTATCTTTAAGAGAATGTAGTTAGTTGACCATGTATTGACCAATCGCTACACAGCACAGGCTTCTTGGGTAACTGTAAGTCTAAAGCTGGAGGTGACTGAACACATGGTGTTAGTGCTCTGTTCTTAGTGTTTGTTCAGTTAATTGGTCTCTCTGCCTGTATTGTTTCAAGCACCAACTAATGTGTTAATATTAAGGGCTAGCCAGCGTTTGCTGGACAAAGAGAACCTGATAACCAAAAACATAAAACTGGCAACGAGGATAATCTGTATCAATTGATGGCAATCAAGAAAGCCGCGGTAAGCCACGTTACTTTGCCACTACCTTGAAAACTGTTTGAAAGCGCAGTCTCCTTAATCATCGAGTATGCTGCGGTTTGGGCATCTTGAACCATTCAGCCCCATTTCTGATAACTGGTCTCATTACGTGGAACGCCTAGTGTTCTTCTTTACCGCTAGCGACATCGCGGGGGAGGACAAGAAGAGGACAGTTCTTAGACAACAGCCATGCTGAGCACTGTTAGAGACTCGGAGGCAATAAAAGATACACACAAAGGCACACATTAATGAGAGAAATACATCCAGGCAGCCTGCAGGCGATCGACAGTTCAGAAATATCAAATGCTTTTTCTGCCACTGCAATGGTCACATAATGCGGCACTGTCAAGAGAGACTGAGACAGCATTTTAAAAACAAAGGTAGAAATCATGAAATCTGTCTTGTTGAAGAACCAGAGGAAGCAGAATTTGACATCTATTAATTACATAACCTGAAAGTGGGGAGAACTGAGCCAATCCAGGTAATCATTAGAGTCAATGAACAACCCATCAAGATGGGGGTCAATACTGTGGCATCAAAGGCTTCTCGGCCTTTTGGCTAAGATCAAGTGTAGTATCTGTCGCAGGGGCGACACCATGATCCTGCCAAGGCAAGGTCGGGATGGAAAGGCTATAACCAATCGAAATCCATACCATGGGTTACCTATCACCGTCCGAGTCACGGTGAACGACAAGCGAAGGAGGATCACCTATGGATCGGGTCTTCTTCGCCAGGAGGATCCTGTTGAAGGCGTGCGGCTTCGAAGCTCCGGAGATCGTATCCCTGCAGGACTTCCCCAAAGCTGGTTTTTTCAATGTGACGTTCAAGCGGGTGGCAGACTGCGTCCAGCTCCTGAGGGTGTTCGAGGAGAAGAGAGACCTGCCGGAGATGAAGATCCTGACGGCGGAGCCGCTCTTTTCTCTGCCGTTGCAACGGGAACGTGTGGTGATGGTGCATCTGTACAACCCCTTCGTCCCTGTCGCCGACATGGTCACCTTCCTCACCAGGTACTTCATAAGGTGGGGAGTGGCACCGAGATTCGAGACGAGTTGGGGATCTGGACAGGCAAACGCCTGTTTAAGGTCACGCTAAAGACCGATGGTAAGGGAGCCATTTTCCACCCTCCTTCCAGTTTCGCTATCGGGGGAAACCGTGGCTACCTGGTCTACGCTGGGCAACCCAAGCATTGTCGCTCATGCGGCAAGGCTGGTCATGTGGCGGCCAACTGCAGCGCCTCCCTCTGCAAGATCTGCAAACAGGAAGGGCACCAGACAAAAGACTGCAAACAGGCCAAGTGCTGCAACCTGTGTGGCGAGGCAGGTCACCTCTACAGGACCTGCCCCAAACGCTGCCGTACTTACGCACAGGCAGCCAAAGCCAACGAGGGGGAAGCAGAAGAAATGTTTCGTGTCACTCCAACCACCAAGGCCCCCAGGGAGCTCAACGGGACAAAGGAGGACACAGAGAGAGACAAGGTGGAGAAAGAGATTGAGGCAACAGAGAGCCAATCAACAGCACTACCCCCTGAACCTCCCAGTCCTCAGGACAGTGAATCAATGGAGGAGGAGGCAGCAGTGGAAAAGCAGCAGGGGGAGTGGCGGACGGTGAAGAACACCAAAAGGAAGAAGGAGCGAAGAAGAAGCAAAGCCATTTCCCAGAAAAGCGGCAAGAGGCGTCTCCCATCCGACATGGATGACAAGGGCAGCAGCTCTTCGGATGATGAAGTGCCAGGGCGGCACCGACAGAAGAGGCGGCAAAGCTCCAGGGCGTTGGAGGACGAGACACCCGAGCTCCAGAACATTGGAGACAACAAGGAGACCAGCGCACCCCAACTTTGCCTGCAACCTGAGGAGGCCAGTGCACCACAGCCCCTGGAATCTGGGAGCAGTGAGGTAATCATCGCGCCCCAGTTCCAGGAAGCCGGGAACAGCAACACCCCAGAGGGGGTGAGTTTTGGAGAAGCTTCTCCAGCAAAGGTCATCTCAAAACCTGCTCTCTACGTGAACCTCCAGATGCCACCTGAGCAGAACACTGCCAAGGAGATCTACCTCAGCCCATCCAAAGTGAAGGAATTTGAGCTCACTACGGGTATGAAGGAGCAGACTAAAGGTCTGGGACTCTCAGAGACAGTGGGTTTGGTAGGAGAATAAATGCTTTAAAATGGGTTTAAAGATTGTATCCATAAATGTGCGTAGCATTAAATCTACTACGCGATGTGTTGCAACCTTGGACTACCTAGCCAAGGTCAAAGCTGACCTGTTGTTTCTGCAGGAGTGTGCGATACCGCACCTCAGCTCCTACAGGCAATGGTCACGATGGTGGTCCCATGGGCCATCGATCTGGTCGGGCGGAAATGACTCTCGTTCCTCCGGCCTGGGTATTCTGCTGCGGGGAGACAACTTCACCGTCTCCGAGGTTAAGGAGGTGGTGGGCGGGCGACTCCTCGTAGCAGACGTAATGTACAAGAACGCTCCACTCCGGTTAATTAACGTGTATGGCCCGGCACAAGGGGCTGAGCGGCTGGAGGTTTTTCAGCAGCTCCCACTGCTGCTGGCGACCTCCAGGCCGGTCATTCTGGGCGGTGACTTCAACTGCATCATCGATGCGGCTGGACGATCCAGCAGGGCCGACAGCAGATTGGACGCTACATCCAGATCCCTGATGGAAACAGTTAAGGATGCCAAGCTGCACGACGTCTTCAGCAACCCTGCAGACGGAGCGCAGCGTAGATACACCTGGTCGCGGCCAGACGGGTCCATTCGTTCCAGGATAGACTTCCTGTTTGTGTCCCGTGCATTCACAGTCAGATCCACCGATGTCAAGCCGGTGTTCTTCTCTGACCACTGCCTCCTACTGGCGGACTGCCACTTGGAGAAGGACCTGAGGGTGGGCAGGGGGGCATGGAAGCTAAATGTGCAACTGCTGACCCCAGAGAACATTGAGGAGCTCAAGAGGGATTACAAAGGTTGGAGAACCGTGAAACCCCTCTTTGAGTCCCTGACACACTGGTGGGAAGCGATCAAGGGAAACATCAAGAGGTTTTTCATCCTCAAAGGCACCCAGAAAGCTAGAAAGGAACAGAGGGAAATGTCCCGACTCCAGAAAAACATGCAGAATCTGCTCCGGCTGCAGTCGATGGGGGTCGATGTCAAGGAGGAGCTCCAAGAGGTGAAGAGCCAGCAAGCCTCGCACTTTGCCTCGGAGGCCTCCAAGATCATCTTCCGTTCCAGAGTCCGCTCCGTGGAGCAGGATGAGACGTGCTCACGTTTCTTCTTCCAAAAGGTACACAGAGAGATCTCTGTGATCAGCAGCCTGAAGGAAGAAGACGGCTCAGTAAAGTCATCACGGTCCGACATTTTGAGGATCAGCAAATCCTTTTATGCCGGATTGTATGACGTGAAGCCCACGGACAGCACGGCCTCCCAGTCGTTCCTGTCCTCTATCACGGAGGTCTTAGACGACAGTACGCGGGAGAGCCTGGACAAACCGCTAACTCCTGATGAACTGACTAAGGCCCTTGAGTCCTTCGAGAAGAGTAAAACTCCTGGAAGCGACGGCTTGCCGGCAGAGTTGTATTCGGCTCTGTGGGACTTGATCGGCCCAGACCTGCTAGGAGTGTACGAGAGTATGCTCCTGGCCGGTAGTATGTCAGAATCCATGAGGAAAGGCATCATCACCCTCATCTACAAGCACAAGGGGGAAAGGGAGGAAATTAGAAATTGGCGACCCATTTCACTGTTGAATGTGGACTATAAGATTCTGTCCAAGGTCATCGCCAATCGGGTCAAATCCGCCCTGGAATTGGTGATTCACCCTGACCAGACCTGCACTGTGCCAGGCAGGAAGATCTCTGACAGCCTCGCACTGCTCAGGGATACGATTGCCTATGTACAGGACAGGGGTGTGGATACCTGCCTCATCAGCTTGGATCAGGAGAAGGCCTTTGACAGAATATCGCACACCTACATGGTGGATGTGCTCTCCAAAATGGGGTTTGGGGAGGGAATTCGAAATTGGATCCAACTGCTCTACACTAACATCAGTAGCGCAGTCTCAATCAATGGGTGGGAAACAGATAGCTTTCCGATTAAATCTGGAGTCAGGCAGGGCTGTCCTCTCTCGCCTGTTCTTTTCGTGTGTTGCGTAGAACCCTTTGCCGAGTCCATCAGGAAGGATCCAGGCATAAGAGGAGTGACGATCCCAGGCAGTGGAGGCACTCAGGTAAAAGCCTCCCTGTACATGGACGACGTCGCCGTCTTCTGCTCGGATCCGCTGTCGGTGCGCAGACTGATGCACATCTGCGACCAGTTCGAACTGGCCTCGGGAGCCAAGGTAAATCATGGGAAGAGCGAGGCCATGTTCTTTGGGAACTGGGCTGACCGATCCTTTGTCCCCTTCACTGTCAGGGCTGACGGCCTGAAGGTGCTGGGGATATGGTTCGGAGGGACCAGGGCATGCGTTAGAAACTGGAAGGAGTGAGTGGCTATGGTGAAAAGGAAACTGGGCATGTGGGAGCGACGCTCCCTCTCCATTGCGGGTAAGAACCTGGTCATCAGGTGTGAGGCACTCTCGCTGTTGCTGTACGTGGCGCAGGTCTGGCCCATTCCAGACTCCTGCGCGATGGCGATCACTCGAGCCATCTTCCGCTTTATCTGGAGGTCGAAAATGGATCGTGTCCGCAGGGACGCGATGTACAAGCCTCTAGATAAAGGGGGAAAAAACGTGCCCAACATCGCCCTCATACTGATGGCCACCTTTGTGTGTGGCTGCATCAAGCGGTGCGTAGACCCTCAGTACGCAAACACCAAGTGTCACTACGTGCTGAGGTTCTACCTGTCCCCGGTGTTGCGAAGGATGGGTCTGGCCACGCTGCCGCGGAACACTCCAAGTAGTCGGACCGTGCTGTACCACCTGTCCCTCGTGGAAAAATTTATGCAGAAAAACACCTTTGACCACAAGTCCATCAGGCAGTGGTCAGCACGTAACGTCCTAGAGGCCCTGAGGGAAAAGGAGAGGGTGGACCCTGTGGGATGGTTCCCCGAGCAGACTGTCAAAGTCATTTGGCAGAATGCCTCATCGCCAGAACTTTCCAACAAGCACCAAGACGTGGCTTAGCTGGTGGTGAGAAAGGCCCTCCCCGTCAGATCCTTCCTACACGCCAGGAGTCTCACCCCCTCTGCATGTTGCCTTCGAGGTGGCTGTGGTGGGGAAGAGACCGTTGTTCACCTCCTTGTGGATTGTGCCTTTGCAAAGAAAGTCTGGAGAGAGATGCAGTGGTTGCTGTCGAGGTTCATCCCGAGCAGTTCTGTGACACAGGACTCTGTGCTCTACGGGCTGTTCCCAGGGACACACACCGAGACAAACATCAACTGCAGCTGGAGGATCATCAACTCGATGAAAGACGCGCTTTGGTCTGCCCGAAACTTGTTGGTCTTCCAGCACAAAGAGTTGTCCCCGACCGATTGTTGCGGACTGGCACAATCCAAAGTCCAGGACTACGTGCTGAGGGACGCACTAAAGCTTGGGGCAGCTGCCGCAAAGGCGCAATGGGGAAGGGTCGCTGTCTAAGACCTTTCTGCCACAGCGCACCGAGAGACTGGGAACTGTTTAGAGCCCCTCGGGCAGTACAGCTCAAAATGAAAGGCTGTAAATGATTGTAATATTGTTTGTACTGATGCACCTGGTGATACATTTTGTAAAAGTTTAACCTGGATTGTACCCTTGTAATGGTGTCTTGGAAATGGTTTGGAATGTGATTGAAGATATTTTATGAATAAAGTATATTTTTGCAACAAAAAAAAATGTCTGTCATAGGAAAACATACGTTCAGACGCTTGAATAAAGGAGTCCATCCTTTAAGTTTGGAAGAATCAGACACTAAATTAAAAACATATACGTCCGAAGAAATAAGAGTGAAAAGGATATGTCAAGTCCTGGTGCAGTTTGGGGATTGGTCTGCAAATTTACCCCTTATAGTAGTAGGTGGGGCGGGCCCCAGTTTAATTGGTTGCAACTGGCTCAAAAAGATTAAATTGCAATGGGCCGAGATTTTTCAAATCAGAGCGAGAAACTTACAAGAATTTTTACAAAAGTACGCTTCCATTTTCAGTGACAAGCTAGGAAGGATTCGTGGGCTACAAGCCGAAATCCACGTAGACCCTAACGCAACCCCCAGATTTATCAGAGCCAGACTATTCCCTTGTGCTCTACGGGACAAGGTCAAGGCTGAGATAAACAGGCTGGAAAAGTTAGGTATCTTACAACCGGTTCAGTTTTCCGAGTGGGAACTGAAGCCAGACTCTAGGGAATTTGTGACCATCAATACACATCGAGGATTGAATCAATATACTCAACTACACTTTAGGGTCTCATCAGCGTGTGCTATTTTCCAGTGTACCATGGAAAATCCACTTCAGGGACTGCCCCATGTCGTTGTTTATCTGGATGATGTCTTAGTCACTGGACGAACTGACGAAGAACACTTAGCTAATTTAGAGAAGGTACTGAAATGCTTCTCACAAGCAAGGGTGTGCTTGAAATGAGAAAAATGTCTTTTCCAAGCCAAAGAGGTAGTTTACTTGGGTCATAAGGTCGATGCGCAGGGCCTGTATCCCGTGGAAAAGGTCAAGGCTATTCACGAGGCACCTGTGTTAATATGGCAATCATCTTGTTAAAACCAATTGTTAGTTAAACAGGTGATGGGCATTGATTATTCCATCTAAACAGAATAGAAAGGTACAGCTGGAACACTTTGTGTGGAAGCTATGAGGAAGTTAGTTGCACTGAGTAGTTGTCTTGGAAATAAATCAGCTTTAACCCAGAGACCAGCCTGGATTAAGTTTTCTACCACAACATTTTATTGTGAGTAACAAGGTAGCAGAGGATGAACTTTAAGCTTTGCTGATTGATTGCTGTATATGAAGCTTTCTGCCTCAGTCCTCTGAGGGAAAAGAAGTGTACTGTTGCTGACAATTTAAGTTATGGAATGGCGGAAGGTGAAAAATCGCAAACTTTGACTATCCACCAATTTTTTCTGAGTCTGAACCTTATCAGCAATGGAAGGCTGAAGTTGAAATGTGGACCCGGGTTACTGCTACACTCCAGAAGACACAAGGTATGGCTCTGGCATTATCATCACCAGCCAAAAGTAAGATAAGGAGTAAGGTATTTTCAGAGTGGAAAGTGGATGATTTGGATCATGAAGAGGGATTGAACCTTCTGTTACAATTTTTGGATAAGTTTCACAAAAAGGATGAGTTATTGGAAGTGTATGAAGCTTGGACGATCTTTGGTAGGTTTAGGAAATCAGATGATCAGTCCATGGAAGAATATATCATGGATTTTGATAAATGGTACAGCAGACTACAGAGATTTGAACTTGAAATTCCAGAATTGGTATTGGCATTTTAATTACAGGACTGTGCGCGCATTTCCCATGTTGATAGTCTTTCAGTACTAACAGGGGTTCAGTTCTGGGGGAAAGAATCTCTCTAAGATCAAATGGCTGCTGCCCTGAAAAAATTTCTGGGGAAATAGTCGTTCCCTGCCGCTTTCTTAGCAAATGCGAACAACTATGCTGTGAAACAAAGGGTAGAGGATTCAATGGTGGCTGAATTTCGAGGTCGACCAAATATTAGCCAAGATTCAAATACAAAGATGGAGTTAATGACAAGAGGTCTGAAAATGGTCGTAACCTTGAGAGTTGGGACAACAAGCATACCTGGGACGGTGATCGTAGACGATTAAACCCAAAAAATGCACGGGGAATGGTTAATCGGTGTTTTCGGTGTGATTCCCAGTATTATTACGCGATGAACTGCCCACAGAGAAGAAACTATGTTTTTGAAGTGACCCACGAGATGGATTCATCTGAAATTGAAAATGATGATGGTGACTGCCATGATGGAATTGTATTGATCACTGAGAATTTGAATCCTATGATGAGTATCTTGATGGTAGATTCCTTCAACTGTGCAGTTCTGGACAGTGGTTGCACTTCTACTGTGTGCGGCATGGACTGGTTTGATTACTACCTGGAGTCTCTCGATGAGGCAGACCGGTGGAAGGTCTAGGAGTATGAAAGCTCTGCCTGCTTCAGGTTCGGAGATGACAATACATTGACATCCTCCAAATGGGTGGTCCTCCCTTGTAAGATAGCAGGGATCAATCTGTTTATCAGTACTAATGTGGTTTCTAGTGGAATACCGCCATTGTTGAGTTGACCTGCGATGAAGAAGGCTCAGATGACGCTAGATATGAAGAATGATAGAGCAGCCATGTTTGGGAAAAATGTGGATCCACATTTTACTTGGTCAGGCCATTACTGCTTGCCACTAAGGAAGCCAGAGGTTTCTCATCAAAAAGTTCATGAAGTTTTGTTAACTGCTGAGAATGAGAATTTGGTGGACAAAAAGAAGATCATTTGGAAATTACATAGATAGTTTGCATATCCGGCACCACAGAAACTGAAGACTCTACTTTGAGATGTGGGAGTGGTCAATAAAGGATTTGATGACCTTACAGAACAAATCACTGCTCAGTGTGAAATCTGCCTTAAATATGGCAAGACACCACTGCATCCTGTTGTGAGCTGCCACTAGCCAGGGAGTTTAACGATGCAGTGGCAATGAACTTGAAAGTTTGGGACAAGGATAGGGGTATTTTTTTAATACACTTCATTGATATGGCAACCAGATTTAGCATATCCACTGTGATACATAAAGACAAAAGGACCATTGTCGATAAGGTCATGGAGAAATGGGTAGGAACATGATTAGGAACACCAGTGAAGTTCGTCACAGATATTGATGGGGAATTCACCAATGAGGAATTTCGAGATATGTGTGAAAATTTAAACATCATAGTTATGTGCCCTGCAGCTAAGAGCTCGTTTAGTAATGGTCTTTGTGAAAGAAACCATGCAGTAATAGATGACATGTTACATAAAATATTAGCTGATCAACCAGGTTCTAAACTGCAAATGGCACTAGCATGGGCAGTACATGCAAAGAACTCTCTGCAAATGGTTGGGGGGTACAGTCCATACCAGCTGATGTATGGAAGAAATCCAAAGTTACCCTTTGGTGTTATTGGATGCTCCCCCTGCTCTAGAAGGGACGAGCATTAGCTCCACCTTTTCTGCTCATCTGAACGCTTTGCATGCAGGTAGAAAAGCTTTCATTAAAGCTGAGGTCTTGGAGAAAATTCAGAGGGCCCTACGGCACCTCATAAGACCATCTGGAATACAGTTTAGACAAGGAGACATGGTACATTATAAAAGGGAAGGCTGGAAAGAGTGGAAAGGGCCTGGCAAGTTAATAGGGAGTGATGGGAAAGTAGTAATTGTACAAAACGGTAATCAAACTGTTGGGGTACATTCTTCACGGTTAATTGGTACTGGCTATACCTTTACAGGTTCTGAACAGAACATAGAACGCAAGGAGGCACCATGCACTTCACATACACACGCACACTGGGTGGTTATGAGGAGCAGATGACGGCAGATACAGGGTTGACTGACTATGAACTAAGTAATACTGAGGTACAGGACAACGCTATTTGTCCAAAAGGGCAATTACCCAAAGTAGGAACAAAGGTAACATACATGCCAGAAGGGACTAGTGTGTGGAGGGCTGCCACCATCATAGGGAGAGCAGGAAAGGCCACTGGTAAATACAAACATTGGCTAAATGTGCCGGATGAAGGACAGGAGACAAGGCCTATCGATTGGCAAACCGAGGTAAAGATGTGGAAACCCAGAAAGTGCAGTATGAGTTCTGACAGGGGACCAGAAAGTGGGCGTGACCCTAGAAAAAAATCACGGACTTGCGAATGGGGTTCTGTTGGCATGGGAGAACGGTCATATTGTAGCAGTCCAGAAAGGGAGAGTAATGTGAGTAGAGGCTGTAGCTTAACGAGGACTAGAGAGCAAGCTAGCAATCTCAATGGAAGTAGAAGTCCTTATGACCGAGAGATTCTAGTAGCTGCCAATAAATTGGAAAATAAGCTGATAAAGGAAGCCAAACTGAAAGAGTTAGAAAGCTGAAAGGAATTTGGGGTATATTCTGAAATACCTGACAGAGGACAGCCAGCTTTATCTCACCGATGGATCTGTACAGGAAAGGTACTCCCAGACAGCACATATATAAGGCCAAAGCGAAGTTAGTAGCCCGAGGCTTTGAAGAGAGATTAGGAGATCAGGATGTCAGAGTGGACTCGCCTACTGCGGGGAAAGTGAGTTTGAAGATTTTTTTAGCTATTTTGGCATCCTATTCCTGGGAGTGCAAATCAATTGATATAAAGGCTGTGTTTTTACAGGGGGAGAAGTTTCAAAGGGAAGGTACTTTGAAACCGCCCAAAGAAGCCGGGGATGTAGAAGGAAAGCTATGGAAATTGAACAGGTGTGTTTATGAGTTGAATGATGCATCAAGAGTTTGGTATTTTTCCGTGAGGCCTGTCCTGTTGAAAACAGGTTGCATTTAGTTAAAGGCAGAGCCCTCGATGTTCTACTGGTACCATAAGGAGAAACTAGTTGGGATCTTTATCATGCATGTTGATGATTTCCTGTGGGGATGCTCTGTAGAATTTGAACAATTGGTAAATGAGAAGATAAAGAAGGAATTCCAGGTCAGAGGTCAGGCTTCTGGGGCCTTTAAATGCATAGGTTTAGACATTAAGCAGAGCAAGTTTGGAGTGACATTGAATCAACAATCTTATCTAGAAAATGTTAATTATATCCCAATAACTTGGGTTAGATCCTCACAAAAAGAGGATCCTGCTACCAAGGAAGAAACGGAACAGTTGAGAAGCTTGATTGGGCAGTTGAACTGGTTGTGCACTCAGACTAGGCCAGACGCAAGTTATGATGTGTTGGAGCTGAGTACTATGATGAAACATGCTACAGTTGAGTAAGTTCTGAGAGCAAATAAAACACTTAAAATTAAATTCTGAGAGATATTTGCTCAAGTTTCCAGCCTTGGGTGATCCAGAAGATATGAGGTTGGTCATTTTTAGCGATGCTTCACATGTCAATCTTCCAGATGGGTACTCTAGCACAGCAGGGTTCATCATATTCTTGGTGGGAAAGAATGATAAATGTTGCCCACTGGCTTGGGAGGCCAAGAAAATAAAAAGGGTAGGGAAAAGCGCCTTAACTGCTGAAAGGCTGGCCTTGGTAGAAACATTAGATATGGGGGTTTACTTATCCAATATAGTGACAGCAATATTATATAAGGGGCAATGTGAGAAAAGTTTGCCCATAGAATGTTATGTTGATAACTGATCTCTTTGGGACAACGTTCATTCCACGAAAAGTGTCACTGATAAAAGGCTACGAATAGACTTAGCCAGCATAAAGGAGATGTTAGAAAGAAAAGAGATCTGTAAGATAAAATGGGTTGACACAAGTCACCAACTATCAGACTGTTTTACAAAAAGAAGTGCCTGTTCTAAAAAAATTATTAAATGTGTTGGAGGAGGAGTGTCTTATGTTATAATGATGCAATGAAAAAATTTGTTTTATAATTGCGTGTGTATATATATATATATATATATATGTGGTAAAAGAAATTTGGGAATTATAGATGTGGAAATATGTGACATTATTTCCTTTTGTTTGTTTAGAAAGAAGTGTTCAATTATTTTTAGTTTTAATTTAAAAAGAAAAGAGGGGAATCTGTTAATATGGCAATCATCTTGTTAAAACCAATTATTAGTTAAACAGGTGATGGGCATTAATTATCCCATCTAAACAGAATAGAAAGGTACAGCTGGAACACTTTGTGTGGAAGCTATGAGGAAATTAGTAGCACCGAGGAATTGTCTTGGAAATAAACCAGCTTTAACCAAGAGACCAGCCTGGATTAATTCTTCCACCACAACCTCTTACTGTGAGTAACAACCTGTGCTGAGAAACACCACGGAACTAAAGGCCTTCTTAGGCATGATAAACTACTATGGGCAATTTCTTCCAAATCTATCAACCGTACTAGCTTCGTTATACACATTGCTTCAGAAAAACCATAAATGGATTTGGCAATCCCCACACCAGGATGCATTTCTGAGGATGAAGCAATTATTAAGATCATCGGCCCTACTGGTCCACTTTGACCCAAAGAAAGAATTGATTTTAACTTGTGACACATTCCCTTATGGAGTAGGGGCTGTACTTTCACATCGGATGGCCAATGGCTCCGAATGCACGCTCAGTGTTGCAGAGCGACAATATTCTCAAATTGAGAAGGAGGGTTTGTCTGTTGTGTTTGGTGTTCAGAAATTCCATCAGTACCTCCACGGTTGCCATTTTCACATTATATCCAATCACAAGACTCTGCTGGGATTATTTGGAGAGAATAAGGCAATACTCCCATTGCATCTGCTCACATCCAGAGGTGGGCACTGATATTGACTACTAATGATTACACTTTTATTCACTGATCAGGAAGCCAGATCGCAGATGCTAACGTGCTGAGCCCTCTCCCCCTGCCAGATAACAACGTGAGGGTTCTAATTCCCCAGGAACTACATGGGGCCCTTCTTGGGCACGATGTTCCTTTTACTAATAGACGCCCACTCCAAGTGGGTGGACATCTATGAAGCCTGATCACCCACATCTGCTTCCACGAAGAATACTTAGCTAATTTGGAGGAGGTGCTGAAACACTTCCCACAAAAGTGAGGGTGCGCTTGAAGCGACAGAGCTTTGCAGTGCGCTGGTTACCAGAGGTGCTCGTGTCAGACAACGGGACTGCAATTACCAGTGGGGAGTTTCACAGGTTTACAACCCTCAACGGAATAACTTGTACCAAAACCTCACCTTGCCACCCTGCCTCTAATGGTTTGGCTGAGCAGGCAGTCCAAACTTTTAAGTCCAGGATCAAAAAGCTGGACGGGGATTCCATCAGCACCAGATTGTACCGGTTCCTGTTCGCATACCAGACGACGCCACAGATGGCCACCGGTATTGCCCCCGTTGAATTACTAATAAGCAGACGTCTCTGCACCTGTCTAACTCTTATCAGGCCAAATTTAGGGGGGAGGGTGGAGAGAAGCCAAGAGGCCCAGAAGGCCAGATGTGAAGGCCATAATCGTGAAGGAAATTTCATGGTGGGAGACAAAGTTCTCGTGAAGAACTTTGGAGTTGGGCCCAGTTGGCTATTAGGCGAAGTGAGTGCCATGGCAGGACCTCTCTCCTATAATGTGTCAGTAAACAGCCGAATAATTAGATGACAAGTGGATCATCTCTGGAGAAGAGAGAGAGAGTACCACAAGAAGGAATACCGTCATCATTTGTGTTTGAGTCTGCGCCACATGAAGAAACGTCACATGATTTTGAAGCTCTGGTGGGGCCTGTTGGACCTGAGAGGGTCGAAGACGCAAACTTGCCCACTTCCACCAAAGAGCCTGGTGGAGAGTTGACCCCTGCGAAGGGGGTCTCGGAAAAACCAGCTGAGGCCGTTGAGCTACGATGCTCAACACATCTGAGGAAGCCTCCTGAGACTTGTAAATAGTTATTCATGTAAATAATTGGGGTGTTGTGATGCTTGTCAATTGTACTTTCAAGTATAGGGGGAGGAATGTGGTAAAGTGGAGTGCTATGTACCTTCAAGGGGATGTAGTTAGTTGACCATGTACTGTATTGACCAATCGCTACTCAGCGCGGGCTTCTTGGGTAACTGGGAAGTCTAGAGCTGGAGGTGACTGAAGAAGCATACATGGTGTTAGTGCTCTGGTCTTAGTTCCAATAAACTACCAGTGCTTGTTCAGTTGATTGGTCTCTCTGCCTATATTGTTTCAAGCACCAACTAATGTGTTAATATCAAGGGCGTAGCTAGCGTTCACCGGACAAGGCAATCCTGATAACCAAAAACATAAAACTCCTCCTTTTCAGACCTAATAATGAATTTGATCATATTATGACCACTTTTAGTTAAATGTTCCCTCACCATTGGAGTATTATCTAAATCTAAATCTAGTATGGCCTGTTACCTTGTTGATTTTAGAATATATTGTTTCAGAAAACTATATTGAATGCACCCTACAAATTCATTATCTTTCTGACTTGAGGAACTCTGTGCTTCCCAATCTACATGAAAATTTAAGTCTCTCATTAAAACAACATTGATGTTGATACAAGCCTCTCGAACATCTGATTTCTGACATTTCAATAGTGTTATCAGATGGCCTGTAGGCACTGCCATGACAATTTTAAGTCCACTCTTATTCCTCAATTCTAGCCAGAGCCTCCATTGATTGCTTTGCCTTTATATATCCTCTCTCGCTAATGTTACAGAAGTATCTTTAATCAACAAGGCTATCATTCCTCCTCTTCCAGTTTCTATATCCTTTCTAAAGATGTTATAACTCAACATCCAATCATAACCAGCTTGCAGCCATATTCCAGTAACTATGTTCAAACATGGATAAAAGAGCTGAACTCCAGAGGTGAGGTGAGAATGACTGCCCTTGACATCAAGGCAGCATTTGACAGAGAGTGGCACACCAAGGAGCTCTAACAAAATTGAAGTCAATGGGAATCAGGGGGGAAACTCTCCTCTGGTTGGAGTCATACCTAGCACAAAGGAAGACGGATGAGGTTGTTGGAGGTCAGTCATCTCAGCTTCAGGGCATCACTGCAGGAGTTCCTCAGGGTAGTGTCCTTGACCCAAACATTTTCAGCTACTCCATCAATGATCTTCCTTCCTTCATAAGGTCAGAAGTGGGGATGTTCGCTGATGATTACACAATGTTCAGCACCATTCGCGAATCCTCAGATATTGAAGCAGCCCATGTCACCTTTTGACACAAAGTTAGGTGAGAAGGCAAAGGGTGCGGATGACACAAAGAGTCTACAGAGGTATATAGACAGGTTAAGTGAGTGGGCAAAAACTTGGCAGATGGAATATGTGGGAAAATGTGAGATTATGCACTTTGGCAGGGAGAATAGAGGAGCTGAATATTATTTATTTCAGAAAGACCGCAGAAAGCTGCAGCACAGAGGGATTTGGGAGTCCTCGTGCATGAATCACGAAAAGCTTGCATACAAGTTCAGCAGGTAATAGGCAAGGCAAAATTGAATGCTGGCCTTTATTTCAAAAGGAATGGATTATAAAAATAAAAATAGGAAAGTCTTGCTAAAACTATACAAGTTTTATACTATACAACTTTAGTAAAACTATACAAAACTATGCAACTATACTAGTTAGAGCACACCTAGAATACTGTGAACAGTTTTGGTCCCCTTATCTAAGGGAAGCTATACTGACATTGGAGGCAGTCCAGAGCAGGTTCACTAGGTTGATCCCGGGGATGGAGGGCTTTTCTTATGAGGAGAGGTTGAGTAGGTTGGGCCTGTATTCATTGGAGTTTAGAAGAATGAGAGGCGACCTTATTGAAATATATAAGATTCTTAGGGGGGTTGACAGGGTAGATGCTGAGAGATTGTTTCCCCTTGTGGGAGAGTCTAGGACCAGAGGGCATAACCTCAGAGTAAGGAGTCACCCATTTAAAACAGAGATGAGGAGGAATTTCTTCTCTGAGGGTAGTGAATCTGTGGAATTCTTTACCATAGAGGGCTGTAGAGGCTGGGTCATTAAGTATATTCAAGGCTGAAATAGACAGATTTTTAATCAGTAAGAGAATCGAAGGCTTTGGCGAAAAGGCAGGAAAGTGGAGTTGAAGATTATCAAATCAATCATGATCCCATTGAATAGCGGAGCAGACTCGATGGGCCGAATGGCCTACTTCTGTTCCTATGTCTTATGGTCTTATGTTCAAATGTAGCAAGATCTGGACAATATCCAGGCTTGGGCTGAGAAGTGGCAAAAAACATTCATGCCACACAAGTGTCAGGCAATGACCATCTCCAACAAAAGAGAATCTAACCATCGCCCCTTGACATTCAACGGCATTATCATCACTGAATCACTCGCTATCCATACCCTGGGGATTACCATTGACCATAAACTGAACTAGACTAGCCATATAAATACTGTGGCTACAAGAGCAGGTCAGGAGCTAGGAATCCTGCAACGAGTAACTCACCTCCTGACTCCCAAAACCTGTCCACCATCTACAAGGCACAATTCAGGGTGTGATGGAATACTCCCCACTTGCCTGGATGAGTGTAGCTCCCACAACACTCAAGAAACTTGACATCATCCAGGACAAAGCAACCCTATCCACAAACATTCACTCCCTCCACCACCGATGAACAGTGGCAGCAGTGTGTACCATCTACAAGATACACTGTAGGAATTCACCAAGACTCCTTAGGCAGCACCTTCCAAACCCACGACTACTACCATGTAGAAGGACAAGGGCGGCAGATAGATGGGGACATCACCACCTGGAAGTTCCCCTCCAAGCAACTCACCATCCTGACTTGGAAATATATTGCCGTTCCTTCACTGTCACTGGGTCAAAATCCTGGAACTCCCTTCCTAACAGCACTGTGGGTGTACCTGCACCACATGGACTGCAGCGGTTCCAGAAGGCAGCTCACCACCACCTTCTCAAGGGAAACTAGGGATGGGCAATAAATGCTGGTCCAGCCCACATCTCCAGAATGAATTAAAAAATGTCATATTCTCTAAGCTATATTTCAGTCGCTAATTCAGTCTGTTTGTTTCTTATACCCTGTGTTAGTATATAAAGCTCTTATTTTATCTGGATACCCTACACCATCTTTCTGCCCTAATGCTGTCTTTCTCACTCCATTTAAATTGATGTGTTTCTTATTTGCCACTCCTGCTGAAACGGCTTTAGTTATTTTCATATTCCTTTCCTTGGAAGAATCTATATCGGTGTTTGTGGCCCGAACTCTGCTTTTCTCCATTCCTTTCAACTTTAAACCATAACTTTTCTTATTGTCTCTGATAGATTTGGGTCAGGTTATTCAGGGGAAAGTCATTGATAAAATGCATTTTGTGTGGGTTTGAGTTGAAAGTGGATTGTCTCTTTGACTCAAGCCATAACAATGGTTGGAGGTTGCACTGATTTGGTTGCCTTCCTTGTACACCCAAGAGGCTCAATGGCACAGGTTAAATCTCCTCTCATAATTATTGTACCTTCCATGTGGAATGATGCTTTGGGGAGTTTAAGCAGGTTACACTGGGCCATGCATATTGATTTTGGTTGCTTCTCCTGTTGTAGGATCCTTTTTGAGCTTGAAGTGACTACCCTCATTTGGGCTGGTCTTTTCCAGGTTGAAAGGGAAGCCCTTGGTAATCAATGTGCTCACCATTCTGCCCTTAGGTGACTAGGTGGCTGCCATTGTTTAGCCCAGCAAGCCTTTTGTGAGTTTGACATGTTGTGGAAATGAGGTGTGCCTTCTGCATCATTATCATGTTGGCCTAAATGAAGATGTTTTTCTCCACCTGGATTTTAAGTTCCTTGATATTCCAGCGGACAAGAGTATAGTTGTGCTGGAGATTGGGCTGATACATCATGTGCACATGATTATAATTGTGTCAAGCACTATGACTGTTCGCTGCTCACACATGGTGTTGCTGTATGTTGTCAGGGTATCTCCTCTGACAGGATCCCTGGCTATGGAAACTCCCAATTTGCTCTACTCTGTGCTATGGCCCCATTTCTTGAGTATTTTGCCATTATCACAACATTCTCATGTATGTAGCTCGCATTTAACCTTAGTAGCATAGTCAATAGAGCCACACCCTCCACAACCTCCTCCTGCGACTATCCCTATCAAAGCCCCAATTTACCTTCTAGGGGAAGGATTGTTCCTTGTGGAAATCTTGCTAAAGCAGCCGTGTTGGCCTCCATCTGGCCTTGACTGTGTGCCCAGTCTTGTGTGATTATTTAACTACATCACTGAGGGACTTGTCAGATAACTGGTGATCCCCTCTTTCTATTACCTCATATTACAGGGTGTAAGGAAAGGGATAATGGACGGACTAAGAGCTCCAAGCAGTGGAAGCCAAGTTGACAGGGAGTTGCAGGCTGACCCTGATCAAAGGCTGCAGCCCAGGCTAAAATGTGAAAATGTGAGTCATCATCAGCTCAAAGGCCAACACTGCTTTGAATTAGTGACCTGATCACGAGACCAACAGGCAGGTATACTCACCTACTCCTTCTGCTACCCAGATACCAGAAGAAAGGGAAGTGATGGAAACTCAATAATTAATCAAGTCTGTGCTACCCTGCCACAGAACCAATATTGTTTTAGTCTCCTGTGGCTGCTGAGTGTGGAGGCGGCTGTGGGGAATAGCCTTTATCCAGATGGTAGCAGAGGCTAGAGAAGGCCCAGAGGCAGAAGGGGGCCAAATGACTAAGTATATTCGGTATAGAATTATGCCTGGGGGCTGGGCAGGGTATGGAGACTTGAAGGTATTTGGGAAGGAGGGCATAAATCAGTGAAGATAATTGCTGCATTGCTAACTGGCAATGTGACACTGAATGTTAGCAAATATCATGTGAAGGAAGGATGTCGGGTATGCGGGGTATATGCCCCAGGCAATGGGAGAACCAAACTCACCAACTTCTTAAAAAAGCCTGAGATAAGGTTCAGTTATGGTGAAGGAAATAAAGCCTGTGGGCATAAGTTATACTGGATGAATTTCAGAAACAATGCGGGGGTGCGGGGATGATTTTGATGGATCTAATAGCAAGCTGCAGGGGGTACAAATTTAGCTTCAGGACAAAAGTTCATGAGGATCTCAATAACCACACAGTCACCCCTCAGATAAACTTTGTCCAACAAGTTGTCCAACACATAGATCTAGACCAAGGAATGGGTTAGTTCTATTCCAATTGGGAAGGTTTTTTTTACCATGTTGTGCACTATGAAGTACTCCCAGTCGTTCTGGACTTGACTGAAGTAGGACTGCCTGACAAAAACTAGTTGTCCATAGAAATAATGCATACCTTAGTGAAACAACAGGGATAATAAGTCAGGAGGACCCTAAGGTGCAGGAAGTCACAGAATCACAGAATTGTTACAGTGCGGAAGGAGGCCATTCGGTCCATCATGTCTGCACCAGTTCTCCAAATGAGCAATTCACCTAGTGCCATTCTTCTGCCTTATCCCTGTAACCCTGCACATTGTTTCTTTTCAAATAACCACCTAATCTACTCTTGAATGCCTTGATTGAACCTGCGTTCACCTCTCTCTCAGACAGTGCATTCCAGACCCTATTCGTTTGCTGTTTCAATTTTTTTTTCTCATGTCACTTTTGCTTCTTTTACCAATTACTTTAAATCTGTGCTCTCTTGTTCTTGATCCTTTCACAAGTGGGAACTGTTTCTCTCTATCTATACTGTCCAGCACCCTTATGATTTTGAATACCTCTATCAAATATCCTCTCAGCCGTCTCTTCTCCAAGGAAAACAGTCACAACTTCTCTGATCTTACTTCATAACTGAAGTTTCTCATCCCTGGAACCATTCTCCTAAATCTTTTCTGCACTCTCTCCAATGCCTTCACATCCTTCCTAAGGTGTGGCACCCAGCACAATACTCCAGCTGAGATCTAACTAGTGTCTTATACAAGTTCAATTTAACCTCCTTGCTCTTGCATCCTATGCCTCTATTAATAAAGCCTAGGATACTGTATACTTTATTAACCACTCGCTCAACCGGTTCTGCCACATTTAATAACTTATGCACATATACACCCAGGTTCCTCTTTAGAGTAGTAGCTTTTATTTTACATTCTCTCTCCAAGTTCTTCTTACCAAAATGCATCACCTCTGCATTGAACATCATCTGTCACCTGTCTGGCCACTCCACCAACTTGACTATGTCCTTTTGAAGTTCTACATTGTCCTCCTCACAGTTTACAATGCTTCCAAGTTTTGCATAGTCTGCAAATTTTGAAATTCTTCCCTGCGGAAAAGCAAGGATGCCAATACTGATGCCTGGGGAACTCCACTACAAATTTTCCTCAAGCCCGAAAAACACCCATTAACCATTACTCTCTGTTTCCTGCCACTCAGCCTATTTTGTATCCACATTGCTACTTTCCCCTTTATTCCTATAACTTCCTATGAGCCATAACTTTTCTCACAAGTCTGTTGTGCAGCACTGCATCAAATACCTTTTAGAAGTCCATGCACACAACATCAACAGCATTGCCCTCGTCAACCCTCTCTGTTACCTATTCGACAAGCTCCAGCAAGTTAGTTAAACATGATTTTCCCTTGAGGAATCCATTCTGGCTGTCATTAATTAACCTGCATTTGTCCATGTGACTGTTAATTCTGTCCCAAATTATAGTTTCTAGGCTTTTCCCCAGCACCCATGTTAAACTGACTGGTCTGTAATTGCTGGGCTTATCCTTACACGTGTTTTTGAACAAGGGTATGATATTTGCAATTCTCCAGTCCTCTGGCATCTCTCCTGAGTCTAGGGAAGACTAAAAAATTGTGGCTAGTGCCTCTGCAATTCCCGCTCTCACTTCCCTCAGTATCCTTGGGTGCATCTTATCTGGTGCCGGTGCCTCGTCCACTTTAAGTACAGGTAGCCTATCCAAAACCTGCTCCTTATCAATTTTAAACTCTCCTCATGGCTGAATTTCCTCCTATTTCACCATGGCCTGGGTAGCATCATCTTCCTTGGTAAAGGCTGACGCAAAGTATTAATTTGATATCTCAGTCAAAAGTGGAATTTCAGTTGAAATCTATGTGGAATAAGTCGGAACGGAGACAGTTACTGAGGAAGGAGATGTGGCTGTGAAAGCAGGTCTTGGTAGATATCTGATCAAACATGAGAAGGGTAATGGAAAGCGATGAAAGTTAATAAAGGGTGAAAGAGACAAAGGGAAATCATGTCGGAAAGAAGGGCAGAACTTCTTCAAGCTGGGCATCCCTGGAAAAGAAGTGGCAGTAAATTAAACTCCTAATACAAAAGCAAAATATTGTGGATGCTGGAAATCTGAAATAAAAACAGAAAATGCTGGGAATACTCAGCAGGTCAGGCAGCATCTATGGAGAGAGAAACAGGTTTAATATTTCAGGTCAATCCCCTTTCATCACAGCTAGGAAAAGTTAGTAATCTAATAGGTTTTAACTAAGTGGGAGGGCTTGGGGGGGGGTGGTGGCGGGGGGGGCAGGGTTGATGCTGGTTACTGGGATGGAACCGAGTCATGTAATGGAACTAAGACCTCACACAATATTTATCTGAAAAATATATATTGTTATGACCATAGTCAGTGTTAATTGCTGCACAAACCAAACCCCAGAGGGGAACTTAGCTTATGGGCCATCCCCTTTTTTTGTATTCTGAAAATGAGAAGAAGACATACCGATCTCAGCAGCAAAAGGTCCAGTAACACTTTTGGGATTTAAAAAATTAAAAGTAAAAGTTTGGTTAAGAAGAATAAAAGAAAACTTAAGCACACAAGATTAGTTGCACAATTACGGTTAGTCTTAGAAACATTCCCCCAAAAGGACTCTCCACTTGGTCAGAGCCAAAAGTAAACACCTTCCAGGCAGTGCTCCCTTATAGATATTTAACTACAATAAATTCAGTAATATTACCCAAGGCACTCTGTTGTGGAAAACCAAAATTCAGAATAAAATTGCTTTTTGTAGCCCAAGACTTTGCTGGCTTGACTGGTTGGCTGATTCAAACTGCATCCTCTCAACCACAGCTCTGGCTATAGCTCCAGCTACTACAGTAACTCTAAAATACATTTTCTCCCCTTTCATCTCAGGTTCCATTGTTTTCACACCTCTTTGAAACTCAAACATTTCTAAATATTAAGATATTTCATGTTTCCATCTTTTCTTTGTTTTCAGGTCAATAAAAAATGATATACCCTCTTCTATTAACCTATGCAAACATGTTTCTTGTTACCTCTGATTCAACTTTGAAATTCACACAAACTCTCAACTTATCTGAAAATGCAAATGTTAAATCTAATCTATTTACTTGTACCTCAAACCTCACACCTCTATCCCTTTCATGTTTAAACCCCCAGACAATCTGCCTCCTATTAATGTATACCCAACTTAATTAAATCATACATATACACACACACACACACACACACAAACACACGCACGCACAGCCTTTTCCACAGAATAACATAATATTCCCCAAAAATGTGATTTTTAAAAACCAACTTCTCACAATATATCAACATGGCTACTTCCTATAATTTACAAAAGACTGGACAAAGACTTTAAAAGGGCTGAAGCTATGTCTGCCTATAACCCTGAACTAAATAAACCTTCTGACAGTATTAGAGAAGCTGACACCTTGTTATTCCTGAAGAGATAATAATGACCCCTGTAGAGATCAAATTCAAAGGGAGTTCTACAAAGGCCATCTGTATTTCATAAAACACCAGAGTCTACCAGTCTGCTAGGACAAAGGATATTGCAGACTCCTTTTAATTTCTTAATGGCTGAAACATTAACAAACTCAAGAATCCAGGCAAAAGAATATACATCCTTTGTCAAAGCCAAAGTGGACAGGTGGGAGTCATGTGACATTCCCACCACCCCCGCAGCTTGAGGAACCTGTAATACTGCCTTGGTGTGCTGCCAATCAGTCTGCCATTTTCCATCCATCAAGCAGCAGCTCCAAACGAGGGCTTGGTGCAGGCGAATGCTTGGCCCCCATCTACACTGTTTGTACTGGAACTCTTGAACTTCTGTACTGGTGCCTACAAGACTAATTCATCTCTGCATGTCTATCTCATTGTGGAAGTCATCTCTACTGGAAAAGTGACTTATCCAGCATCAGTTTTCAACCCGCCAGGCTCTGAAGGAATACACACTTGGACTTTGATTCTGGACTCTGGACCCACGTGAAACATAAGCCTTTATTCTGTGGTTTTTGCCCTGTAAATCTTTATTTCTCTCTTTTATTCCTCCTCTTTTATTGTATGAGTGAAAAAGGAGGCTACATTGTGGCCCTCCTCTCATGTTTGAGTGTGTGCGAATGAACTACCCCTCTAAGTTTATGTTATCTCGAGTTTGCTGTGGGGTTATTAATAGAAATTGGATCGCACCAAAACTGGGGGGGTCAAGAAATACACCACCATTTATAAAGGGGAAAATCAAAATTAAACACTTTTCTGTTTACGGACAGGTGGTGAGGGGAGAAATCAGGGCTGTTTAAATTAACCCCCCTCCTGTCTGTAGCAGTCAACAAATGAAGTTGTCAGTTTGCATGAGCACACGTCCACTTATCACCTAGTGTGTCCTGAAAGATTATTTATAAATGTGTAGTGATGAATATTGCAGCATTTCTGGTATCTCTGTGTACTTGTTTCTCACAAGTAATCCAAAATCCTTAAACTGTGCTAAATTTAAGCAACAATCAGTTGAATGCACATGAGTTGGTTTGATGGCCAGTCTTCCAGTGTGCCAAGGCAGGTGATATGAACAAGACACTTTTTAAGTTCGAGTGAGATTGCTGTTGGTGTCTGGAGTAGCCCTTTTTACAAAGATATTTGAGCAATTGAAAATGACAATACATATGTTGGGGAAAGACACAAGTGATGAGAGGATATCATTATGATGGACATGAAGTCTGTGGAGAGACCTCAGGAGTGATTTATGAGAATGGTTCCAGGGATGAGGGATTAAAGTTACTTGGATAGACTGAGGAAACTGGAGTTGTTCTCCTTAGAACAGAGAAGGCTAAAATCAGCTTTGATAGAAGTGTTTAAAATCATGAAGGATTTAGACAACGTAAACAAAAAGGATCTGTTTCCAATGACTGAAGGGTAGAGGGCACAGACAATTGGTACAGATCCAGAGGCAACATGAGGAAAACATTATTTTACTCAACAAAGTGGTTGCAAACAAATGATTTGGAATGTGCCTCCTGATAGGGTAATTGATAGAGCTGTCAAAACTTAGATACATGTTTGAAGCAGAAAAAATTATAGTGGGTGGGGAACAAGCCGGAGAGTGAGACCAACTGGATTTCTCTTCTAAACAGCATGTACAGACTCGATGGGCTGAATGGCCTCCTTCTGCGTTGCACTATTTTATGATTCTATGATTAAACACTTAAAAAACTAGTCAGGAATACATAGTGCAGGTTAAGGGATAACCTTATTAGAAATGGACTCAGTTTTATCATAACAATGAAGGGGATAGTTAAAAGCAATATATGCACATGTGAATATGGAATACATTCCAATCAGTGGCTGTTGGAGCTAAGCCAATCACAGCATTAAGAGGAAAAGCAATCAGGGATTTGGGGAAAAAGCAGTGAGGGAATGGCATTAGAAAGGATTATTCCAATTGAGCTAGCACTGTCACAGACACATTTCGCACATTTCCATGCAAGTGCAGGAGATGTAACTCTTGCCCTTTTACCTCTTCCCTCCTCACCATCCAAGGCCCCAACAATACTAACACTCCTTCCAGGTGAAACAATGATTTACTTGTACTTCTTTTCACCTAGTCTACTGTATTCGCAGTTCAGTCATTGTGCAACACCTCTGTTCAGTCCATAAGTGTAATCCTGAATTCCCATCGTTTGCTGTTTTAATTCTCTACCGTACTCTTACTCTGACCTCTCTGTCCTTGGCCTGCTTCAGTGCTCCAATGAAGCTCAGCACAATCTTGATGAATAGCACCTTATCTTTTGACTGGGCACTTTACAGCCTTCTGGACTCAGCACTGAGTTCAACAATTTTTGATCGTAACCACTGCCCCCAATTTGTTTTGTATTTCTTTGCTGCTTTGTTATTTTGTTCCTATCATTTCCTTTATTTTGTTTTGTGATGCCAGCTATTCAGAATCCTGCCATTCATACCTACTCAAGACTCATCTTTTGCTTCTTTGCTTGTCCGATTACCATTCCCTTTGACCTTATGGCATGAATCCTTTTGTCATTTAATCTCCCTTGTCCTCCATCCTACCACAAATCTTCCATTTTGTTCTTCCCGCTCTCTCCACTTTTCATTTGTTCAAAGCCTATTGCAGTTCCAACCTTTTTTCAGTTCTGATGAAAGGTCATCAACCTGAAATGTTAACTCTGTTTCTCACTCCACAGATGCTGTTTTCCCAGGTGAGTATTTGCAGTGTTTTCTATTTCTATTTCAGTACTGAGGGAGTGTTACACTGTTGGAGGTTCCATCTTGCAAGCTGACAAAAAGACTCCAGATTCAAGGTAGAGCAGGGAGGTCTTTCTGGTATCCTTGCAACCATTAACCCCTCAACCAAAACTACCAAGAACAGAATATTTAGTCATCTATCTCATTGCTGTTTATGAGGGCCTTGCTGTGTGAAAATTACCTGCTGTCTTTCCCTAGACTGTGACAGGCTGCATTGCAACACTGGCTATATTGCGACACTAACTACATTGTGACATCGGCTATATTGCAACACTTGTCACATTGCGATACCGACTGTGCTTCAGAAGTAATTCATTGTCTGTGAAGCACTTTAGGCTTTACTGAAAAACACAAATTCCTTCTTTATACCGTAATTACATGCAATGCCTTTCGACAAGCAATGTTTATTCCCATTACAAGAATGAAGTCTGAAGCAGAAAAAGACAAAGGTGATGAAATGATGGTTCAATGTGGAATTGATGTTGATGTGCCTGGTGTGTGTACTTTTGGTCTTGCATAATTAAAGCCATGAACTTTTTCTCACTTTGCATCTGAGGAAGAAGGCTCCCTAATCACCCCTTCCAGTAGCAATACCACTGGGAGAAGATATTCATCCATTTACAGATTCTCAATTTGGCATGAGGCCATTCACTATTAACGGAGCATGAAGTTACAAAGTACCTCAAGTAACTAAATAAATATGGACACCGTTCTGTGATAGGGATGGACTCCAGGGAATGAGTTCTGGCTTCCTGCCTGGAATACCTCCAGTGTATGATACTGAGTCCTCACAGTGGTAAGGTATTGTATCACCCAACATGACAAACATGTTTTGCTAAAAATATAATCTATTACCAAGGCAAATGTTGATCAATTTATTGAACAACTCAATTACCATAGATCATGGCATATAAGTCGACCCGACAAATAAGACAAACCAATTTTTCAGCCCCAAAATTAATGTTTCTGTATATACTCAATGTATAAGTTGATCCACCTTGCCCCCCCCCCCACCTCCCCCAAAACACCAACCTCCTTTTTAGCCACAACATGTTATATTCACATGAATAGTCAGTCTTAATTTTTCACTCCACAAATGGTTGTTTTACTTACTGGTACCTTATAATTGGGTGTAAGGGATCAAGCAGGCGATATGTGTGTGTTGTGAAGATGCGTGGGAGTTTCAGACAGGCCCACACAAACAGACCCCATGTGCCGAACAAGAAACATGGCAACCAGCCAAACCCACGCCAGCAGCTCACTTTTATATTCACTGTATAAGTCGATCCAGTTTTTGGAGGGATTACTCAAGGCTTCAAAGGTCAATTTATATGCTGAAATTTACATTATTTAAGTGAGATTTGGGTTAGCTACATTTGGCTATTGAGCTATTGTGATGTAATATTGGAATATTACCTTGTGTTATATTGGCAGGTGGATAGTGGTAGCTGATATTGGGAGGTGAGGGGGTTGGTGATAGTGGCAGTTTGGTGATATTGGAGGTTTTGGTGATATTGGGGGTTTGGTGATTTGGGAGTTTGGTGATATTGGGAGGTGGGGGTTTGGTGATTTGGGAGGGGTGGTGAGTTGAGGGGGTTGGCGATTTGGCAAGGTTTGGTGAGCTGGGGGTTTGGTGATTTGGGGGGTTGGTAATATTGGGGGTATTGGATTTTTTTTTAATGAGCCCTGTTGATCGTTGCTATGATTAGAGGAATCAGAAACCTCCCTCTGGTCCATAATGGTTGGAATATGACAGGCCTCTGTTGGAATATTACAAGCCTCTGTTGGAATATTACAGGCTTCTGTTGGAAGGTTGCAAGCCTCTGTTGGAATATAACAGGCCTCTGTTAGAAGGTTGCAAGCCTCTGTTGGAATATTATAGGCCTCTGTTGGAATACTGCAAGCCTCTGTTGGAATATTACAGGCCTCTGTTAGAATATTGCAAGCCTCTGCTGGAAGTACAATAACATTTAGAACAGCTTTTGAAATCAATTAAATCATATCGCAAAACTATTTTTAACAGATATGGCTGAACCAAATTTATTACAGTCATCCTGCAAATATATATCTCTGCAATATCTTGACAATATTTTGACTGTTGTTCCTAGGTGATTCCTTTGCATCTGGTGGTGTGAAATTAAAATTCACTGTGATGCTAATCAGTGTTGGTTTGAATGATTCTCTGGCAATGTAACTGTGTTGTGTATATTGGAGTGGGTGTTGCACCAGTCTTTGTAGAATTACATCAAACCATTATTGAGGTGATTCACTAGAATACTGTGCATTCCGCTTTTGCACTTTAATGAGCTTTATTGGAATACTTTGCCTCCACAGGGAAACAATCTCTAGTACATCTGAAGAATAAAGATTTATATGTAGAGGATGGTTGCAAGTGCTTTTTTTTATTCAAGAGATCACTGGCTAGGACAGTATTTATTGCCCATCCCTAGTTGCCCTTGAGAAGGTGGTGGTGAGCTGCCTTCTTGAACCGCTGCAGGCTATGTGGCGTAGGTACACCCACAGTGCTGTTAGGGAGGGAGTTCCAGGATTTTGACCCAGTGACAGTGAAGGAAAGGCGATATGTTTCCAAGTCAAGATGGTGGGTGGTTTGGAGGGGAATTTCCAGGTGGTGGTGTTCCCATGTGTCTGCTGCTCTTGTTCCTCTGGGTGGTAGAGGTTGTGGGTTTGAAAGGTGCTGTCTAAGGAGGCTTGGTGAGTTCCTGCAGTTCATCTTGTAGATGGTACACACTGCTGGCCTCTGCATCGGTGGTGGAGGGAGTGAATATTTGTGGATGTGGTGCTAATCAAGCGGGCTGCTTTGTCCTGGATGGTGTCCAGCTATTCAAGTGTTGCTGGAATTGCACTCATCCAGGCAAGTGGAGGCAGTTCCATCACGCTCCTGACCTGTGCCTTATAGATGGTGGACAGGCTTTGGGGAGTCAGGAGGTGAGTTACTCAGCCTCTGACCTGCTTTTGTTGCCACAGTATTTATATGCCTAGTCCAGTTCAGTTTCTAGTTAATGGTAACCCCAGGATGTTGATAGTGGGGGATTCAGCAATGGCAATGCCATTGAATGTCAAGAGGCGATGTTTAGACTCTCTCTTGTTGGAGATGGCCATTGCCTGGCACCTGTGTGACACAAATGCCACTTGCCACTTGTCAGCCCAAGCCTGGATAGTGTCCAGGTCTTGCTGCATTTTGACATGGACTGTTTCAGTATCTGAGGAGTCACGAATGGTGCTGAACATTGTGCAATCATCAGCGAACATCTCCACTTCTAACCTTATGATGGAAGGAAGGTCATTGATGAAGCAGCTGAAGATGGTTGGGCCGAGGACACTACCCTGAGGAACTCCTGCAATGATGTCCTGGAACTGAGATGATTGACCTCCAATAACCACAACCATCTTCCTTTGTGCTAGGTATCACTCCAACCAGCGGAGAGTTTTCCCCCTGATTCCCAATGACTCCAGTTTTTCTAGGGCTCCTTGATGCCACACTTGGTCAAATGCTGACTTGATGTCAAGAGCAATCACTCTCACCTTACCTCGGGAGTTCAGCTCTTTTGTCCATGTTTGAAACAAAGCTGTAATGAGGTCAGGAGCTCAGTGACCCTGGCGGAACCTAAACTGAGCATCAGTGAGCAGGTTATTGCTAAGCAAGTGTCGCTTGATAACACTGTTGATGACCCCTTCCATTAATTTACTGATGATCGAGTGCAGACTGATGGGGTGGTAATTGGCTGGGTTGGATTTGTCCTGCTTTTTGTGTACAGGACATAACTGGGCAATTTTCCACATAGCCGGGTAGATGTCAGTTTTGTAGCTGTACTGGAACAGCTTGGCTAGGGGCGCGACAAGTTCTGGAGCACGAGTCTTCAGTACTATTGCCAGAATATTGTCAGGGCCCATAGCCTTTGCAGTATCCAGTGCCTTCAGCTGTTTCTTAGTATCATGTGGAGTGAATCAAATTGGCTGAAGACTGGCATCTGTGATGCTGGGGACCTCCGGAGGAGGCCGAGATGGATCATCCACTCGGCACTTCTGGCTGAAGATTATAGCAAATGCTTCAGTCTTATCTTTTGCATTGATGTGCTGGGCTCCCCCATCACTGAGGATGGGGAAATTTGTGGAAACCCCTCCTCTAGTGAGTTGTTTAATTGTCCGCCACCATTCACAACTGGATGTGGCAGGACTGCAGAGCTTAGATCTGATCCATTGGTTGTGGGATTGCTTAGCTCTGTCTATCACTTGCTGCTTATGCTGTTTGGCATGCAAGTAGTTCTGTTTTATAGCTTCACCAGGATGACATCTCTTTTTTAGGTATGCCTGGAGCTGCTCCTGGCATGCCCTCCTGTGCCCTTCATTGAACCAGGGTTGATCCCCTGGCTTGGTGGTAATGGTAGAGTGGGGGTTATGCCGGGCCATGAGGTTACAGATTGTGTTCGAGTACAATTCTGCTGCTGCTGATGGCCCACAGCGCCTCATGGATGCCCAGTCTTGAGTTGCTACATCTGTTCAAAATCTATCCCATTTGGCATGGTGATAGTGCTACACAACATGATGGAGGGTATCCTCAATGTGAAGACGGGACTTTGTCTCCATAACGACTGTGCGGCGATCACTCCTACCAATACTGTCATGGACAGATGCATCTGCGGCAGGCGGGTTGGTGAGGATGAGGTCAAGCATGTTTTTCCCTTTTGTTGGTTCCCTCACCACATGCCGCAGACCCAGTCTAGCAGCTATGTCATTTAGGACTCGGCCAGCTCGGTCAGTAGCGGTACTACTGAGCCACTCTTGGTGATGGACATTGAAGTCCCCCACCCAGAGTATATTCTGTGCCCTGGCCAGCCTCAGTGCTTCCTCCAAGTGGTTTTCAACATGGAGGAGCACTGATTCATCAGCTGAGGGAGGGTGGTACATGGTAATCAGCAGGAGGTTTCCTTGCACATTTTTGATCTGATGCCATGAGACTTCGTGAGGTCTGAAGTCAATGTTGAGAACTCCCAGGGCAACTCCCTCCCGACTGTATACCACTGTGCCGCCACCTCTGCTGGGTCTGTCCTGCTGGCACAGTAGCTGTAAAGCGGGAAAACAATCAAGGGTTTCAGCTCAGGCAGTGAGACTTCATCAGTGTTTAGGGTCACTGGCCTGTTCATACTTGGTTTATTTATTAGCTTGTTACATATTAGGTCCATTTCTATCTCTGGAATATATTTGATTGCAATGTTACTGATCTGCCTGCCCGACAATATCAGAGGGAGACTCACAATTGATTTCAGTGGTCGACCCCCTTAAATACAGGAGTTGATGTGCTTCTTAACAGCAGTTCACTTTTTGGGAGGGCAGGAAATCTGACAGCCCAACCACCACTTAACTGCAGCTTGCTGTCTTTGAAGGGTAGGTACCTTTCAAAAGTGATCATCTGACTCCACTTACCTGAGCAGAAGACAGCGTAGCATCAGCCAAGGAGCCCTCTTTCAACAGTAGAGCTGTGAAAGTAAGGAATAGAAAGGACCTTCTGTTCTTTCAGATGGGCAGCAGTTGCCCCTACAAATTGGCCAGTAGTAGTGGTGAGAACTGGCTGTGAAGATAGTGCCAGCAGCATTGTTCTAAGGACTTGACTGAAGCACAGAAAGAAATTTAATGGTATTACCAGGACTGACAAGGCATGACTCCTCTTCACATTTCTCTTACTCCCTACAAAGGCCACAATTTTATATGTTTCAATAAGATCACCTCTCATTCTTCTAAACTTCAATGAGTGCAGGCCTAACTTGCTCAACCTCTCCTCATAAGACAACCTCTTCATTCCAGGAATCAGCCAAGTGAACATTCTCTGAACTGCTTCCAATGTAAGCGTGTCAGTCCTTAAGTAAGGAGACCAAAATTGTACACATACTCCAAGTGCGATCTCAACAATGCCTTGTATAATTGTAGCAAGGCTTCCCTACTTTTATATTCCATTCCTCTTGCAATAAAGGCTGATATTCCATTTGCCTTCCTAATTACTTGCTGTACCTGAATGCTAACATTTTGTGATTCATGTACACGGATACCCAGGTCCCTCTGTACTACAACATTCTGCAGTCTCTATTTAAATAATATTCTGCTTTTCTAATCGCCCTGCCAAAATGGATAACATCACACTTGTTCCACATTAAACTCCATCTGTCAGTTTTTTTGTTCATTCACTTAATCTATCTATATCCCTTTGCAGAATCTTTGTGTCCTCCTCACAACTTCCTTGCCTACCTATCTTTGTTTAATCAGTAAATTTGCCTATAATACAATCGGTCTCTTCATCCATGTCATTAATATAGATCATAAATAGTTCAAGCTCTAGCACTGATCCCACTGATACTCCATTATTTAAAGCTTGCTAACTTGAAAATGATCCATTTTTTCTGACTCTGTGTTTTCTGTTTGTTAGCCAATTCTCTGTCCATGCTGATATATCACCCTCAACATCATGAGCTCTTATCTTGTACAGTAACCTTTTGTGTAGCATCTTATCGAATGCCTTTTTGGAAATCCAAGCACACAATATCTACTGGTTCCTCTTTATCTACCCTGCATGTTACACCCTCAAACAACTGTAATAAATTTGTCAAACACAATTTCTCTTTCACAAAACCATGTTGACTCTGCCTGATTGTATTATGATTTTCTAAATGGCCTGCTACTACCTTCTTAATAATGGATTCTAGTATTTTCCAAATGACAGATGTTAGACTAACTGGCATATAGTTTCTTGATTTCTGTCTCCCTCCTTTCTTAAATGGCGGTGTTATATTTGCGATTTTCCACTCCACTGGGATCTTTCCAGAATTTTGGGGATTTTGAAAGGTTACAAACAATGCTTTCACTATCTCTGCAGTCAATTCTTTTAAGACCCTAGGATTCAGGCCATCAGGTCCAGGGGACTTATTAACCTTTAGTCCCATTAGTTTTCCTAATACTTTTCTTCTAGTGATCATGATTGTTTTAAGTTCCTCCCTCCATTTTGCCCCTTGCTTTTCTACTATTCTTGGCATTTTTGTGCCTTCCACTGTGATGACAGATACAAAATATTGTTCAAAGCCTCCGCCATTCCCTTGTTTCCCATTATTAATTCCCCAGTAAGAAACCAATGCTCACTTTAGCTACTCATTTTCTTTTTAAAATATTTGTGGAAGCTTTCACAGTTTTTTTTTATAATTCTTGCTTGTTTTCTCGCATATTCTAATTTTTTCCTCTCTTTTTGAGTCCTTTACTGGCTTCTAAAATTTTACCAATCTTCTGGCCTACCACTAGTCTTTGCAGTATTGTACATATTTTCTTTCAATTTGATGCCATTCCTAACTTCCTCAGTTAGCCACTGATGACACATCCTTCTCATTAAGTCTTTCTTTCTCAGTGGTATATATCTTTGCCGAGAGTTATGAAATATCTACTTAAATGTCTGTTACTGTTTCTCTACTGTCTTACCTTTTAACCTATTTTCCAATTCCATGTTAGCCAACTCTGTCTTCATATCCTTGTAATTGCTTTTCTTTCAGTTAAAGACACTAGTTTCGGACACACGCTTCTCACCCTTAAACTGAATGTGTTATGATAACTCTTATCTAGATGATCCTTTACTCTGTGGTCATTATTAATTCTGTTTCATTACACCTTGTCTTGCTAGATATCTTTTCAGTCATCTTCCTTAAAAGTAGAAAAATGTGAATAGCACTACATTTGAGATTACAGTAGCTAGTAATTGAAGCATGCTATTCTTGTGCCACTCTTTAACCAGATATTGGAGAATATATTGTAGATCATAGAAAATATGAAGTCTGCTTAAAGGTGTAATTAGTGATACTGAACTGAAGATTATCTCATGAAAAATCCCCAAAATTGGAACACCCAGGTTCTATAGGAGAAAAAAATCAAAAGTAACACCAGAAAACAAAACACAGTCTGGTGGTTAAATTTCACTATAAAAACAATAATTTTCATTTATATTGTGCCCTTAATGTAGAAAAATGCCCCAATATCCTTCACACAGCTGTAATTGGAAGAAATGGACCAAAAATGAAAGCAGGAGATATTAGGAGGGGTATCCAAATGTTTGGTCAAAGAAATAAGTTTCAAAGAATATCTTAAAGGAGGAGAGGGAAATAGAGTGGCAAAAAAGAGTTTTAGGGAGGAAATTCCAGAATATGGGGCCTAAGTAGAACCTACTGAGCACCCATACCTCTGCTACAAGGGCTCCAGCAAGTGAGATATGAAAATAGTGGATATTGACACTGAGAACTGGGAGATAACCGCCAATGGCTGTGACCTCTGGAGGTTGACAGTATGTTGGGGCATTGGAAGAGGCGATGAGAAATGGAAAGCTCAGCTAGCTGAGGAGGACACAGAGGAGGCAGGCGCCAATGAATCCTACACCTTCTCAGCCCTTTGTCTTCCTCTGCAGCAAATGTGCAGAGGCTGCAATGCCAGAACGGGGCTCCTGAGCTATACCAGACTATGTTTAACAAAGAACTGACCACCACAGCACAAATGATTACCCCACATGACAGAACACTGCCAAGAGCAGGGCATAAGCAGCTGAAAGTATAGCTGCCGATGGTGGAGATACACAAGAGGCCAAAGTCAGAGAATGCAGAAGTCTGGGAGGGTTGACAGAGATGGGGTACAGCATGACCACAAAGGGATAAAAACAGAAAATGCTAAAAATACTCAGCGGCTCACAACCTGGAACGTTAACTCCATTTCTCTCTCTGCCAGACCGGCTGAGTGTTCACACAGAATATTCACACTGAGTATTCGCCACAGATGCTGCCAGCCCTGCTGAGTATTCCCAGCATTTTCTGTTTTTATTTCATATTTCCAGCATCTGCAGTATTTTGCTTTAAGTCCACAAAAAGTGAGCTTTTGAGGCATCGGGATACTGGGTGGCAATGCAGGTCAGTAAGGACAGGAGCGATGGGCCAGTTGGACTTAGTGGGGAAGCTGAGATTTGGATGGGTTGACATTTAGAGGGTAGAGACTGGGAGACCAGCCAGGAGAGCACGGAATAGTTAAGTCTGAAGGCAATGAAGGCAGGAATGAGGGTTTATACATGACTTGATATAAGGTGCTGAAACATTTCCTGTTCTATTAAAGTTCTGAAGAATTAGAAGTGCCATCCAAATACAATTTAAGACTCAGATTGTTAATTTTCAAGTGTGAAGTTGTTGTGCCATTTCTAGCCTTGCCTGTCGCAGAAACAGAATGAGAAGTGAAGGCTAAAGAGGATAATTTAACATCAGGTGAAAAATCATTGGCCCTCTTTCACAACTCAATTTAAATGAAGCCACTCACACTAACCATGCTGCAGACATCTCCGTTGGTTCCTGCATCTTCAATTGGTTTCAGCATTAACATTCTACTACAGTCAGACACTCTGCAATTGAAGTGCACAGAAACGCAGTTAAATTAAACAGAAATAATAGCAAGTAATGGTTCAGTAATTAATAGAAAAGGAGCTCTGAAAGGATGGAAGAGTTGGAACATCCTCGAGCTGAGGAGGAATGAGATTAACAGGGAATTTAAAAGTGGATCATTTCAAAGCACTCACACCAGAATATTGACCTGAAAAATGTCTTGCATATTGCTTTACATAGTGCCCTGTAGTCTGAGAATTATTGGCTCATTTCCACTTAGGGAAAGGATGGAGCAACTCTCCGCTTACAGTGCTCTGAATGGGAACTCTAGGAGTTGGTTTCCATGTTACAAAATTGAGCAATCAGATTGTCGTGAAACCAAGGACAAGCTCAAACTCAGCCGGGGAATATCCTGCTGATCAAGTGCACTGGGGTGTAGCCACAGTTCTTGGAGCTCCACCTACACAAGGGTCACTGACATTACAAAAGGAGAATTAATGATAAAAACATTATGAAATGCCCTTTGCCAACTGAATGGCAGAGTGAGAGAGGGTCTTGGTAATGTTTCATAGTTTCATGTTGTCATGCCAAGTAAAGGAACTGCCTTTTCTTTTTCAAAAATGCACATTATAACGTGGCTAAGATGGCTGCCAAAGGTCAGGTGAATTTAGCAATTAGTGCCCAGACTAGTTCAAATCTCCGGAAATCTCCTAATTGAATAACCATGGGTGGGTGTTCCCCCTTGAATGGGCATACCAAGATTAAACTGTGGAACTTACACCTACTTTTGTTTGTAAACTTACCCAAAACTCAAAATCTATAGATCCCAAGGCTCCCTGTCTCTGAGCTTGATACTTCACAAAAGAAAGCTGCAGAAGCAAGTTCATCATAAGTAGATGTGAACAGACTCCTCCCATTCATTCTCCATTGTATTATAATGGCTTATGGTTTTAAATCATTCTGAGCCGACAACAGAAGTATTTGATCAGGTGATATAAAATCTTTTACTCCAAGACCCAATGAGAAACCAGTCAGTCTGCGAACTACAGCTGAAGTGACAGCAGCAGACAACCATAGAACCATAGAAAAGTTACAGTGCAGAAAGAGGCCATTCAGCCCATTGTATCTGCACCGGAGATAAAAAGAGAAAAAAAAAGCTAGTCGCTCATTTTTAATTCCACTTTCCAGCACCTGGTCCATGCAGGCTACAGTGCTTCTGATGCAGATCCATGTACCTTTTAAATGAGTTGAGCATTTCAGCCTCAACTACCAATTGAGGCAGCGAATTCCAGACACCCACCACTCTCTGGGTGAAAAGGTTTTTCCTCATGTCCCCTCTATTCCTTCTACCAATCACCTTAAATATACGCCCCCTTGTAATTGACCCCTCAGCTTGGGGAATCAGGCCATTCCTGTCTACTCTATCTAGGCCCCTCATAATCTTGTACACCTCAATAGGAACCTCCTAAGGAAGTAACATCTTTTAACTCTTTAAAACCTGGAGACTATCATATTTTAAAGTCTCCCAACCTGTTTCTTTTCAAGTTAACCAGTACAGAAACTTGACTTCCTGGTAAGAAGACAACAAGTAACTAAATTCGTGACCTGCTGAAAATTGATCACTTCAAGGGAATCCTGAAACAATTCTGATATCGGATTCTGGCGATTGAATCTACCTAGACTACCCTTCAGGAGCGAAACATCTGCTTCACCAGACCTGTAATACATATTTTCCTAAGACAAATGAACTATGAACTATTCCTTTGTTTGTAATTGGTAAAAGTGCACTATCCTCTGTAGCTCTATTTTTTCCTGAGTGAGTGTATTGTGAGTGAGTGACATAGTGTTAGACTTCCAGAATGAATGCATGAATAAATAATCCTGTGTATTTAAATTCATGAAAGCTTGTTGCTGGGACTTGACAGGGTGGATGCTGAAAGAATGTTTACTCTTGTGGGGAGACTAGAACTAGGGGACACAGCTTAAAATAAGGGGTCTCCCATTTAAGACTCAGATGAGAAGATTTTTTTTTCTCTCAGAGGGTCATGAATCTTTGGAACTCTCTTCCTCAAAGAACAGTGGAGCGGGGTCAATGAATATTTTTAAGGCAGAGGTAGATTGATTCTTGACTAACAAGGGAGTCAAAGGTTATCAGGGGTACGTGGGAATGTGGAGTTGGGACTACGATCAGATCAGCCATGATCTTATTGAATGGCAGAGCAGATTTGAGGGGCTGAATGGCCTACTCCTGCTCCTAATTTGTATGTTTGTATGTTGTATGTTTGTATTAGTCCCCTAGTGGCTTTATATTGGCCTACTGAGTGAGGCAGTTGCATATGGCCTCCATCAGACCTGCTGGCAAAGAAAAGCAGGACCTCTAAAATTAGTCAAATGTTCTCCTTGGAGATGTGTGAGGAGGAGTGGGGCAACGGCTCCTCTTCTCGGCCCCAAAAGGGCTTCTGCTGCCCCAAGTTTATAACCCTCCAACCATTGCCTTACCTTGGTGGGTGGTGGGTGATCTCTGGGCCCTGCAGCTGTGACAGACTGAAGCCAGCCAGCTGCCTGTTGTTGGGGGTAGCCGTGTAGCGGAATGTAAATGAGGCCTATGAGTTAAAATAGTCCAGGCCTCGAACTGGTGGTGTTGGGCAGGTTGACACTTGGTCTTCCTTCACTTCCAGTTAAAACCTGCCTTCATCTTGTGTTCAGTACTTCTGTTCAGATCTTGTGAGTGGGTTTAAACTTCCGCTGTGCCCTCAGTAAATATGCAGTTCAGTGTGTTCAAGCTCATTGCCCCCATCATAATGTTCCCATTAGAATGCCAAGTAAAAGCTGCAGGTGTCAGATCAGCTGTGGCCCCGTATGTTGTGTGGAATCGAGGTAATTTATTATCGCACTCTGTTTGGGCCATGAAAGATTTACTCCTGACTTTAATTACATAAATACGAAATGCACTTTTGTGCTCATCAGGGCCAATAATATAGTCACAGAGGAATCAAACCATCCACTGCTCGTGGTACCCAGTGCCACAGTTAACCACTCCTGGCTCAGGTAAGCATAGGCTAGAATTAAGTTTCCTTTACACTGCCCCATCAAACATTCCTGCATCATACGATCTTCCTTAATTCACTTATTCTAAGGGATTACCATGGAGTTCTTATTGCAAATGCATGGTCATGGCCCCGCCCTCTCCAGTCAATTTTGGCTCCTCTCTGTTTGTTCCCCGCAGAATCTCCTACACTTGTTGCTGCATCCATTCTATCCCAATGAGCAGTGCAAGCAAATCAAGGCAATTGCACCTTAGTATTACAATTTGACAACCCATCAGTAATCAATTTTCGTTTTCTTCTTCCGCCCCTTTAGTTGATTCAGTTTATTGATTTCACACCCAGTTCCCAACAACTTGACAAGGCACCAGGACTAAATGAGATGCATCCAAGGATACAGAGGGAAATGAGAGTGGATATTGCGGAGGCACTGGCCATAATTTTTCAGTCTTCCTTAGACTTGGGTGGTTCCAGAGGACTGGAGAATTTTAACCATTATGCCCTTGTTCAAAAAAAAGGCATAAGGATAAGCCCAGCAATTACAGACCAGTTAGTTTAACTTCGGTGGTGGGGAAACTATAATTGAGGACAGAATTAATAATCAGATGGACAAAAGGTTAATTAAGGAGAGCCAGCATGGATTTCTTAAGGGAAAATCATGCTTAACTAACTTGTGGGGATTTTTTGAAGAGGTAACAGAGAGGGTTAATGAGGGTAATGCTGTTGATATGATGTACATGGACTTCCAAAAGGCATTCAATACAGTGCCACACAACAGACTTGTGAGAAAAGTTACAGCTCATGGAATAAAAGGGACAGCAGCAACATGGATACAAAATCAGCTCAGTGACAGGAAGCAGAGAGTAATGGCTAATGGATATTTTTCAGGCTGGAGGAAGGTTTGTAGTGGAGTTCCCCAGTGATTGGTATTGGGACCCTTGCTTTTCCTGATAAATATTAATGATCTTGACCTTAGTGTACAGGGAACAATTACAAAATTTGCAGAAGGCACAAAACTTGGAAGTATTGTAAACTGTGAGGAGGACAGTGTAGAACTTCAAAAGGGCATAGTTGGTGGAGTGGGAAGATAGGTGGCAGATGCAGTTTATTGTGGAGAAGTGTGAGGTGATTCATTTTGGCAGGAAAAACGTGAAGAGAAAATATAAAATACAGGGTACAACTTTAAAGAGGGTGCAGGAGTAAAGGGACCTGGGTGTATCTTGTTACTTCTTCAAAGCCTCCAATAAACTGGTTAAACATGATTTAAAATATGATAGTCTGTAGGTTTTAAAGAATTGAAATATCTTACTTCCTTGAGATGTTCCTGGTTGAGGTGTACAAGATTACGAAGGGCCTAGATAGAGTAGACAGGAAAGACCTGATTCCCGGAGCTGAGGGGTCAATTACCAGGGAGCATAGATTTAAGGTGATTGGTAGAAGCATTAGAGAGGACATGGGGAAAAACTTTTTCACCCAGAGGGTGGTAGGTGCCTGAAATTCACAGCATTAGTCACTAAATGTGGCAGGACAGGTGGAAAGAGCAGTTAATAAAGCATACAGTATCCTAGGCTTTATTAATAGGGACATAGAGTGCAAGAGCAAGGAGGTTATGTTGAACTTGTATAAGGCACTAGTTAGACCTCAGCTGGAGTACTGCATCCAGATCTGTGCGCCACATTTTCGGAAGGATGTGAAGGCATGGAGAGACTGCAGAAGAGGTTTATGAGAACGGTTCCAGAGATGATGAACTTCAGTTACGAAGCTAGATTGGAGAAGGTGGGACCCTTTTCCTTGAAGAAAAGAAGGCTTTGAGGAGATTTGATAGAGGCAATCAAAATCAACAGGAATCTGAACAAAGTAGATAGGGGGAAATTGTTCTCACTTGTGAAAGGATCAAACATTGTTTTGTGAAAGGGAAATCATGTTTAACCAATTTATTGGAGTCTTTGAAGAAGTAACATGTGCCATGGATAAAGGGGAACCGGTGGATGTACTGTACTTAGATTTCCAGAAGGCTTTTGATAAGATGCCACATAAAAGGTTATTGCGGAAAATGAATGCTCATGGTGTAGTGGGCAAGATATTGGCATGGATTGAAGATTGGCTAGCTAACAGGAAACAGAGTAGGCATAAATGGGTCATTTTCTGGTTGGCAAGATGAAAGGAGTGGGGTGCCACAGGGATCAGTGCTGGGGCCTCACCTTTTTTTCAAGTTTATATAAATGACTTGGATGATGGGGCCAATTGTATGGTTGCTAAATTTGTTGATGCCAAAAAGATAGTTAGGAAAGTAAGTTGTGAAGAGGACATAAGGAGGCTCTAAAAGGATATAGATAGATTAGGTGAGTGGGCAAAGATCTGGCAAATGGAGTATAATGTGGGAAAATGTGAAATTGTTCACCTTGGCAGGAAGAATAAAAAACTGTATTATCTAAATAGTGAGAAACTGCAGAGCTCTGAGTTTGAGGGATTTGGGTATCCTAGTGCATGAATCATAAAAGGATAGTTTGGAGATACAGCAAGTAATTAAGGAAAGCTAATAAAATGTTATCATGTATTACAGGAGGAGTTGAATACAAAAGTAGTGAGATTATGCTTCAGTTGTACAGGGCACTGGTGAGACCACATCTGGAGTATTGTGTACAGTACTGGTCACTTTGTTTAAGGAAGGATGTAAATGTGTTGGAAGCAGCTCAGAGAAGGTTTACTAGACTAATACCTGGAATGGGCAGGTTGTCTTATGAGGAAAGATTGGACAGGCCAGGCTTGTATCGCTGGAGATTAGAAGAGTATGTGGCAACTTGATTGATACTGAGGGGTCTTGACAGGGTGGATGTGGAAAGGATGTTTCCTCTTGTGGGAGAATCTAGAACTAGGGGTCACTTAATACAGAGATGAGGAGGATCTTTTTTACTCAGAAGTTCCTGAGTCTTTGGAACTCTCTTCCTCAAAAGGCGGTGGAAACAGAGTCTTTGAATATTTTTAAGGTAGAGCTAGATAGATTCTTGATAAGCAAGGGGTGAAAGGTTATCAGGGGTAGATGGGAATGTGGGGTTGAAGTTACTACTAGATTAGCCATGATCTTATTGAATGGCAGAGCAGATTCAAGACAGCGAGTGGCCTACTCCTGCTCCTAATTCTTATGTTCGTAAGGATCGAGAACGAGAGGGCACAGATTTAAAGTGATTGGCAAAAGAAGCAAAAGCGATATGAGGAAAGCTGTTTCACACAGTGAATGGTTAGGGTCTGGAATACACTGCCTGGAAGTATGGTGGAGGCAGGTTCAATCGAGGCATTCAAGAGGGAATTAGGTGATTATTTGAAAAGAAACAATGTGAAGGGTTACAGGGAGAATGTAGGAGAATGGCAGTAGGTGAGATGCTCATTTAGAGAGCTGGTGCAGGCAAGTTGGGCCAAATATCCTCCTTCTACGCTGTAACAATTCTGTGGGCAGAATCGTCCCAGATTTGCACTAAGTTCGGTTGCGGGTGGGAAAAACGTCGTTTTATCCACCAGCCACAATGGCGGCTTCTCACGTCGTATCGTCCCTAACCTGCCGCATTAATTATGCATTCCCGGGAAATACGCCATTTCCATGGTGGGCGATCTCTCATTCACCCTCCACATCATCATCTCGCCGCTTCAGCATGCTGGGCACCACATTTAAAGTGCAGCCATGCAGACACACAGTGCTTCCTGCCCAGGACTGCTGCACAGAAAACAGGATGATCCCAAAAGGCAAAAAGACTGCAGCCCCCAGCTTTAGAGATGCGTCTATTGAGTGCCTTTTGGGCACCATGGAGGCCCACCATGATGCCCTCTACCCCCGCTCTGGCCACAGGATGGGCAGCAGCATCACCAATCCAGCATGGGAGGCAGTGGCAGCAGTGGTCAGCGCCAATGCCCTGCAAAAGAGGACAGCCACCCAGTGCCACTATAGAATGAAAGATCTCATTCATTTCACCAGGGTAACTAACTCTTCTCATCACTGTTAACTCACACACTCACAAACCCATCATACATCCACAGGGATCTCACATCTTGAGGGACAACACCACTAACTCTCAGTCACACCCTCACATCCCCATTAGGCTCATACCCTTTCAAGCTCACATCCTCATCCTGTCCATGACTCCGCTCACCACACAAACATTCCATACAGTGCCATGTGTCCTGCTCACACTCTCTCTAACTGTTCCCATGCAGGAGAAGCTGGCTCACAACAGCAGGGAGAGGTCCCAGACCAAGGGGTGCAGTCGCCCACATTAGGCCCCTCACTCACTTTGAGGAGTGTGCCATCGCGCTGACTGGTGAGGGTGTAGACCGTAGACCATGCCTGCGGTGATGGTGAGGTTGGCAGTGAACACCCATGTGAGGATCCTGCATCACATCACCCCTCTGGCAATGCAACTGTGAGTGCTCTATCACCTGCTTTTGACTCTGCTGCCATGCACTAATTATCTCTACTTTGATTCACACGGAGCTCTGCCAAGCGACTGACACCCTCAGCCAGCCAGTCCCTCAGCTTCATCCACATCCTCATCTCCAGCCAAGAGAACACCTTCTCCATTGAAGAGCTGGAAATAAGCAGCCTGGAAGACCCATCACAGCGCTTACCCACACCCTCCACCAGCGCGGAAACACACACCTCGGTGGAACCTAGATCTAGAGCAGGCTCGGGTTCACAATCTGGTGGTCATGCATAGATCCTTGTTCACAGCAGGAGGAGTTAGGTTCAGCCAAACTCCCTGGTACTCGGAGGTCTGCTGTGGAAGAGGCATCTACGGGGTCCGAGTCAAATGACAAGCCTCTGGATTTGGCCTTCCAACTCACCCTGGAGAGATAGCAAAAGGCGGGAGAACATCATGTAGAGCTGCTGGAAGCTCTCTACAGAGTGGCACACGGGTTGGAGGAGTGGATCAGCCTGCTTTGTGATGAAGTGTTGCCCACATGTGTGCATATGGAGGTCTCCATGGGGAGGATGGAGGACACCATGGAGACCCTGGTCTAGAAGAACATGGAGATGTGCACAGGCCTGCACTCCATCGTGGTAGCCATGGGTGATTTCCTGCAGCAACGAGAGGGAAATGGGACACCTCGACCTCCCTTCAGGTGCTCCTTCCCCTCAAGGAATCAGGCTGGGGCCTGACCTCTTCCTTCCCACTCCCAGGGTCCGTGTCTGCCTCCAAGGCCCCACCAACCACCCTCACCGTCCTTCCTACCGATACCATCGAACCGTTATCCTTCCACCCTACCGCCTCACTCTGCCCTCGGTCATTCTCCCCATTCCCTTGTACCTCGTACCATGCCCACCCTCAGTTTGCTCCCCAGGAGGCAGTCATGGACTCATCAGATCCCTCCCTTGCACATTCACCTGGTTATACCCCACTCTGGTTCCTTTCCCCCCATGGAACCCTCCTCCCACGCCCCTGGAACCCCTGCCCCGCAAAACCCCTTCCGCCCGGCAGTCCTTCCCCCTCCGTCTCCCCTCACTTTGTCCTTCCCCCCACTTCTGATTCCTTCCTCAAGCATTACTTTTTCCCCAGCCTTACTCCTCCCCCTTCCTGACTCCCTCAGACACCCTCACTTCTTCCTCCAGCTTTCCTCCTTCCCCCTTCCGGAATCCTTCCTCCACCCTTACACCCTTCCCTTGCCGCACTCCTTCCCCTCACTGAACTGCTTCCCTTACGCCTTCCACCCCCTTTACACCTACCTCCCCAGTTGCCATCTTCTCCGTTACCCCCTCCTCCCCCCATACTCGCTCTCTCCTCCCCAACCTAACCCCCTACCGACACCTCTTCCTCTCCCAGTTGATCCTAGACCTTCCTCTCCTATCCCCCAGGTACATCTCCCTCTCCCAAACACAGCTGGATCTTCTTCTCCGTCCCCTCAACCATCACCCATTGTGAGCAGACCCTCAACGGTGACTTTCTAACTTCCGTGAGCTGCTTCACAGCAGAGCCATGTCCATGAGTATCCACCCGACATGCCATGGACGTTCCTCCAGTGTGCCGTTGGTGTCGGGCTCCAACATCTTCTGCTGCTCGGACGTCCGTGATGTGAGCAAGGCCCTGGCGGTAAGTCCTGACTTCTGCACGTCACACATGTCAAGACATGTTCTACACTGGTGAGCTTTCCCGCTGACCTGGGCGGACAATCCAGCTGTCAGGGATGAGTCTGGTGGGCTGGCCTTATAATGATAAGCTGATGTATTGCAATGAGGTTCACAATGTCCGATAGCAGGGAATCGATGGGCTGAGCAGACAATTGCAAACTGGTTTCACGACGTCGTGAAACCGATTCCTGGCCTTTTCGCCAATTGTCAACTCACGCTGCCAATCACGCCCGACAGCATCGGGCACGAAAAACTCCACTCTGTGATTCTTTTATGTTTCAGACCCACCCATGATAATCCATATCTCTGACATTCAAGGTTTCTCAAATGGCTATTTTCACTGCTTCCTGACATCCACACTCAAAGCCCTATGTCACCACATGCATGTGCTCACCCTCTTTCTTAAGCAGCTCACTCACCTAAATACAAGATGCACCTCAGAAAAACACTAAGGGTCCTTCAACAGCATCTTCCAAACCTGCGACTTCTACCATCTAGAAGGACAAGGGCAGCAGATAGATGGGAACACCACCACCTGGAAGTTCCCCTCGAAGCCACTCACCATCCTTACTTGGAAATATATCACCATTCCTTCACTGTCACTGGGTCAAAATCCTGGAACTCCCTCCCTAACAGCACTGTGGGTGTACCTACACCACATGGACTGCAGCGGTTCAAGAAGGCAGCTCACCACCACCTTCTCAAGGGCAATTAGGGATGGGCAATAAATGCTGGCCTAGCCACCGAAGCCCACATCCCATGAACGAATGAAGAAGTCTCTTTCTCAGTGTTGCCCTGGTCCACAGTTTCATTTTATTCTTTGTATCATCCAGCCCTTTAATCAAGAAAACTGTAGTTTTCAACAGCTCATGGCTACCAACTTTGGATCTTGCTTTTCCTTCACTCCCCTCTGACCCCAGCCCTTCTTCCAATCTCGCCCTTTGCCATGTTTTCACAATCCTCTCTGACCTTCCCCTCTGCCCCTGCACAATTCGTCCTCACTAAATGCTTCAGTTTCATCCCATTCTGCCTCCACCTGAATGCATTTCAAGCACAGCACAATGCTGAGCTCTTCTTCCACGGGCCCTCATGTCTGCACCCATTTCTTTGGGCAGGAACCCTTCCCCTGCGCAGCAGACCCTTTCACTCACCTCCAGTATTCTCTCTCCACCTGAACCTCTCCCTCTGACCTCTTACGCTCTCTCTATCTTATCATTGAGAACTGCCGGCATGACATTGACCGTCTCAATACCTCTGTCCCCCTCACTCACTCTAACATGTCTCCTTCTGAGACTGCTGAACTGCGTTCCCTTATGTCCAGCTCTAACAAGGGGCAGAATTCTCCCATCCCACCCGCTATGGGTTTCGTGGCGGGCGGGAGCAGAGAATCCAGCGGCAGGCAAAAAGTCGGAAATCCGCCGGCATAAAAGCAGTTTGCAATTCTCCCGATGGTGTGTTTATGGCAGGTTGGTTATCCTGCTGACTAGTAGCATGAACGCCATTTGCATTCGTTAACATCTCATGACCAGAAACTGAATCGGACGATCCATATAGATATAGTAGCCATAAGAGCAGGTCAGAGGCTAGGAATCCTGTGGCCAGTAGCTCACCTCCTGACTCCCCAAAGCCTGTCCACCATCTACAAGGCACAATTCAGGAATGTGATGGAATACTCTCCACTTGCTTGGATAAGTGCAGCTCCCACAACACTCAAGAAGCCTGACATCACCCAGGACAAAGCAGCCTGCTTGACTGGCACCCCATCCACAAACATTCACTCCCTCCACCACCGACGCACAGTAGTAGCATTGTGTACCATCTACAAGATGCTGCACCAAGGCTCCTGAGGCAGCACCTTCCAAATCCACGACCACTGCCATCTAGAAGGACAAGGGCAGCAGATACATGGGAACATCACCACCTGAAAGTTCCCCTTCAAGTCACTCACCATCCTGACTTGGAAATCTATCGCCATTCCTTCACTGTCGCTGGATCAAAATCCTGGAACTCCCTTCCTAACAGCACTATGGGTGTACCTACGCCACATGGACTGCAACGATTCAAGAAGGCAGCTCACCACCACCTTCTCAAGGGCAATTAGGGATGGGCAATAAATCCTGATCTCACCAGCAATGCCCACATCCCATAAATGAATTGAAAAAAACTGACTGGTCATTAATATGTCACATCAGAGTTTGGAGCACAGAGCTAGGTTGGGTCAATCATCTCAATTAAACTTTAACATCCCACGCAGGGCTCAAGATGTTACATATCAGTGATGTCATCTTGGTCACCTCGATGTGTGTGTTAGTGTCTCAGGGACAAAGCGGCATCAGCCACCATACAAGTAGGTCAGGAAAAACTATGGACCCTCACAGTTTCCAAACGTGTCATCTTCTGAGCTTCACTTTCTTGCCCCTTGAATCATTAATGCCTTCAATGTTTCCTTTCAGAGAGAAGACAAAAGCAGATATGGATCCAGGGCTCAATGCTGCCTTTGTCAGGGTCCTAAAGCAATGGAGGAGTTGAAGGAGGGTGAGGTGACTCCGCGCGCAGCTCCAGCAGGAGGGACATGGTCAAGCGGATCCAGAGCATGAACAGGAGGGTCAGGAGGAGAGACCCAGACAATGGCGGCGACTCGCCAGACCTAGGGTTTATCCTCCAACAGTCTCCTATTTACAAATGAGTGAGAAGCAATGCCGTGCATGTCTGCGCTTGTCCCGAGCTCTGGTACATCACATATCCAACTTTCTTTGTGAAGACCTGACACCACGTGCAGTTGGAGGGTATCCCCTGCCAGTGGCTTTGAAGGTGACCGCATTGTGCGGCATCTCTCAGTCCGCAACACATCGATGCATAAAGGAGGTCACAGATGCCCTTTACAGGGAGCCCATCATTATGTCAGGTTTGCTCTGGATGAAGATAGCCCGGCTGCAAGATTTACTGGCTTCACTACTATCTCAGGCTTCCCAAGAGGGCAGGGTGCAATAGGCTGCACCCATGTGGCTATACGGGCTCCATAGCAGCAGGTCTTAATGCTTAATGCAAGGGTTATCATTCCATCAATGTACAACCGGTCTGTGATCACCAGAAGCACACAATCCATGTTTGTGCACAGTGCCCTGGGAGTTGCCATGACTCCTACATCCTGAGTCACCCCCAGGTGCCTGAGATTTTCGAGGGGCCACGATGTCTACAGGGATGGCTGCTTGGGGATAAGGGGAACCCACTGAAATGCTCGCTGATGACACCAGTACGTTGCCCTCAGAGCCCTTCCGAAAAGAGGTAGAACGCTACTCACAGCTCCGCACGTTCCCTTACAGAACAACACCGTAGGACTTCTGAAGATGCGTTTCAGATGCTTGGACCACTCAGGTGGTTCACTCCAATACATCCCGACAGGTTTTCCCACATCACCCCAGTGTGTTGTGCTCTTCACAATCTGACAATGCAAAGAGGTGAACCCCTGCCAGAGGATGACCTGGACGAGGATGAGAGCTCATCAGAAGATGAAGATCCGGAGGTCCAGGAACCTCAGGAGGCTGCTGAGGGTCAGTATGAGTGTGATCCTGCCATGGAGGAAGGAAGATGTGCCCGTAATACGTTAATCGTTGACAGGTTCCAGGAAGAGTAAAGTTAAGTGAGGGAATATGGCCTCATCTCTCCTCATCCTCAACGCCATTTACTTTCATCTCAGGGGATGTCCACCCACTTGCAGCGAGAATGAGTCCTGCATTTACACTTGCGAGTCCTGGCTTCATGAATCACCAGGCCATGAGCTTTGCTTTGGTCCATGGGGCCTGTGAGTGAGCTCACTCTGGGAACTGAGAGTCCACTTAGTATCAAGAGCAATGCGAGGGAAGACTTGAAGCCCTTTGCTGCCATCTAATGATGCAAACACTGCCGTGACTGAGATGTGGACATGCCTAGGGATCCCCTCCTTCCGTGCATGTCTTTTCTTCTGCCACTACCACTGAGGAGACACAAATACCACTAGAATAACAATGCTGATGAGCTGCCCTCACTCAATGGTGTTCTTTGTCCCCTATGTGTGCTGAGCCCTTCCCAGAAGCACCAGATGATGGAGCATGAGCAACATACATGATAGATGAGATGATGGTGATGTGAAAGTCTCGCTGAGAGAATGAGTGTTGATATGTGTCTCCCGCTAATGGTTGCGTGAGATCCCTGAAGAGGGCAGCCGTTTGAGTACATGATGCCATGATGAGAGTTTGATATTGGAGGGAGTTGAAGGATGACTTATCCTGGCAGAATGGATCATCCTCTTCCTGCACTGGATGGCATTTTGGGCGCGGTGGCCAGCCACGCTGACCTGCTCTGCAACGGCCTCCCAGGCTTGGGAGGTGAGGCTGCTGCACTTCCTGCAGCCATCCCTGGGATACCAGGCTTGCCTGTGTGCCTGCACTCCTCTGATCAAGGCTTGGAGGGCCTGGTGGGTGAAGCAGGGTGCTGCCTTTTTCTTGAGGGTTTCGGCCTTCTTCTGGCTGCAAGACATCTCTGCAAATGTCGGGAAGTTAGGTGGGCTGGAGAGAGTGAGATTATGGGAAGAATTTTCCCGTCGGCGAGCGGAGGCGGGGCCTGCTTGCTGACTCATAAAATGATGCGTGGTGACGTCGGGCGTGCGTCCCACCGTCACCGCGCGTCATTCAGGTTTTCCGTTCGGCTGGCGCGCAGCCGACTCGGCTGTCAAAGGCCATTTAAAACCTAATTAGCTCAATTTAATGAGCTGTCCGTCCAACCTTAAGGTTGGTGGGTAGGCGAAGAGCCCAGGCGGCCTTCGCATTTTTCATGAAACCTCAACCACGGGCGGGTTGAGGTTTCATGAAGTATTTTAAAATCTAATAAAAATTTATACTTTTATTCTTTGGCATGTCCCAGCTCATGTGGTCGTGTCACATGAGGGAATATATTTTGAAAGTGTTAAAAGCCTTTAATTAAAACTTTAGCACTGAAACAAATCTTCCTGAGGCACCTCCATGGCACCTCAGGGAATCCCCATCGCCCGCACAGGGAGCGCTCAGCCTTAATTGGCCCGCCCACATAAAATGGCAGCATGGCCCTGCTTGGGGGCGCTGATCGGGTGTGCGCCCACCCCCGCCCGCCCCCGTACAACCCCCAGGGGGAAATTTTTGGCCTATGTGTTTGACTGGTATTTAAATTTGGACCTTCGAACCTGCCAGCTGACCCACCAGGTGATTCAGCCCAGTACTCACCTGTGCATAATTAATGACCCTTCAAGCGCGGAATTGGGCATGAGTTCCTGCCATTCCGGTCAGTATGGTGGGCACCACTGAAACCACTCATCACCGCACTTAGTCTCATAAGTGGAAAATTCCACCTTGTTATGAAGAGCTATGAATGTCTATAATGTTATTGGAAATTGTTTTTTAAAATAGAGTTCTAGTGGGGTCTGTGTCTGTGTCTGTCTTAATTGGATTAAAGCCAGCTAGTCTGGGTGCTTTGATAGATAGTAGTTTTGAGATATTAATTAGGTAAACGTAAGGAGGGTAGAAGGTAAAGTGTAAATTTGCATTGTTAAACGAAACCATTCAAGACTGCAGGTGAAATATTACACCTAGCTAGAAGACACCAAGCAACGTGTTTATTTTTTTCAGGTTTCTAATAAAATTGGTGGGATGAAAGGATGTTATTGTTAGAAGAGGTAAAGTTAAAAGCTGAGTGACACAATGAAAAATTTACATTCAAAGAGAAAAATTCGTATAAAGGAGAAAGGAGATTGTGTGTAAGGTAGAGGCATTTTATGATTCAACATTTGTGAGAAGACTCCAGCCTGTAAACCTCAAGTCTCTCTGCAAGGACCCAGAGCTGAAAGGAACTCATTTTGAATTTGACTGTCCAGGGTATGCTTTGCCAGGCGCCTGGTTAAATCTATGAGTTTTACTGTTGCCTTAACGGGGGTGTAACTGAGAGTCAGATAAATTAGGGGATTTTTGTAGTTATTATAGTAGTAATTTTGTAGACATATGTATGTATTTACAATCTTTCTTGTATTAATAAATGTTCAGTTTTATAAAAAAAAAACCTTGAGACTCGGTGGTCTTATTACTACTGAATTCAAAGCCTGCATCTCGAAACATACAAATTGCAAAAATGGGTTATGACAGTTGTTTCAAGTTTCTCTCTTGGATTTGAAGAAGTCAGCCTTTACCATTGGCTGCGTCATTATAGCCCATTTTCATCAATCCTGCTGACAAGGATAGTGTTGTTGTCTGAAAAACTGACCTGCATCTTGCAGAGGCTGAACGTCAACTCTCTGACACTTACTGTTATGTCTCCCTGGAGCACACCAACATCCAAGAGGAGTTCAACCATTGCTGGGCAGCCTGGACAAGGCGATAGCTGTTGGAATACCAGCCTGCTACTGCATAATTAAAGGGGCCGACAAGTCTGTCAACTCAACATGGAGGCACTGAATGATGGACTGCAGCTCCTGCAAGATTGTTTGGAGGGTTTACAGGGCCTCACCTTGGAGCAACTGGAAGATATTCGGATGACTCTCAGCAATTTAAGAATCTTCCCGATTCTGAGAGGGTTATTCTGCTCCTTGCATGTGTTTAGCTGGCTCCTGTCTGGCCACAAAGCAAAATGTGGCCAGGTTAATGAAGGTTAATGAAGGTTGATGGATTGGCATGTTTCCAGAGGTAATGTTAATTGTGGAGCACCCCTTTCCCACCAGCTGAGGTGGGGTCATATCGCTCCCAGGGAGCAGGGGGAGTTTGTAGAGAAATAACAGTCTTGTTTTCCCAAAGAAATGTTGCCTGTGAAGTAAGATCAGAGTTGCACAGAGTGCCAATTCCAAGTCTAGCACCTTTTAATATCAGCAGAGCAAATGAACATGACACTCTGCCTGTGACCTACTTCTACCCTGACTCACAATGGGAACAGCAAAATAAATTGGGTTTATCAGCAAGCATTCACCATCATTAGCCTGGGAGAAGAAGATCACATATCCAATATTTTGCAGAGTTCTATATTTCTATAATATTCAAGTTAATTGATTTTTAAATGTCTGTGCACAGTTACAAAAAGAACCTGCATAAAGGGAATGGAAGAACTCAAATGCAAAGAGGTTAACTGAAGCCATGCTGAAAGAAGCTGTTTAGATTACCAACCTCAGCTCAAGGGACAATGGTGTTGTTATTGTGCATCTGAAACAAAGGGGAATGCCTCGGAGTTTAGCACCTTCCCTTCAACAATACCCCAGCAATGACTGAGGAGGATAAGAATTTCTCTTGAAATGTTTACGCTTGAAGGGTGATGCACAATGAGCTTCATAGATGCTTTCACTATATTTGAAGATTGATCCTCTGCCCTCTGCACTGTAATGCTATGGAAATAGATACATGAGTGTGAGCTGGTAAAGTGAACTCAACATCATCTAACAGAAGAGTATTGAAGACATGCACTTGAGTCAATCACTGGAGTGCTGCTCTGGGCTGCAGTAGAGTCCTTAAGTTGGAGTTTGGTGACTGATGGAACTTAAGGGTTAATTTCTATCTAACATCTAATCTTTCTTTAATTTAGTAATTAACTAAAAGTTGCTGTTTGGGTTGGAAGCAGGTGAGTTTTAGGCCAGCTTTAACCCAAGGTTTATACAGGCTCTGCTTGCAGCTACAATTAGTTAATTAGATAACTGGCTTAAACAGGTTTTGAGAGGCTAGATTCAGAGGGTATAAAAACAGGCCATCTCACAGTGCTGAATTTGTCTGCATTGGAGTGCTGCTCTGGGCTGCAGTAGAGTGCTTAAGTTAGAATTTGATGACTGAGGGAGGAGGTGAGGAGGGAATGAGGTGATCCTTTGAGTACCGTGAGTGTGGTCAGGTAAGCATTTACTACTTTTATTACTTACAGTTTTTAAGGTCTTATTTTGTGGTTCATCTTTTGGAAGTGCTGTATTTTGTAACAACAAGGAGCAGGGAAGAAGGGCCCTAGAGTAATTGATATTATTTAATGTTAAGTATCTTCCAAAAGGTTTAATTTAATTTAAATGGGTAAGTCATGGCAGGAGAGCTCAAAGCTGTGCTGTGCTCCTCCTGCTCTATGTGGGAAGCCGGGAACATTTCCAGTGCCCGGGGCCAGCATGTATGTGGGAAATGTCTCCAGCTGCAGCTCTTGGAAGCCCAGGTTTCAGAGCTGGAGCGGCGACTGGGGACACTGTGGAACATCCACGAGGTGGAGAGTATTGTGGATAGTATATGTAGAAAGGTGGTCACACTGCAGGCTAAGTGTCCACAGGCAAGAAGGGAATAGGTGACCATCAGACAGAGCAAGAGGACTAGGCAGGCAGTGCAGGAATCTCCTGTGGCGATTCCCCTGCAAAACAGATATACCGCTTTGGATACTGTTGGGGTGGAATGGCCTCTCAGGGGAAAATGGCAACAGCCAAATTCGTTGCACCACGGTTGGCTCTGTTGCGCAGGGGAGGAGTAAAAAGTGTGGGAATGCAATAGTTATAGGGGATTCAATTGTAAGGGGAATAGATAGGTGTTTCTGTGACTGCAAATGACACTCCAGGATGGTATGTTGCCTCCCTGGTGCTAGGGTCAAGGATGTCTCAGGGTGGCTAGAGGACATTCTGAAGGGGGAGGGTGAACAGCCAGTGGTCATGGTACACATTGGTACAAATGACATAGGTTAAAAAAAGGAATGAGGTCCTAAGATCAGAATATAGGGAGTTAGGAAGCAAGTTGAAAAGTAGGACCTCAAAGATAGTGATTTCAGGATTACTACCAGTGCCACGTGCTAGTCAGAGTAGTTATAGGATATATCGGATGAATACGTGGCTGAATAGATAGCGCGAGGGGGAGGGTTTCATATTCCTGGGGTATTGGGACCAGTTCTGGGGGAGGTGGGACCAGTACAAACTGGACGGGTTACACCTGGGCAGGACAGGGACTGATGTCCTAGGGGGAATATTTGCTAGAGTGGTTGGGGAGGGTTTAAACTAAAATGGCAGGGGGGTGGGAACCTATGCAAGGAGTCAGAGGAGGGGGAATCAAGGACAAGAACAAAAGACAGAAAGGGGAATAAGAAAAGTGATAGACAGAGAAATCAAGGGCAAGAATCAAACAGGGCCTCAGTGAAAAATAGTGGGAACAGGACAAAGTAATGTTAAAAAGACAAGCCTTAAGGCTTTGTGCCTTAACGTAGGGAGCATTCACAATAAAGTGGATAAAATAATCACGCAAATAGATGTAAACAGGTATGATATAGTCGAGATTATGGAGACATGGCTGCAGGGTGACCAGGGAGGGGAACTGAACATCCAGGAGTATTCTGTATTTAGGAAGGACAGACAAAAAGGAAAAGGTGGTGCAGTTGCATTGCTGGTTAAAGAGGAAATTAACGCAATAGTGAGGAAAGGTATTAGCTCTGACGATGTGGAATCTATATGGGTAGAGCTGAGAAACAGTAAGGGACAAAAAACGTTAGTGGGGGTTGTATATAGATCCCCAAACTGTGGTGGTGATGTTGGGAATGGCATTAAACAGGGAATTAGAGACACATGCAATAAAGGAACATCTATAATTATGTCTGACTTTAATCTGCATATAGTTTGGGCAAATCAAATTAGTAACAATACCGTAGAGGAGGAATTCCTGGAGTGTATGCAGGATGGTTTTCTGGACCAATACGTTGAGGCCATCCTAGACTGGATATTGTGTAATTAGAAAGGAATAATTGGCAATCTAGATGTGCGAGGCCCCTTGGGGATGAGTAACCATAATATGATAGAATTCTTCATCAAGATGGAGAGTGACGTAGTTTATTCTGAGACTAGGGTCCTGAATCTTAATAAAGGAAACTACGATGGTATGAGACACAAGTTGGCTATGATGGATTGGGAAGCATTACTTAAAGGGATGATGGTGGATAGGCAATGGCAAACGTTCAAAGTGTACATGGGTGAACTGCAACAATTGTTTATTCCTGTCTGGCGCAAAAGTAAAACAGGAAAGGTGGCCTGACCATGGTTTACAAGGGAAATTAGAGATAGTATTAGATCCACAGAAGAGGCATACAAATTGGCCAGAAAAAGCAACAGGCCTGACGGTTGGGAGCAGTTTAGAATTCAGCAAAGGAGGACTAAGGGATTGATTAAGAAGGGGAAACTAGAGTACGAGAGTAAGCTTGCAGGGAACATAAAAACTGACTGTAAAAGTATCTATAGGTATGTGAAGAGAAAAAGATTGGTGAAGACAAATGTAGGTCCCTTACAGCCAGAAACAGGGGAATTTATAATGGGGAACAAAGAAACAGCTGACCAACTAAATACATACTTTGGTTCTGTCTTCACAAAGGAGGACACAAATGACATACCAGAAATGTTGAGGAACACAGGGTTTAGTGAGAGGGAGGAACTGAAAGAAATCAGTATTAGTAGGGAAATGGTGTTGGAGAAATTGATGGAATTGAAGGCCGATAAATCCCCAGGGCCTGATAGTCTACATCCCAGAGTACTTCAGGAAGTGACCCTAGAAATAGTGGATGCATCGGTGGTCATCTTCTGAGATTCTATAGACTCTGGAACAGTTCCTATAGATTGGAGGGTAGCTAATGTAACCCCACGATTTAAAAAGGGAGGTAGAGAGAAAACAGGGAATTATAGACCAGTCAACCTGACGTCGGTAATGGGGAAGCTTCTTGAGTCCATTATAAAAGATTTAATAGCTGAGCACTTGGAAAACAGTGGCAGAATCAGACAGAGTCAGCATGGATTTATGAAAGGGAAATCATGCTTGACAAATCTACTGGAATTTTTCAAGGATGTAACCAGTAGAGTTGATGAGGGGGAGCTAGTGGATGTGGTTTATTTGGACTTTCAGAAGGCTTTCAACAAAGTCCCACATAGGAGATTAGCGTGTAAAATTAAAGCACATGGGATCGGGGGTAGTGTATTGAGATGGATAGAAAACTGGTTGGCAGACAGGAAACTAGGAATAAACGGGTCTTTTTCTGAATGGCAGGCAGTGACTAGTGGGGTACCACAGGGATCGGTGCTGGGACCCCAGCTATTCACAATATATATTAATTATTTAGATGAGGGAACTAAATGTAATATCTCCAAATTTGCAGATGAGACAAAGCTAGGTGGGAGGGTGACCTGTGAGGAGGATGCAGTGTGATTTGGACAAGCTGAGTGAGTGGGCAAATGCATGGCAGATGCAGTATAATGTGGATAAATGTGAGGTTATCCACTTTGGTAGCAAAAACAGGAAGGCAGATTATTATCTGAATGGCTATAAATTGAGAGAGGAATGTGCAACGAGACCTGGGTGTCCTCGTACACCAGTCGCTGAGGGTAAGCATGCAGATGCAGCAGGTGGTAAAGAAGGCAAATGGTATGTTGGCCTTCATAGCGAGAGGATTTGAGTACAGGAGCAGGGATGTCTTGCTGCAATTATATAGGGCCTTGATGAAACCACACTTGGAATATTGTGTGCAGTTTTGGTCTCCTTATCTGAGGAAGGATGTTCTTGCTATAGAGGGAGTGCAGCGAAGGTTTACCAGACTGATTTCTGGGATGGTGGGACTGACATATGAGGAGAGACTGAGTCGGTTAGGATTACATTCGCTGGAGTTCAGAAGAATGAGGGGGGATCTCATAGAAGCCTAAAATTCTAACAGGACTAGACATGATACATGCAGGAAGGATGTTCCCGATGGTGCGGGAATCCAGAACCAAGGGTCACAGTCTGAGGATACAAGATAGACCATTTAGGACTGAGATGAGGAGAAATTTCTTCACCCAGAGAGTGGTGAGCCTGTGGAATTCGCTACCACAGAAAGTAGTTGAGGTCAAAACATTGTATGTTTTCAGGAAGGAGTTAGATATAGCTCTTGGGGCAAAAGGGATCAAAGGATATGGGGAGTAAGCGGGAGCAGGCTGTTGAGTTGGATTATCAGCCATGATCATGGTGAATGGTGGAGCAGGCTCGAAGGGCCGAATGGCCTACTCCTGCTCTTATTTTCTATGTTTCTATGAAATAAACTTGGTTGGAACAGCCGGCAGCATGAGCAGAACATTGCAGGATATAAGATAGATGTGCTTCAGTGTTGGCCTGTCAAATTCTCTTGAAAGAACAACATCCAAAATTATTTCATTTTAAGTGTTACGGACAGGGGAGAGAGGAAAACTGAACTCCTTTATTTTTTTTGCCGTCTGTCCGTAAGCAGAGGTGTTTTAATTTTTGAAATCAGCTGTTTCCCCAAACTCTGTTTGTGAAGTCAATTTTAAAGTGGCTCACAGCAAACTCACTTTAGGGTTAAACCAGAAGTATTGTTTATTCATACATTCAAACCTGGTGGATGGTTGTCACAACTACATAAACACGCACACAAGCACACAAGAGGGAGATAGAAAAGAGTTTTTTTATAACTAGGAATAACATAAAATTTTTAAAAAAACAGAGGTTCAGGCGAATATCAGAGTCCAGTGAGGGTTCCTTCATGTCGGAGTTAAACTTCACACAGGTTCAGCAGGAGTTGGTGATGATGAAGCAAGATGAGGTGGGGATACAGAGACCTGGTCTGTTCTACCGGCAATGGCAGGAATTTTCCAGAGAACCAGGCTCCGAGGACATTTAGTCTTAAGGCAGGCTTTGTTGTCAGCCTGGAGTCCTGCTTTGGTGTTGACTGGCTGGTTGTTGACAGCAGACTGGAGTAGAAGGGTCTGGCTCATACACGGTTAATGTGGGACTGAGTACAGTACCACCCACACCGTGATGTAAGAAGGCACATGACCTAAACCTAGGATCAGTGTGGTGTTGGCCAGAGATGTGTTCAGACCTATAATGGAGATAGATTCATGCCTGTAGCCTTTACTGTGTATTTGTATTTAGTTACACGTAGTTAATGAAGATTTGCTGTGAACATACAGAAGACTACAAGGACTTTTTTAACAGACATGTTCTGCAGCCAACACTGTCCCATCACAGATTGCCCTGGGAGTCCAGGAATGTAACATTAAAACTTTTCAAAGGCCAAAGGAGGTTAGGTCATGTGGTGTTGCCCATTGATGGTTCAATTTCGGGTTTAACGTCAGTTTCCATGTCTCTGGTCAAGGAGTTGGATGGTGGCTATTAGTGTCCCTGCAGATATAACAAGTTTGATGTCTCTTTCTTTGTTGTAAGTCCAGGCTGGGGAGACAGATCCTCTCCTGCTTCTTTGTTTCATTGATTGTCATGGGCCCACACAATGACAAGTGTGAGATTCCACAAAGATGAGGGTTGAGGTTTGTCCTGTAATTACTGTTGGATGTTTCCAGAACTGTAGCCAACTTGCAAATCATGTGACCTGTAGCAGCAATGTTTTTGATCCAGCAATGTCCATTTTAAATGAGCAGAAATTAAGGTTTACACAATTTATTATCTCTTTCGTGTCTTATAGACACAATATAAGATTTTTGTTTTGGTTTGAAGTAATAAGTTTACAAAATATGTTCTGGCATTGTAAGTAATGCCATGGCACTATAGGAAATGGAACAGAAGAGCTGTCCTGTCATCCTGGCCAAAATTCCTTCATCAACAGATGCTTATCAAACATATTAACCAGCCATTGATATCAGTTCTGCTGAAGGGTCATGAGGACTCGAAACGTCGACTCTTTTCTTCTCCGCCGATGCTGCCAGACCTGCTGAGTTTTTCCAGGTAATTCTGTTTTTGTTTTGGATTTCCAGCATCCGCAGTAGTTTTTTGTTTTTATCTCTGGGTACATACAAATTGTTTTTTAAATTGACTAAGAAAATCCAGCGGATTTATTTTTGTATGCATATGGAATATGTACCAAGTGACTCATCAATCTTATCAGCCCGGACATTTTACCTAAAAGCAGTTTATATATGAGAGCAGCATTCACCTGGTGTTAACTCAGTCCGCCTCCGTCAGACTGAAAGAGTTCACATGCTTAAGACATGGAGATCTCGGCCACATCACAAGGGACTAGCATTGTCAAGCTCCTGGGTCCTGTTCCCACACCAGTCCATGTTGTTTGTCTGTCTCTGGGGCCAGTGTTAAGGAAACAAACAGGTTTCTGTGGTTCCAGAGCTTCTTGTAACCAAGTAACTTGAGGGCTGAGTACGAGCAGCTCACTCCACTTGGGCAGCTGTTAGTTCCCACACCGATAGATACCGGGCACTGAGGGGGTGAGATTCATATTCAACCAGAGCTCAATCCAGCCAGGGATGATCGGCCAGCGTCCGCTCCCAGCCCTTGATTACCCTTTCCATCAATTATTGTCACCATTGAACTCACAGATGAATCTATGTCAGGACTAAATTAAAAATACACCTTTCCTTCCCCCTTTACTTTGTACCCTTCCTCTTCCCACTGTTCACTCGCTTGTCTTTCCTCTCCCTCTTGCTTGCTTCCCTCCTTCCTCATTTTTCTTCCCATCCTCCCTGCTCCCTCCACCCACCCACCCTATCATGATCCTCTGGTGCAGTCATTCCTCCCGTACCCCATCTCCATTTGACCTAAAGGCTGCTTCTGGTATTAACTGCTTGGTGCACGCTCATTGTACATGAACTAGGGAATGGACGTGCTGAAGCACTCTAGATACCCATAGCTTCAACACAGCACATTCCAGGGGTGGGCATGTGAGAAATAGTGATAACTGATCAGGTGCCAGTCAATCTTGGCATTTACTACTCAACATGTCTATTGTGACATGAAACCAGGCTACAGGAAATGATTGTTCCATCAGGATTCTTTTAAAAGGCAAAACCCACATCTCTTTCAGACAGGGAGTTTCAGCAGGGAACAGGCCTAGGCCCTGTGTATTCTGTCTTACACATTCCTTAATGAACCACTTTTACATCAGTACAGCTGTAAATTGGGTATTTGAGATAACATTTTCCTATGGATTACAGGTTTACTGATTTTTATTCCACATTTGTATCCAGTTAATTTCTCTACCATAATTAGGACATTCCCATGAGCGTCGGAGTTCCATCACTGACTAAGACAGTGAACTTTGTCTCCGTCTTTAACTCTCACTCTGACCTTTGTTTGAGAGGGAGAGCTTGAGTCATATCAGGAGCTCTAAATGCTTGGAGATCATGGTACAGCCTAGAAAGTAAGTAATGGAAGAAAGACTTGCAGTTATATAATGCAATTCACAACAGCTGAATAAGTTCTTTACGGGTGCACTCACTGTTAAAGAGTGGGAAAATAGAGAGTGGATTGCTTTTCAGGTCAGGTTTCCTGCTGATGACAGGATGAAGCTGGATATCCACCCAGCACCTCACATCAACAAACGCTTTTACTTTTTCTTTATTCTTTCATGGGATGTGGGTGTCACTAGTTGGACCAGTATTTATTACCCATCCCTAATTGCCCTTGAGAAGGTGGTGGTGGTGAGCCACCTTCTAGGATTGCTGCAGCCCATGTGGTGTTAGGGGGGAGTTCCAGGATTTTGACCCAGCAACAGTGAAGGAACGGTGACATATTTCCAAGTCAGGATGCTGAGTGACATGAGGGAAACTTCCAGGTGGTGGTGTCCCCAACAATCAAATGTCACGTTAGTCTCACTCTCAAAAAATGAGCCTGGATAGGTTTTCCTCAGAATTATAGGGCTCAATTTCAGTTCAGTGTTTTTAAATCCAAATTTTCGATTACATCGAAAGTGTCACTGTTTCAATGTTAAAAATAATCTTTTTCTTCAGCTTACGATCGTCATGACACTCAGGGGTCTTTCAGTTCATATATTATCACTCTGCTCACATACCTTCCTCCAAATACACCTCTCTCTATTCCTTTGTGTGAACCTGGTCATGAAAATTCCTTCTCCTTTCAGTGAAAGTGCAACTTTCCCAGGCTGCTCTGCATAGCAGAATACATCCTATCTCTATCAGCGTCTGCTGGGCAGCGAAGGCTCATTGCCTGGCAAGGTAGAGGAAGTGGCTGGGACCTGGGACAGAGCAATACTTTTACTCCTGAACTTTTGAAACAGCAGCGATTCCCATTGTTCTTACTCCAGATGCTTTCCTCTCCAAAGCTCTGAGTCAAATGTCACGTGATTGGAAATATTGCAATCATTTATCACGTGATAAAATTGCACGTGGTCAATCATCACATGACCAAACCTCCAGGAATGCATCCAGCTCAAGTTGGCAACTCCATGTTTTGGAACAATCATAGCTCCCTTGGCTGTTGCCATTATCCAGGGGGTAGGCTGGGAATTCCCTGTGGTGTTGCAGCAGGCTATGATCATTTCAAAAATCATCATAGTTTGGTTTTCCCAGCTGCAGCTGGCTGACTCCCTCTGTTTTCCTGTTATTGATGATTGGCTGTCACTACTCCTATTATTGCTGTCACTACTCCTATTATTGCTGTCACTATTCCTATTATTGCTGTCACTACTCCTATTACTACCATTAATCCTATTACTGTTACTATTCCTATTTGCTTGTGGCTGTTGACTTTTCCAATACAGATGATGCAGACTCAATTCCCAGTTACTCCACATTAACAAGCTGAGTACAGCTATGCTATAGGCCATCATTAAGCAATGCAATACATAAGCACAAGCCAATGGTCCACTCCACAAATCTCACAGTGCACGGTAATAAAATGTGGAATATGAGAATCTCAGTGTAATTTGTTTAAAGTGAAGATAGCAACCATTTCTTACACATTCCTTAATGAACCACTTTTACATCAGTACAGCTGTAAACTGGGTATTTGGGATAACATTTTCCTATGGATTACAGGTTTACTGATTTTTATTCCACATTTGTATCCAGTTAATTTCTCTACCATAATTAGGACATTCGCATGAGCGTCGGAGTTCCATCACTGACTAAGACAGCGCACTTTGTCTCCGTCTTTAACTCTCACTCTGACCTTTGTTTGAGAGGGAGAGCTTGAGTCATATCAGGAGCTCTAAATGCTTGGAGATCATGGTACAACCCAGAAAGTAAGTAAAGGAAGAAAGACTTAGTTATACAATGCATTTCACAACAGCTGAATAAATTCTTTACAGGTGTACTCACTGTTTAAAGAGTAGGAAAATAGAGAGTGGATTGCTTTTCAGGGCAGGTTTCCTGCTGATGACAGGATAAAGCTGGATATCCACCCAGAACCAGATCTAGTTCAGGTCCAATTTTTGACTATATTATGAAGGAAAATTCAACCTGAGGAGTGGCTATCTTCACTTTAAACAAATTAAACTGAAATTCTCATTTCACAATCTATTACATTTTATTAGCTGTCCTCAGCTTGTTAATGTGGAGTAACTGGGAATTGAGTCTGCATCATGTGCATTGGAAAAGTCAACAACCACAAGCAAATAGGAGTATTACAATTATAGTAGTTATAGGAGTAGTGACAGTAATAGGAGTAATAGTCATAATAGGAGTTGTGACAGCCAATCATCAATAACAGCAAAACAGAGGGAGTCAGCCAGCTGCAGCTGGGAAAACCAAACTATGATGATTTTTGAAATGATAATAGCCTGCTGCAACACCACAGGGAATTCCCAGCCTACCCCCTGGATAATGGTACCAGCCAAGGGAGCTATGATTGTTCCAAAACATGGAGTTGCCAACTTGGGCTGGACGTATTCCTGAATATGTAAGGAATACAAATTGGATGACACTTGCTAAACAACCCTGATTGTGCTAAAATTACACTGACAACCAATTTAAGATTATCAGTTGTGCAGATGAGATGTATGTTCAGTTACTGAGGGAAGTAAGGGTGGAAATACAGAAGGTTCCAGTCACGATCTTTCAATCCTCCTTGGGTATTGGAGCGGTGCCAGAGGATTGGAAGTTTGCAAATGTAACACCATGTTCAAAATAGGGCAGGGGAATAAACCTAGTAACTGCAGGCTAGTCAGTGTAATGCCAAAGATGGGGAAAATTCTAGAGACAATGGCCAGAATTTTCCAGTCCCTTGTGTTGGAAGATTCCAGCCAATGATTTAAAACAAAATGAAATGTCACTTGGAAGAACATGGGTTAATAAATGACAGCCAGTATGGATTTTGGTGTCGTTGGCTAGGGCAGCATTTATTGCCCATCCCTAGTTTACCTTGAGAAGGTGGTGGTGAGCTGCTTTCTTGAACTGCTGCAGTCCATGTGGTGTAGGTACACCCACAGTGCTGTTAGGGAGGGAGTTCCAGGATTTTGACCCAGCGACAGTGAAGGAACGGCGATATATTTCCAGGTCAGGTTGGTGAGTGACTTGGAGTGAAACTTCCAGGTGGGGGTGTTCCCATCTATCTGATGCCCTTGTCCTTCTAGGTGGTAGAGGTCATGAGGTTGAAAGGTGCTGTCGAAGGAACCTTGCTGAATTGTTGCAGTGCACCTTGTAGATGGTACACACTGCTGCCACTGTGTGCCAATGGTGGAGGGAGTGGATGTTGAAGGTGGTGGTATGATGACAATCAAGCAGGCTGCTTTGTCCTCCATGGTGTTGAGTTCTTGAGTGTTGTTGGAGCTGCAGTCATCCAGGCAAGTGGAGGCTATTCCATCACACTCCTGACTTGTGCCTTATAGATGGTGCACAGGCTTTGGGGAGTCAGGAGGTGAGTTACTGTCCACAGAATTCCCAGTCTCTGACCTGCCCATGTAGCCACAGTATTTATATCCAGTTCAGTTTCTGGTCAATGGTAACCCACAGGATGTTGATAGTGGGGGATTCAGCAATGGTAATGCTATTGAATGTCATGGGGAGATGGTTAGATTCTCTTGCTGGAGATGATCATTGCCTGGCACTTGTGTGGTGTGAATGTTACTTGCCACTTGTCAGCCCAAGCCTGGATATTGTCCAGGTTTTGTTGCATTAGGACATGGACTGCTTCAGTATCTGAGGAGTCACGAATGGTGCTGAACATCCCCACTTCTGACCTAATGATGGATGGAAGGAAGGTCATTGACGAAGCAGCTAAAGATGGTTGGGCCTAGGACACTATTCTGTGGAACTCCTGCAGTGATGTTCTGGAACTGAGATGATTGACCTCCAACCCTCCAACAACCACAACCATCTTCCTTTGTGCTAGGTATGACTCCAACCAGCGGAGAATTTTCCCCCTGATTTCCATTGACTTTAGTTTTGCAAGGGCTCCTTGATACCACACTCAGTCAAATATTGCCTTGGTGTCAAGGGCAGTCACTCTCACCTCACCTCGGGAGTTCAGCTCTTTTGTCCATGTTTGAAGCAAGGCTGTACTGAGGTCAAGAGCTGAGTGGCCCTGGCAGAACCCAAACTGGGCGTCAGTGAGCAGGTTATTGCTAAGTAAGTGCCGCTTGATAGCACTGTTGATGACCCCTTCCATTACTTTACTGATGATTGAGAGTAACTGATGGGGAGGTAATTGGCAGGTTGGATTTGTCCTGCTTTTTGTGTACAGAACATACCTGGACAGTTTTCCACATTGCCGGGTAGATGCCAGTGTTGTAGCTGCACTGGAACAGCTTGGCTAAGGGCACAACTAGTGCTGGAGCACAAGTCTTCAGTACTATTGCCGGAATGTTGTCAGGGCCAATAGCCTTTGCAGTATCCAGTGCTTTAGCCATTTCTTGATATCACGTGGAGTGAATCGAATTGACTGAAGACTGGCATCTGTGATGCTGGGGGCTCTGGAGGAGCCCAAGATGGACCACCCACTTCGCAATTCTGGCTGAAATTTGTTGCAATTGTTTCAGCCTTATCTTTTGCATTGATGGATTATTACCTGAGCCACATGCTAATTGGCATAGGGCAAATAAGATTAGAGAGACAAATGTGTGACTCAAAGACTGGTGTGGGAGAAGTGGGTTCTGGTTTTTGGGGCACTGGCTTCAGTACTGGGGAAAGTGGGGGCTGAACTGTTGGGACGGTTTACACCTGAACCATGCTGGGATGAGTGTTCTCGCAAAATCACATAACTAGGGAAGTAGAGAGAGCTTTAAACTAAACAAGAGGGGGTGAGGGATCAAGCTTGGGTAGAGGTAACAATTCAAGGTGTAGAGTCAAGACAAGAGATCAAAATAGTAACATGAGAAATGAGGTTCAGAGAATGGCAGGAAGGGACAAAAAACCTAGTAACATCAACAGTCAAGACTAAATGTTACAAAGGTAACAAAGACAAAACTGAAGGCTCTCTGTTATGAATGCTACGTGCATTCATATAAAGTAAATGAATTGCTGGCCCACATTGAAATAAATAAATATCATCTGATAGCAATTACGCAGATGTGGCTGCAGGATGACAAAGATTGAATCCTTAATATTGAAGGGTACATGACATTCAGGAAGAATAGGGAGCTAGATAAAGGTGGAGGGGTAGCACTGTTAATCAAAGAGGGCATTGGTGCAATAGTTAGAGATGACCTTGGTTTAGGGGATCAGGATGTAGAATCGGTTTAGGTGGAGATGAGGAATAGTAGGGGAAAAAAGTCATTAGTGGGAGTGGTCTACAGGCCCCCTAACAGTAGCTACAGTGTAGGACAAAGTATTCAAGGGAAAATATTGTGTGCTTGTGATAAAGGGATGGCAATGATCATGGGTGACTTTAATCTACACACAAACTGGAAAAATCAGATTGGCAGTAGTAGTGTGGATGAGGAGTTCTTAGAATGCTTTCAAGATAGTTTCATGGACCAGCATGTTCTGGAACCAAACAGAGCAGGTTATATTAGATTTGGTATTGTGTAACGTGACAGGATTAATCAATGACCTCAGAGTATAGGCACCCTTAGGTAGCAGCAACCACAATATGATTGAGTTTTATATCCAGTTTGAAAGGGAGAAGAGTGGGTCTAAGACTAGCATCTTAAATTTAAATAAGGGCAACTATGTGGGGATGAAAGCTGAAGCGAACTGGGAAACTAGGCTACAGGATAGGTTAATAGAGAAGCAGTGGCAGGCATTTAAGGGGATATTTCAGAAGTATTCAGAGTATTCAGAATAAGTACATTCCTACTATAAAGGAAAATTCTAAAGGGAGGACCCACCATCCGTGGTTAACCAGAGATATTAAGGAAAGCATCAAACTTAAGGAAAAAGCATATTAACTCTGCAAAGATGAGTGGCAGGACAGATGATTGGTCAGAATATAAAGAACATCAGAGAATGACTAAAAGGTTAACCAGGAAAAATAAATTAGAGTATGTGAGGAAGCTTGCAAGAAATGTAAAAACGGATAGCAAGAGTTTTTACAGATATTTAAAAAGGAAAAGAGTAAGTAAAGTGAGTGTTGGTCCTCTAGAGAGTGACAGTGGGGAGTTAATAGTAGATAATAAGGAAATGGCAGAAGAAATGAACAAATATTTTGCTTCTGTGTTCACTATAGAGGATACAAAAAACCTTCTAGTAATAGTTGCAAATCAGGCGGTGAACGGGAGAAAGGAACTTGGTGAAATTGAAATCACTAGAGGAATGGAACTGAGCAAATTGATGGAGCTGCGAGCTGCAAGTCTTCAGGTCCCGATGGATTACATCCTAGGGTCTTAAAAGAGGTGGCTAATGAGGTAGTCGATGCGCTGGTGTTAATTTTCCAAAATTTCCCTAGATTCTGGAAAGGTTCCATCAGATTGGAAAGTAGCAAATGTAACCCCTCTATTCAAGAAGGGAGGGAGCCAGAAAACAGGAAACTATAGGCCAGTTAGCTTGATGTCTGTCGTGGAGAAGTTATTAGAATCGATCATTAAGGAGGTTATAGCTGGGCATTTAGAAGAGCTCAAGGCAATTGTGAAGAGTCAGAATGGTTTTGTGAAAGGAAAATCATGTTTAACTAATTTATTGGAGTTTTTTGAAGGAGTAACATGCACAGTGGATAAAGGGGAGCCTGTAGACGCACTATACTTGGATTTCCAGAAGGCATTTGATAAGGTGCCACATCAAAGATTATTACGGAAAATAAAAGCACATTGTGTAGTGGGTAACATGTTAGCATTGAGAGAAGATTGACTGGCAGAAAGCAGAGAGTATGGTTAAATGGGTCTTTTTCTGAATGACAGGATGTGATGAGTGGAGTCCCACAGGGGTCTGTACTGGGGCCTCAACTTTTTGAGTTACATCAATGACTTAGATGAGGGGAGTGAAGACATGGTAGCTAAGTTTGCAGATGACACAAAGATAGGTAGGAAAGTATATTATGAAGAGAACATGAGGAGGTTGCAGATGAATATGGGTAGGTTGAGTGAATGGGCAAAGATCTGCCAAATGGAGTTTAATGTGGGAAAATGTGAAGTTGTTCACTTTGGCAGGAAGAGCCAAAAATGCAGAGTATTATTTAAATGGAGAAGGGCTGCATAATCCTGAGGTGTAGTGGGATCTGGGTGTTCTAGTGCATGAGTTACAGAAGGTTAGTATGCAGGTACAGCAAGTAATTAAGAAGGCTAATGGAATGCTATCCTTTATTACGAGAGGGATTGAACATAAAAGTAAGGATGTTATGCTTCAGTTATACAGGGCATTGGTGAGACTGCACCTCAAATACTGTGTGCAGTTTTGGTCTCCTTATTTAAGGAAGGATGTAAATGCATTGGAGGCAGTTTAAAAGAGGTTTACTAGATTGATACCTGGAATGAGTGGGTTTCTTATGAGGAAAGGTTGGACAGGCAGGGCTTGTTTCCATTGGAGTTTAGAAGAGTGAGGGGTGATTTTATTGAGGTATGCAAGGTCCTGGACTGCCTTGACAAGCTGGACATGGAAAGGACATTTCCTCCGTGGGTAAGTCCAGACCTAGGGGACACTGTTTTAAACTTAGAGCTCTCCCTTTAAAGCAGAGATGAAGAGAATTTTTTTCTCTGAGGGTTGTGCGACTTTGGAATTCTCTGCCTCAGAATGAGTGGAGGCAGGTCATTGAATATCTTTAAGACAGAGGTAGATAGATTCTTGTTGGGCAAGGGAATCAAAGGTTATCAGGGATAGATGGGAATGTGGAAAGTGAAACAAAAGAACAGCCATGACCTTATTGAATGGAGGAGCAGGCTGTTCCTATTTCTTATGTTTTTATGTTCTGATGTGCTGGGCTCCCCCATCATTGAGGACGGGGATATTTGGGGAGCCTCCCCCTGCTATTAGTTGTTTAATTGTCCACCATCATTCACAACTGGATGTGGCAGGACTGCAGAGCTTAGATCTGATCTGTTGGTTGTGAGATCGCTTTGCTCTGTCTATCACTTGCTGCTTATGCTTTGGCACACAAGTAGTCATGTGTTGTAGCTTCACCAAGTCGGCATCTCATTTTTAGGTATGCCTGGTGCTGCTCCTGGCATGCCTTCATGCACTCTTTATTAAACCAGGGTTGATCCCCTGGCTTGGTGGTAACGGTAGAGTGGGGGATATGCTGGGCCATGAGGTTACAGATTGTGGTTGAGTACAATTCTGTCGCTGCTGATGGCCCACAGTGCTTCATGGATGCCAAGTTTTGAGTTGCTAGATCTGTTTGGAATCTATCTCGTTTAGCACGTTGGTAGAGCCACACAACATGATGGAGGGTATCCTCAATGTGAAGACGGGACTTTGTCACCACAAGAGCTGTGTGGTGGCAACTCCTACTGATCCTGTCATGGACAGATGCATCTGCGACTGGTAGATTGGTGAAGATGAGGTCAAGTACATTTTTCCCCCTTTTTGGTTCCCTCACCACCTGCCGCAGACCCAGTCTAGCAGCTATGTCCTTTAGGACTCAGCCAGCTCGGTCAGTAGTGGTGCTATTGAGCCACTCTTGGTGAGTGACAATGAAGTCCCCACCCAGGGTACATTCTGCATCCTTACCACTCTCAGTGCTTCCTCCAAGTGCTGTTCAACATGGAGAAGCACTGATTCATCAGCTGAGGGGGTAGGTAGTAATCATCAGTCGGTTACCTTGCCTATGTTTGACCTGATGCCACGAGACTTCATGGGGTTCAGAGTTCATGTTGAGTACTCCCAGGGCAACTCCCTCCCATCTGTATGCCACTGTGCCGTCACCTCTTCTGCTAGGCCTGTCCTGCGGTGAGACAGGATGGTGATGTCTGCGACATTGTCTGTAATCTATGATTCCGTGAGGATGACTGTCAGGCTGTTGCTTTACTAGTCTGTGAAACAGCTCTCCCAATTTTGGCAAAAGCCCCTAGATGTTAGTAAGGAAGACTTTGCAGGTTCACTAGGGGCTGAGACTGGGGTTTGCTATTGTCATTTGCAGTGCCTAAGTCTATACCGGTTGATCCTCCCGGTTTCATTCCTTTTTGTAGCTGAATGGCTTGGCCATTAAATACATTGCTGTGGCATGGAGTTACATGTAGGTCAGACCAGGTAAGGACAGCAGATTTCCTTCCCTTAATGGCATTTGTGAACCCACCCAGTGGGTTTTTAATGACAATCAGTAATGATTTCATGGTCACTTTTAACGAGACTAACTTTAAAATTAATTGAATTTAATTTTCACCATCTGCCATTGGATTCAAACCCATGTCCCCAGAGAATTAGCCTGGGCCTCTGGATTACTAGTCTGGCAGCATTATCACTATGCCACTGCCTCCCCTAAAGGCAATTTGGTCTGATTGAGTCCTTTGATGAAGTAACAGTGTTGATGAGGATAGTGGGGTTGATGCTGTATATATGGACTTTCAAAAGGCTTCTGATAAAGTGCCATTGATAAAGTAGACTAATTAGTAAAAATAAAGCCCATGGAATTAAAAGCGAAGTGGCTGCAAGATTACACAATTACATGGGATTTCGTAAAGAGCAGTTGAATATATCTTGTTCAGGTTGCGTAGCTTCATTTGAGTATTTGATGATTGAATGCCGATTAAGCCTTGCTGATAGCTACAGTGAAACGTTCTCTTTTCTCAATCATTCAAAACCTACATCTGCTCCTCAATCCATGTTGGATCCCAGTTTCCAACAGACCCTGCTAGAGATATTAAGGCTTTTAGACTCCACTTTATCTAGCGTGGGTAATTGTTTTTCTTCAAGGCCTGTTTCCCTCCAGAAACATATGTCTCCTCATTTTCCCAATTCACTTCCTCATTGACCTTTTCACCAGGAATTTCATTGTCCTCTCCTAGCCAGCCATCAGAGGATTTCTAACTAATGGCCCAATGAACATCTCGCATTCAGCATTCCCTTCCCACCCTTCCCATTTAGGAGAAGCTGGCCTTTGCTCAGCCTCTTTAAGGAGCAGCATGGAGGTGATCAGGAGCTCAGTCAGGAATGGAACCACAACATCCAACGCTGGGGCCTGCAATTGCTCATTGGGCCACTGAGTATTCATACAGTAGCTGAACTCTGAGATTTCGCCATTGTTCTCAAAGTACTTTATCTTTCAGCAGAGACAGCGGTCACAGACTGAGGAAGTCTCTCTGGCTTTCTCTCTTTCTCTCTTCCTCACTCTCTTTCTTGTTCTTTCTTCCTTCCAGTTGCCTGAGTTTGCTGCTGTGGCTGGAATCAATACAATTTGTGGTTTGAAGTGAGATTAAAAATCAAAAGAGACATGTTAATAATAGTGGCATCTTTTATTTCTCAATGCAAATCTGTTTATACTGGGCTCTCTCTCTCTCAGCGAGCACAGTATGGTGAAATACTATCCACCATTAAATGGGTTTGATTGGTCAAAGAATGGAAGCTGCTTTTCTACTGGCTCAATGTTAATTTGGAAGATTGGAGATGGGGGAGTCTGATCAGTATGAACACTATGTTGGGACCCTTGCACACCCGAGCCTGAATGAATGAATATCTGTGGCTTTTCATATGCATGAGTCTGCGATCTCAGAAACACTGGAGGGCAGTGGAGTTCAAACTCGGGAGGAAAGGAATATCAGGGAGGTGCTGCTCTCCTGCCCCTGCATATTAATCTAAGGAAGGCCCAGTTAAATGACCTGTGGAATAGGAGGCTGTATTTTGGTGAAGCTTATCACAGCAGCTGGTACATTGCTTAGCAACTGCATCTCTTTGTGAGAACATCAATTTATTGATCTTTCCCCTGTACCTTTCTGCCAATATATTTAGATTCCAAGAGTCAGCTAGAACTTGCTACAATCAGTTTTAGTGACAGGAAATGGAGAGTAATGGTTAATGGATATTTTTTGGGCTGGACGAAGATTTGTAGCGGACTCCCCCAGGGATTGGTATAGGGATCCTTGCTTTTCCTGATATGTATTCATGATCTAGACCTTGGTGTACAGGGAACAATTTCAAAATTTCCATGAGATACAAAACTTGGAAGCATTTTAAGCTGTGAGGACAGTGTAGAACTTCAGAAGGACATAGACAAGTTGGAGTGGACAGATAGGTGGCAGATACAGTTCAAAGTGGAGAAATGTGAGGTGACACATTTTGGTAGGAAGAACATGGAGATACATTATAAAATAAAGGATACAGATCTAAAGGATGTGCAGGAGTAGAGGGACCTGGGTGTATGTGTATAAGTCATTAAATGTGGCAGGAGAGGTTGAGTGAACGGTTAATAAAGCATACAGTATCCTGGTTTTATTAATAGAGGCATAGAGTCCAAGAGCAAGGAGGTTATGTTGAACTTGTATAAGACACTAGTTAGATCTCAACTGGAGTATTGTGTACAGTTTTGGGTGTTGCATTTTAGAATGTGAAGGCATTGAAGAGAGTGTAGAAGAGGTTGACGGGAATGGTTCCAGGGATGAAGAACTTCAAATATGAAGAGAGATTGGATACGTTAGGACTCTTTTCCTCAGAAAATAAGGCTGAGAGGAGATTTGATACAAGTATCCAAAATCATGAGGGTTCTTGAGAGAGTAGACACGGGGAAAATTTCCATCTTGAAAGTATCGAGAACAAGAGGACATGGATTTAAAGTAATTGGTAAAAGAATCAAAAGTGATATGCAAGTGGTTAATAACTGGAATGCACTATCTGAGAGTGAGGTGGAGGCAGGTTCCATCGAGGCATTCAAAGGGAACTAGATTATTATTTGAAAATAAACAATGTACAGGGTTACAGGGAGAAGGCAGGAGAACGGCACTTGGTGAATTGCTCATTCGGAGAGGCGGCACAGACGTGATGGGCTGAATGGCCTCCTTCTGCACTGTAACAATTCTGTGACCTTATCATGGATGTGGTGGATTTAATGCCTAGTGAAGCCCAACACTCTTTCTGCTGTCACTGTTACAGGGGCTTACCACTGGGAGACCCAGAACCTTCCTGCTTCAGGTGATAGGCCCCTTTTAATATGCATATCGGGGCGTATTACACGAGAATCCTGATTGCCATTTCAGGATAGAACAGGTAGAATCTCCGGACCAGCCCCAGTGGAGATCAAGCTGAAGAAGCCCTGGAAAGGCAGGTTTTAAATATCTTAATTTAATTTTTTTAAATTTATTCTTTCACGGAATGTGGTCGTTGCTGGCAAAGCCAGCATTTGTTGTCCTTCGCTAATTGCCATTGAACTGAGCAGCTTGCTTGGCCATTTCAGAGGGCAGTTAAGCGTCAACCACATTGATGTGGGTCCAGAGTCACATGTAGGCCAGACCAGGTGAGGACAATAGATTTCCATCCCTAAGGGGCATGAGTGAACCAGATGGGTTTTTATGCTAATCGATGATAGTTTCAATGTTGTAATATGTCTTTAAAGGATAGGAGCATGATATTGCTCGAAAGGAAGTGTTTTATGTGATCCAGTTTTAGTTTCACTTTTTCTTTTAAACAGAGCACACACACAGCTCTGCTGCTGATGTGTCTTCAAGCCTTATACCTTTCTATAGCTGTTCTCATGTGCCTAGTCTCAATAAATGAACCCAATGTTTACCCAATCCCTTATGAGTGGTATGTGCCTTTATATCATTATAAAAACATGACACGGTGGCGGCAAACACACAAAATGGGAGCAGGAGTAGGCCATTCGGCCCCTCAAGCCTGCTCTGCCATTCAATAAGATCATGGCTGATCTATCTGTGTTTCGAATTCCACATTCCCATCTATCCCTGATAACCTTAGATTAGGCAACGTTAGGCAAGGGAATCAATCTACCTCCGCCTTAAAAATATTCAATGACCTCACCTCCACTGCTGCCTGATGCAGAGAGTTCCAAAGTCACACAACTCTCTGAAACATTTTCCCTCATCTTTGTCCTAAAAGGGTGACCTATAATTTTAAAACAGTGGCCCCTAGTTCTGGGCTCACCCACAAGAGGAAGCATCCTTTCTATGTTCACCTTGTCAATGCTGTTCAGGATGTTATATAGTACAACCAAGTCACCTCTCAACCTTCTAGACTCCAGTTATTTTTTTATTCATTCATGGGATATTGACATCACTGGCTAAGCCATCATTTATTGCCCATCCCTACTTACCCTTGAGAAGGTGATGATGAGCACCTTCAACCACTGCAGTCCATGTGGTGTAGGTACACCCACAGTGCTGTTAGGGAGAGAGTTCCAGGAATTTGACCCAGTGACAGTGAAGAAACGGCGATATATTTCCAAGTGAGGATGGTGAGTGACTTGGAGGAGAACTTTCAGGTGGTGGAATTCCCATGTCCCCCTAAATGGCAGCGGTCGTGGTTTTGAAGGTGCTGTCTAAGGAGGTTGGTGAGTTCCTGCAGTACATCTTGTAGATGGTACGCACTGCTGCCAGCATGCATTGGTGGTGGAGGGAGTGATTGTTTGTGGATGTGATGCCAGTCAAGCAGCTTGCTTTGCCCTGGATGGTGTCAAGCTTCTTGAGTGTTGTTGGAGCTGCACTCATCCAGGCAAGTGGAGGGTATTCCATCACACTCCTAACTTGTGCCTTGGGATCGTCAGGAGTTGAGTTACTCACTGCAGGATTCCTAGCCTCTGACCTGCTCTTGTAGCCACAGTATTTATATGGCTAATCCAGTTCAGTTTCTGGTCAATAGTAATGCCCAGGATATTGATATTGGGGGATTCAGTGATGGTAATGACATTCAACATCAAGGGCCAATGGTTAGATTCTCTCTTGTTGGAGATGGTCATTGCCTGGCACTTGTGTGGGGTAAATGTTACTTCCAACTTGTCAGCCCAAGCCTGCATATTGTCCAGGTCTTGCTGCATTTGGACATGGACTGCTTCATGATGAAGCAGCTGAAGATGGTTGGGCCTAGGACACTACCCTGAGGAACTCCTGCAGTGATGCCCTGGAGCTGAGATGATTGGCCTCCAGCAATCACAACCTTTGTGCTAGGTATGACTCCAACCAGAGGAGAGATTTCCACCTGATTCCCATTGACTCCAGCTTTGCTAGGACTCCTTGATGTCACACTCGGTCAAATGTGGCCTTGATGTCAGGGGCAGTCACTCTCACCTCACCACTAGTGTTCAGCTCTTTTGTCCATGTTTGAACCAAGGCTGTAATGAGGTCAGGAGCTGAGTGGCCCTGGCAGAACCTGAAGTGAGCGTCAGTGAGCAGGTTATTGCTAAGCAAGTGCAACTTGATAGCACTGTTAATGGCCCCTTCCCTTACTTTACTGATGATTGGGGGCAGACTGATGGGGCAAAAATTGGCCTGGTTGGATTTGTCCTGCTTTTTGTGTACAAGACATGCCTGTGCAATTTTCCACATTGTCAGGCAGATGCCAGTGTTGTAACTGTAATGGAACAGCTTGGCCAAGGGTGCATCAAGTTCAGGAGGACAAGTCTTCAATACTATTGCCAGAATATTGTCAGGGCCCATAGCCTTTGCAGTACCCAGTGTCTTCAGCCATTTCTTAATATCTTGTGGAGTGAATCAAATTGCCTGAAGACTGGCACCCAGAGGAGGCTGAGATGGTATCCTCAATGTGAAGGTGGGACTTCGTTTCCACAAGGACAGAATCATACCTTAAAGATAATGTCCCAGACACCACCATTCCATTGCCGGGTATGCCCTGTCCCAAGGGCAGGACAGACTCAGCAGAGGTGGCGGCACAGTGGTATACATTCGAAAGGGAGTTGCTCTGGGAGTCCTCAATTCGACTCTGGACCTCATTAAGTCTCATGGCGTCAGGTCAAATATAGGCAAGGTAGCCTCCTGCTGATTACTACTTACCCCCTGCCCTCCCCTTCTTCCCCCCTCTCCCTCAGTTGGTGAATCAGTGCTTCTCTAGGTTGAACATCATTTGTAGGAAGCACTGAGGGTGGCAAGGGTACAGAATGTATTCTGGGTGGGGAACTTCAATATCCATCACCAAGAGTGGCTCGATAACACCACTACTGACAGAGCTGGCTGAGTTCTAAAGGTCAACTGCTAGACTGGATCTACAGCAGTTGGTGAGGGAACCAACAATAGGGAAAAACATACTTGACCACATCCTCAACAACCTGCCTGCCGCAGATGCATCTGTCCATGACAGGATCAGTAGAAGCGACCACCGCACATTCCTTGTGGAGTTGAAGTCCTGCCTTCACATTTAGGATACCCTCCATCGTGTTGTGTGGCACCACCACTGTGCTAAATGGGATAGATTTCAAACAGATCTAGCAACTCAAGACTGGGCATCCATGAGGCGCTGTGGGCCATCAGCAGCAGAATTGTACTCAACCACAATCTTTAACCTCATGGCCCAGCATATACCCCACTCTACAATTACCACCAAGCCAGGGGATCAATCTTGGTCCAATGAAGAGTGTAGGAGGGCATGCCAAAAGCAGTACCAGACCTACTTAAAAACGAGGTGTCAACCGGTGAAGCTACAATACAGGACTACTTGGTGATAATTGTAGAGTGGGGGATACACTGGCCTATGAGGTTACAGATTGTGTTTGAGTACAATTCTGCTGCTGCTGATGGCCCACAGCGCTTCATGGATGCCCAGTCTTGAGTTGTTAGATCTGTTTGAAAACTATCTCATTTAGCACACAACACGATGGAGGGTATCCTCAATGTGAAGGCGGGACTTCATCTCCACAAGGATTGTGCGGTGATCACTCCTACCGATACTGTCATGGACAGATGCATCTGCGGCAGGCGGGTTGGTGAGGATGAGGTCAAGTATGTTTTTCCCTCTTGTTGGTTCTCTCACCACCTGTCGCAGACCCAGGCTAGCACAATGTCCTTTAGGGCTCAGTCAGTAGTGGTGCTACCGAGCTACTCTTGGTGATGGACATTGATGTCCCCCACTCAGAGTACATTCTGCGCCTTTGCCACCCTCAGTGCTTCCCCCAAGTGGTGCTCAACAGGGAGGAGCACTGATTCATCAGCTGATGGAGGGAGGGCAGTACGTGGTGATCAGCAGGAGGTTTCCTTGCCCATGTTTGACCTGAATCCATGAGACTTCATGGGGTCTGGAATCAATGTTGAGAACCTCCAGGGCAACTCCCCCACCCCCCTGACTGTATGCCACTGCGCCGCCACCTCTGCTGGGTCAGTCCTGCCAGTGGGACAGGGCATACCTGGCAATGGAATGGTGGTGTCTGGGACATTGTAAGGTATGATTCTGTGAGTATGACTATGTCAGGCTGTTGCTTGACTAGTCTGAGACAGCTCTCCTAATTTTGACATTCTCCCAATTTGATACAGGTGGTTAGTTCGGTTTCATTCCTTATTGACTCGGTTTTAGCGGTTTGATACAACTGAGTGGCTTCCTAGGCCATTTTGGAGGGCATGTAAGAGACAACCACATTGCTGTGGGTCTGGGACGGCAGATTTCCTTCCCTAAAGGGGATTAGTGAACTAGATAGGTTTTTACAATAATGGACATGGTTTCATTGTCATCATTAGACTTTTAAATCCAGGGCATAACCCTGGATCTCTGGATTGCTATTCCGTTGACAATACAGCTACGCCATTGCCTCCCCCAAACAGAAACAAGCCCAGTCTGTCCAACCTTTCCTCATAAGACAACCCACTCATTCAACATATCAATCTAGCAAATCTCCTCTGAACCACCTCCAACCCATTTACATCTTTTGTTAAATAAGGAGACTAAAACTGTGGTCTCAACAATGCCCTGTATAACTAGAGCATAACATCCTTACTTTTATGTTCAATTTCTCCAATAAAGAATACCATTTCATTAGCCTTCTTAGTTACTTGCTGTACCTGCATACTACTACATGTCACCTTTTGTGACTCATGCACCAGAACACCGAGATCCCTCTGCACCTCGGAATTCTGCAGCCATTCTTGTTTAAGTAATACTCTGCTTTTTTATTCTCGTCAAAGTGAACAACTTCATATTTTTCCACATTATACTCCATCTGCCAGATCTTTGCCCACTCACTCAACCTATCTATATCCATCTGCAACATCCTTATGTCCTCTTCGCAACATACTTTCCTACCTATCTTTCTGCCATCTGCAAATTTAGCTACCATGTCTTCACTACCCCGCCCGCCCCCCATCTAAGTCATTGATATAAATTGTAGAAAGTTGAGGCCCCGGTACAGACCCCTGTGGGACTCCATTTGTCACATTCTGCCAATCAGAAAAAGACCCATTTATGCATATCTGTTTCCTGCCAGCTAGCTGATCTTCTATCCATGCTTATATGTTACTCCCTACACCATGAGCTTTTATTTTCTGCAATAACCTTTGATGTGTCACCATATCAATTGCCTTCTGGAAATCCAAATAGTACAGTACATCCCCAGACTCCCCTTTGTCCACAGCACATATTACTCTAATAAATTGGTTAAATATGATTTCCCTTTTACAAAACCATGCTGACTGTTCCCGATTACCTTGAGTTTTTCTAAGTGCCCAATTATAAACTCCTTAATGATCAATTCTGGCACCTTCCCCATGACAAACATCAAGCTAACTGGCCTATAGTTTCCTGTTTTCTGCCTGCCCGCGCACCACCACTCCTCCCCCCCCCCCCGCCCCCCACCGACTTTCTTGAATAGCGGGGTTATATTTGCTACTTTCCAGTCTGATGGGACCTTTCCAGAGTCTAACGAATTTTGGAAAATTAACACCAGCACATCTATTGCCTCATAAGCCACCTCTTTTAAGACCCTATTGAAGTCTATCAGGACCTAGAGACTTGTCAGCCCACAGATCCATGATTATAATTTCACCAAGTTCCCCTCTCCCTTCCACCTCCTGATTTACAGCTATTACTGGAATGTTTTTTTGTCTCCTCTATAGTGAAGGCAGAAGCAAAATATTTGTTCATTTCATCCACCATTTCTTTATTACCTGCTGTTAACCCCCAACTGTCACTCTAGAGGACCAACACTCATTTTACTTACTCTTTTCCTTTTCAAATACCTGTAGAAACTTTTGCTATCCGTTTTACATTTCTAGCTACTTCCCCTCATCATAATTTCTCTCTCCCAATTAATCTTTTAGTCATTCTCTGCTGTTCTTTATATTCTGATCAATCATCCGACCTGCCACTCAACTTTGCGCAGTTATATGCTTTTTCCTTAAGTTTGATGCTTTCCTTAACTACTTTAGTTAACCATGGATAGTGGGTACTCCCCTTAGATTTTTTGTTTATAATAGGAATATACTTATCCTGAGTATTCTGAGTTATCCCCTCAAATGTCTGCCACTGCTTCTCTATTGATCTATCTTCTAGCCTAATATCCCAGTTCACTTCAGCTAGGTCAGCTTTCATGCCCATATTGTTGCTCTTTTTTAAGTTTAAAATACTAGTTTTAGACCCACTCTCCTCCTTTTCAAACTGGATGCAAAATTCAATCATATTATGGTCACTGCTACTTAGGAGTGCCTTTACCCTGAGGCCATTAATTAATCCTGTCACATTACACAATACCAAGTCTGTTATAACATTTTCTGTGGTTGGTTCCAGAACATGCTGCTCTAAGAAACTATCTTGAAAGTATTCTATGAACTCCTCATCCAGGCTACTACTACCAACATGATTTCCAATTTATATGCAGATTAAAATCACCCATGATTATTACCATTCCTTTATCACAAGTACCTAATATTTCTTCTTGTATATTTTTTCTACATTGTGGTCATGTGAGGGGGCCTGTAGATCACTCCCACTAGTGACTTATTTCCCCAACTATTCCTCATCTCCACCCAAACTGATTCTACATCCAGATCTCCTGAACTAAGGTCACCTCTAATTATTGCACCAATGCCATCCTTAATTAACAGTGCTACCCCTCCACCTTTCCCTATCTTCCTATTCTTCTTGAATTTCACATACCCCTCAATATTCAGGACCCAATCCTTGTCACCCTGCTGCCACATCTCTGTAATGACTAACAGATCATATTTATTTATTTCAATGTGCACTATCAATTAATTTACTTTGTTATGAATGCCCCGTGCATTCATATACAGAACTTTTAGTTTTCTCTTTTTGCTATCTTTTGTGCATGTTGTGGGATGGCATCTGTTTTCCACGAGATTGACAGTGTGAAATATGTGTTCACCACTCTTCATCGTGTTGTGCACATCATCATCATTTTTCTAGTTTTTCCCTCACTTCAAGTATATGTTTCTGATGGGATACCAGATGGTCACTCAGATACTCAGATTGTTTGAAAGTACCCATTGTGTTTGGTCTATTTGGGTCAGTACACAGCTCTCTGTAGCTGCATCAACCTTTGCTCTAATGCACTGCAGCTGCCAATGGCCCTTTCTACCACATGCCTTGAAGCATTAAAGGAAAGCTGGACATTTTATTGGTGCATGCAGAAGGCTACAACTTCCACATGGCTTGCTAGGTTTGTGTGTTCTAGTGAGCGTGTCAACAATTAGGGTTGTATTTAGGACTTGTAATCTTTGTCAACCTGTGAGGATCGTTTCATACTTACATCCATTTTGGGGTAGCACCTTGACTCTATGTTTTGGGTTTGTCTAGCATATCTTTCTGGAATGCTTCTATGGAAGTGGATGTGGTCACCAACTCAACAGTTCTGTTTGCTAGCTCTGTGCTTGAAAAATCACAGTCCATACACTTTTTTTCTGCATCTGCTGACGAAGTGGTCTATGGATTCAGTTGACTGTTGTGGAAATACATGAACTCTAGTCGATGAATACAGAAGTTTAACCTGATTCTGAACCGGCCTTCCAATGTAGTCCATATCTTTTGGGGACCCTTTAGCTCTTCTGCTGTTTATGCTGACATGTTCAGCCTGTGTATACCTTCATTCCCAATTACTAGGCATATTTTATGGCTTACTTTTCTGGTTTAGACACACCTGAATCAAGAATACATAGCTCTGCACACTGTTTAAACATTCTGAATTCAGGTGGTAGGTCAGCTGCATCCCAATTCAAAGTGAGGAATTTTGTGGACATTCTGACAGTATCCCTTTGACCTTCCTCCTTGTTTTATTCAATTTATTGTTCAGCCACTCTCAACCACCTGTGATAATCGCAATCTTCTCCAGCTTGATTTTTATGATGGCTTTGTATTGTTTTTCTTTTTTGTTCAATTCTCCCTCGTTTGTTATCGATCTGTCCCACATCCTGGTCACTTACCTTTCCCAACTAAGCTAACTCAGTGCAGGTCCTCTCGATGCACTGTCCTACTCACCATGGGGGATCCGTCTGTTTACCAGCTCTTTATTTGCACACTATCCTGGCACTGTGTCTTCAAAGTTATTCTGCTGTCATCACACCGAGTTCTCAATACTCTCTGATGCTGCAGCTTCATTGTGGTCTAACCAAAACGTCAAGGGTCATCTCATGTCATGTAGCACAATCTAAGACTGTTCACCATGCTGTACCTGTACTGGATTTTGCTGCCATGTCATGTTTTTATAATGATATACCAGTAACCACTTTGTGGGTTCATTTATTGAGACTAGTCACGTGAGAACAGCTAGAGGAAGGCATAAAGCTTGAAGACACGTCGGTAGCAGAGCTGTCTGTGTGTCTCTGTCTAGAAGTAAAAGTGAAACTAAAACTGGACTGCATGACACACTTCCTTTCCCATGATATCATGCTCCTATCCCTTAAAGGCACATTACAACAAAGTATAGCTTTCAGATATTTTATTAAACCCCATGGTGGGATTTGAACCCTTGCTGCAGAGCATTAAGTCTGGGTCTCTGAGTTTCTAGTCCTGTGACATTACCACTGCACCATCATCTCCCTCTTTGCAGGCTACAGAAGAACATGAGGGCTCCTTCATGGTCTCACTGAAACAATTTGAGCTGCTACCACCCCATGCTCCATTCTCTTCCATGAATGTGACCACCATCCCGCTCCCATCTGCAATATTTTCCATGCATTTGGCCAAATGGCCTCCAGGCTGCTTGATATTGTGCCTGTCCTGGATGTGGTGAAGCTTCCCAGGCTTCCCCATTAGCTCTGGCAAATTGCTGGTTCTATTTAAGCATGACTGCATCTCAAGATGGCTCCAGCCTCTCCACTGCTGAAACCGGCAGGTTTCTGGTACCTTCTACAGTTGGCTCCCCCAGACATTTATCCTCTGGATCTTTAAAACTACACCAAACAAATAGAAATATGTTGTGATGTTATACCAATGAAATGTCTTCATAATTCCTTTTCTTTAAAGTGGAATATAATGTAGTTGAGAGGCAGCCTCCAAGGCACCTAAAATGCTTGGGTTCATGAAACGGAACTTGCACCAATCTTCAACTACAGTGAAGGAAATGCTGTACTAGACAATAGTCAGACCTTGAATATGGTGTAACCACTTGGGACCCATATACTGGTTAAAAACGTTACCCTCCTTGAGAGAGTGCTATGTCGGGCAGTTCATTTTGTTACAGGCAATTACTCAAGAGGTACTAGTGTTTCCCAGTTAGTCAGGTCACTCAGCAGGCCTAGTCTCCAGAACTGAAGAAAGGCCCATAGGTTGACATGGCTCTATTAAATTCTGAATGGACAGTGAAACATTTCTAAATAGTACATCAAGCCCAAAAGTGACCAAGCTCGAAGTATTCACAGCCAACAATTTCAACTGTATGCACTCCAACATGCTTCTTTTGATAACTCCTTTTTCCCTAGAACTATTAAGGACTGGAACAATCTTCCGCAAACCATAATCTCCATGCTATGTAAGGATTCTTTAGGAAAACCTGTTGAGCTTTTTTCATTAATGTGACTATCAAATGCACTCATTGAGCACCCCCTGTGAAAACTCCCTAGTGGAAAACTATATGGGGAAACCTTACCACGCACCAACTGGCAAGTACCCTCAAATTCAGCAACCCCTCAGAAAAAATACATTATCATAATTGTGACTTGTGACTGGCAACCAATCAAGCAGATTGGAAATTCGGTTAAAGTTCCTCTTCTTGGGATCATCCCAGTGATAGTCGGGAGAGGATTTTTTCAGGGAAGAATGTGCACTGATTGTCAGCAGGTTATCACTCTGCAGCATAAGTCAGGTTAGAAAAGATCGAGAGAATTATTTTTCTTCCCAGCATTAGGGAGGTTGATTTACTCCATCTGTACACAACTACTGCACAAACTGCAACATTTTGATCAAATCAAGCAAAGAATAAATAATTGAATGCCTGAGGAAATGCATTCCAGGATAATCAGACAGAATCTTCAGCCTCGGCAGCCTGATTGAATTTGTTACCGTGACAACGAGATGTACAGTTTCTCAAACCCCTTTTTTATACCACAGATTAAGATTTGATTTATTCGAGGCTGTCATACTCCATTTCTGATCTGGCGTAAACAAGTGCAAGGGCACTGGGAGCCGTGGGCAGTGGGCGTTATGGCCTTTGACCCCACGGGGTAGCCTTTGATTCAGTTCAGTTGAGTGGGATGAAAGTCTCTTCCCTTTGACAGCAGCAAGGAGCCAGTTTAAAGTGTGTGTTTGGAGCTGTCTCAGCTCATTTTCTAACAGTTACAAGACCACAGCACAAACAGATCATTCATGTGGCACAAAACCAGCAATGAACTATCTTAAAAGGACCATAGGATGACCATTGTGAAGAACTTGAGGTTGGAGTTAATATAGGCAGAAAAGTAGCAAATGGAGTTCAATCCGGAGAAGTGTGAGGTAATGCATTTGGAGAAGGCTAACAAGGCAAGGGAATATGCAATAAATGGTAGGATGCTGAGACGTGTTGAGGAACTGAGGGACTTTGGAATGTATGTCTACAGATCGAAGGTAGCTGGATAGGTGGATAAAATAGTCAAGAAGGCAAATGAAATTCTCCCTTTATTTAGTTGGGAACTATAGCTGGTTGAGACTATGACAGGGAGATTATGCTAGAACTGCATGAAATGCTAGCTCGGCCCAGCTAGAGTACTGCATACGGTTCTGGTCGCTTCATACAGGAATGGTGCAATTTCTCTAAAGAGCATACAGAGGAGATTGACAAGGAGGTTGCCAGGGTTGGAGAATTTTTGCTATGACAAAAAAACTAGGTAGGCCCAAGTCATTCTCTTTCAATCAGATAGGTTGAGGGGAGATTTAATTGAGGTATATAAAATTGTGAGGGGCCTAGATGGAGTGGATAGGAAGGATGTAATTCCTTTAGGAGTGAGGCCAATAACCAGGAGGCATAGATTTAAAGTAATTAAAGTAAAGCCAAGAGGATTATTGAAGTTTTTCACCCAGAGGGTAGTGAGGGTCTGAAGCTCTCACTCTGAAAGGGTGGTAAAGGCAGAAACCCCCATTGCATTTATAAAATACTTGGATGTACACTTGAAGTGTCATAACCTACAGGCAAGGGACCAAGAGCTGGAAAGTGGGCAATGGATGGATAACTTTTTTTGACAAGCACCTCATTGGATCAGTGTAAAGGAACTTTATCATAAACCCATGCTGTGTCCAGCACAAAAGTGTTTGATGGGACAGTGTAAAGGGAGATTTACTCTGTACCTAACCTGTGCTGTCCCTGCCCTGTGAATGTTTGATAGGACAGTGTAGAGGGAGCTTTACTCTGTATGTGTCATGGACACAATGTGTATGTTCCTTTACTGACCATGATTAGTATGTTTTGTATGAAGGAGATGTGCCTTTTCTTACCCTAGGAGTGTGCCCCATTTAAATAATACAGCAGCAAGCTTTTGTGGATTTAAAAATAAAGGTTATTTATTCTCCCACTCTCAGCCTGAATTAAACACAACTTCTCACATACTTGTTCATAAGCATATGCGCATGCATGCACTTACACACAAAGATTAGATACAGATAAAATAATGCACTTCTACAGACTGTAGTTATCTCAGCCTCTGGTTTATGATTTCTGGTCTCCCACGTGGCAGGCCTCTGGTCTTTAAACAGAGTTGATGCTTTAAAATTGAAGTGAGGGTCTTGTAAAGTGAAAGCTTCACAGCAGGTTGTGGGGTTTCTTGTAGTCAACTATTTGGGAGGTTTGAACTTTAACTGGAACAGGTTATATACTTTGGCTGCCTGGTGTCTAGCAGCTTGTTTCCGAGCCTGGTTCACAGATTGGTGGAACTGATAGTTCGATGGTTTTGGCATAACTGTCTGCAAAACAGATCCTAGCTGATCATTTAAGCAGCCAAAGACAACATGGCTGCCTCCATGTGGCTTTTCTCAAGTTCAAAGTCTTTTTCCAAATATGGTAGGGTTTTCATGTTGATTACACATCCTGTGTTGTGGGTTAAAACCTCTGAAGGCTTGAGACAGTCAGTGTCTTTGTTTTAGAATGACCCATTCAATCTCATAATATCCCTGTGATTGGTTTCAGGGAAGAGCCTCGACTCAAGTCTGGAAAGATCTTTTATACCCTCTTAAGAAGGAAGTGGTTCCGATCCATAAAGGAAGTCAGATTACCTGGGGCGGCCAGCTTTCCTAGCCTTTGTGTCGAGTTTTAAAATATAAAATTAGTTTGAAGTTCAGAAAAGGACATGCCAGTACTAGACATGACACGAACCCTTGCTGTACTTGCCCTTGAAGTGTTTGAAGGGCAAGTGTAGAGGAAGCTTAACTCTGTACCTAACCCATGGTGTACCTGACACATGGAAGTATTTGATTTGTAAGGGAGCTTTATTTTGTATCGAGCCCATGGTATACATGCCCTGGGAGTGTTTGATGGAACAGTGCAGCAGGAGCTTTACTCTGTATCTAATTTGTGCTGTACCTGACCCGGCAGTGTATGATGGGAGAGTGTAGTTTCAGCAGCAATGGCATTTCCTATCTTAATAAACGTAGAGTTAACCAAACAATAAGTGGAATGTGATGCAGAATATTCTGATTTTATCACAGAGTGAAGAATCAGTCTCCAGACAGGTGCACATTCATTGTGAACTCAGAGAATCAGTTCTACCCAGTAACTGTTCTGATACAGGATGAGAATTTATAGGAAATTCCCTACTGCAGTTAGTAAGGATGTTATCTCAGTTTAAATATGTAGCTTGGAGATAATCTTTTAATGATCAGACTCTGACAATGTTACAATGAAACAATTGGTTCAACTCAATTTCACAAAGCTGTAATATGAAGCAGAGCTGTTGAATGGTGCTGAACGGTAATGTGGATTTAACTTTAATCAAGTTATTCCCTTTTCATTCAATTTTGGATTATTCTTTCGAGTTATCAACAGTCACAGATTGCAACTCTTTTCGAGTACAATCACAGTTCTTGGTTTCCGGGAGTGGGACATGAACCCACAACCCTTTGAGTCAAAGGCGAGGGTGCTATGAACTGAGCCACAGCTGACACCTCCAATTTTGGATTATAATGAACCTTAAACAAGTTCAGATAACAAGGTTAGACTAACAAGGCTGATAATTGCAATTAAAAAGGATATACTTTGATTCTGACTGCAGCATCTGAAATATCAACTCTTCGATTCCAGATCACCACAAACAGAGGGTCCTTGCCTGAAAAGTACAAAAAACCAACCCTTTGTTAAAATGAACTTGTTAAAAATTTCCTTCTATTATTTTTCAATATGATTCTGGTGCATTAATAGATTTCACATCTCAAGAAGCACAGAACTCAGTTTATTCTTTCTGGTACCTCTTCCCTACTTGACTTCTAATGCTAAACATCATCTTCCAATTGGCTCCCGATGCCTGGAATCATTTCCCCAGTTGGCTTCAAGCGCTGACCATCATGCTGAACTGAATGAATCGTAAGCAGGTAGCCTGTCTGAAGTCTCTTTGTGATGTTCCCTCTGGACAAATTCCCAACCTTCATACTGGGCCTGTCTTTGATTTTTGCCTCCTTCCAGTTCACTGTCTGTCATTCCCATGTTCCCTGTGATTTTTACCCCTACCCCATGATTTACAACCCATCTCCTTATGGATCCTTCCCTCATTTTGCCCATCCAAGACTTAACCTGCCCAGGGTTCATCCACCTGATTTAAATCTTGCCAATGATTTATGACGACCCCTCATCAGTTCTCTTTCCAATTTGCTCAATTGCAGTCTCCGCTGCAGTCAGATCATGAGGTCCTAACCTGTTCCTCTATGGCGTCAGTAACGAATGTAACAATGCACTGCTGTAGCTCAGGAACAACCCGCGATACACCTGTCAGAGCAGCTGACGTGCATTCACCCAAACCATGAGTACGGGCTTGTCCTGTGTGTGAGGTGGTGTGTGAGCATCAGAGAGGAGCTGAAGTATTGAGCTGAATTTTGATCTGCAGGATTGTCATCACTCATAGGAGAAGGTGGAGGATGGGTACTGGGGAGGGAGGAGGCATTAAAGCAGGGAAAATTAACAGTGGTTTAAGAAGCCAGCTTGGGCCAGCTGCCTTTCAGGTTTCAGTCCTGGGCATTAGGCTGAGTGTAGGCAACACCCTCAGGAGACACAGACAATCACTAAAGATATGTTAATCATTAGGTTAGTGATATTGATATGGGATTTCTACTTGAACTCTGAGCCCATGTGTTTCCCAGGTTTCCTGGAACTAACAGTGAAAGCACAATAAGAACACAATGGCAATCGAGAGGCTGACAGCAAGTCAGGGAAATGTGTCAATAAAAACTCAATACTCACAGCTCCTTTCTTACCCAGTCATGGAAAAGGGTTTGTTCTCAGTACTTGTACTGAGAGGTTAATCTAAATACTTTGGGGGTGTTATCTACACTTTGGAGGCTTGGGGTCTATTTGCACATTGGATTTCTCAGGTCAGCACAGATGTCACTTACACTGCCTTATCCTAGACTTCCACTGAGGACCAAGGTGACCAGCTCCAGCAACAATAACAGGAGTAACAAACAAGCTCCTACTTACAGAAGTGGTTTTGCAGGAGGGAGGGCTGCAGGAGACAGGTGCACCTCGTAGGAGGCCATCTGTGGCACACGGAGTGGAATTTAATGCTCCCCCCCCCCACCCCCCACCCCATGGCAAGTTTGGTGGTAGGAGACATTTAATCAGGCAGAGGGTGGCAGGTGAAACCCTGCTGCTTTCTTGCCTCCAACCTGATTAAGTCCGGGGCAGGAAGGCCAATGGAAGGCGTTCCCCCCACCCTGCCACCAATTGAGGCCCTCAACTGAGCAATTAATACCCTCTTAGGGGCCTCATTACACTACTGCCAGTATTAACCCAGCACTGGACAGGGGATCTCACCATGCTGGGAATGTGAAAAACAAACTCTGCTTCGGTCGCTTGAGGGCTTCCAGGATGGGTGTCTCATTTAAAAGCACTCAATGCCTAATTGTGGGACTCGGCATCAGGAAGGGTGGGTGGGGGGGGCGTCTGTTGAGAACTAACCCCTCCTTCCCTGCAACTCCCCTCGTGCCATCAGTCACCTGTGGCCAGGGATCCAACGATGTTACTAGGCCTCAGGTGTATGTCTTACCGGCAGCAGCCATGCCACCCCGGTGACACTGCCGTCCAATAGCACTGCCAGCCTCTGATTGGCCAGCATCCTCTGATTGGCCAGCAGCTCTTAGTGGGTGGGACTTTTGTCCTGGGGTCCTTGATCCCAGGCCAGGCCCACTGCTGCCCTGTTAAATGTCTGAGTGGCACTTAATTCAGCGTGCCTTCCCTAAAAGAGACGATTTGGGGCTCTTGTCAGCTCTCCAGCCTCATGACGCCTCCACTAAAAACCATTCAGGTTCTAAGGGCAGAAGATAATCTTCCTTAGTGAGTGATTTTTATTCATTCCAAGGATGTGAGGGTCACTGGCAAGGTCAGCATTTTTTGTTCATTAGCCTTGAGAAGCCACCTTCTTGAACCACTGCAGTCCATGTGGTGTAGGGACACCCATAGATTTGACTCAGTGACAGTTCCAAGTCAAGATGGTGTGTGGCTTGGAGGGGAAGTTGTTGTGTTCCCATGTGCCTGCTGCCCTTGTCCTTCTAGGTCAGGGACGGGGAACCTTTATCTCATCACAGGCCATTCACACATCGGCAAAATCACTCGTGAGCCACACACATAAAAATCAACTTAGCTTAGTTTTTTTAAAGAGAATACAGAAACGTTCAACTCACCCATTGTTTTGATGCAATGCCTGAATTTGAATATTAGAATGCTAAATATTATTATGGTGATTTTGCTGACGCTTCTATCCAAAGCAAATTCATAACGATGATGATAAATGCTATTTTGAAGACACTACTGTCATAGGTCTATATTTTTAGAAACCTTGCTGTGTGCCAGATGAAATTGAGCAACAGGCTGAATCTGGCCCATGGGTCATAGGTTTCCCACCCTGTTCTAGGTGACAGAGGTCGTGTGTTTGGAAAGTGCCGTCGACAGATTTTGCCATTGTCGTTTTGGTGCCTCGGGTTGGTACCGAGTGGTCCATCGGTTTTTTTTTCCTTATTCAACTTTCTGTAGCCATTTGACACGATCAAGTGGCTTGCTAGACCATTTGAGAAGGCAGTTAAAAATCAACCACAGTGCCCTGGGCCTGGAGTCACATATAGGTCAGAATGGGTCAGAGCAAAGATTCCCTTCTCTGAAGGCTATTAGTGAACCAGATTGTTTTTAATGACAATCCTGTCATTTCATGATTTTTAACATGATTTGCATTTTATTCCAGATTTTATTAATCAACTTAATTTATATTTCCTCAGCAGTTATAATGGGATTCGAACTTATGTCCTTGGAGTTTTAGTCTGAACTTTTAGATTACCAGTCCAGTAACATCATCATTATCTCCCATAATGGTGATATGGGAGCATCTCAGGTGAGATGTGGGGTCTCGTGTGAGGTAGTGGCAGACACCGTCTGAGAAGATGCCTTGTTGCCAGCTGAACCTGGTGGCCATGGTAACACCATCACATTTTCTTTTTGTTGCCTCTAGACCCTTCTAGATCTCCCAGGAGCCACCATGGTTCTCTGCTTCTCCCTGCTGTTCCCTGCTTTCTGTTCCTGCAAGGAGAGAAAGATCTATAAGTGAGAGTGATAGAGTGTGTTTAACGGATAAATGGAGAGCATTTGTTGATGGTGACCATGAGGGCGAGGCATGTTATTGAATACAGATATGTTATTGAATACAGATAATGGCCAGTGTGGTGTGTGAATGGACAGATGAGGGTGGACAGATGAGACACAGGAGTGATCTGCGCTAGAGCAGGCAGGCTGACACAATGGGCTGGTGCACACATCTAGATGGAGAGAAATGTGTCATTGCCTTTCCTGGCCACCTTAGGTCATTGAGGTACTTCCTCCAGTGGATTCAGGAGTGTGGTACCATATTCCTCTGGGTAACCTTCAAGGCTAACTCCAGCCATTCCTTCTTTGTACCAGCACCAAGCTTCATCCTCCCACTGCTAGAAAACAGTGTTTCTCTCCAGCTCCTTTACAGTTCATAAGAGCATATCCAAGGAGGTGGAGTTGAAGCAGGGTACAGCCTTTGTCCATCTCAACCCCATCATAATATGCTTTGGTTCGTCATGGCATCTGCAGCTGCTTCAGCTTGCATGTTCAGAGTGTTCCTACTGAAGTCCAGATTACATCATGCAAACCCATATCTCATTAATTGGATGGGAAACCCTAAAGTAAAATGATAATGAGGCGGCTGAGTTAAAAAGTCATTGACAGACCTGCTGAACATAGCTTTCTGGATTTCTCACGTGTCATCGAATACCCTCAATACCTGGCAAACTCCCAGGGTATCAGTGAGTTGAAATGCAGACTATTGGCTCTACCTTAAAACAGGCTCAGAGCAGACAAGGACTGGCACATGTATAATACCAAATAGAAAATCAATCAATCACCTACATTTCTCAGGGTGAAGATAGATCAGAGTCAAATGATGATTAAACTTACCATTAATCTCGAGGATGGGAGGAGGAGAAGCAGAATAGGTGGAAATGTCACCATGACCTGGCACTAGTCTTTAATACACAACATACAAGATTACAATGGGGGCAAGGAGCTCAATCTGTCAAATACCATAGCTTGTTTTGATGAAACACCATTGCAAGGAATAGGGTCCTTTAATTCTCTCTCTCTGAAAAAATACATAAACAATTTGAAGGAATCAGAGACCAAGACAAGTTGGAGATAAAGATCACAATGATTGTGCTCCCTGCACTGAGGTCGCTAGACTCTATAAACATTCCCGAACAGATATCAGGAAGCCTTCTGCCACCCTCCATACACCCATATCTATCCCTTATCTAGCAAATGGCTTCCAGCATGAGGTAAATAAAAAAAGTAGAGGAGATGGAGAGGGGTGGGGAGGTGACCATCCTGTCCTGTATTCATTGGTCATTGGGTTTGAACATAGTTTACACTATCAGCTCCTAGAAATAAAGTATATTAATGAGTGCCCGGAGACGGGGGACAGTCCTTGTCAAGCCGCCTGCTTCAGATAGAAGGTGGACCATGGAAAATGAAGAAAGACTGAAGGAAGAGTTCCAGAACACTTTGGCTAGAGAGCAGAATGCTGCCATCACAACCTGCTGAGGTCAATACACCCTGTGCCAAGTGTCCATTCATCCTCTGGGATCAGTAAACCACTCTCAACTGTCATGGGTTGTATACTTTTCCTGTCTATGTAGCTAATGCATTATATCTAAACTATTGCTTCTTAATAAACTACCTTAAAATTTCTTACGAATACTTGACTGCTCATCTTAGGTATGTGACTCCCGAACCCAAAATCTTACACCATTTTAACTCCCTTCAGCTTCAGTCACATGACCAAATGGTGAGCCACCAGAATAGCCGTGTCTCAGTGGTTGCACTGAAGATCTTGCTGAAGCCTGCACTTATTCCTAGAGTTCCCTGTGATTTCCACCTTTAATATGAGCAATGCACTGTCTGCCTCAGATTGTACTGAGTACAACATTCCCACCTGTGTCAGACATCTCAGCACTTAATTTGTGTGTGGCTCAATTTATTTTCCTATCAGTTGTAAATATTACTGAATGAATAGATTTTTCACTTTACCACGCTTACAGTCCAAATCTTCAAGACTGAGAATACTGTACAGTGCTCCATCATTCCAGCTCTTACTAAAGTCTCGCTAATTGGTGCCAGTGAAGGGAATTGTGACCATGAATGAGTGTTTAGAGAACCATTTATTTTTTGTGGCACAAGAATCTACAGAAGGACTTTGGAACAGAACTTGATGTCAAAATAACAGCAGCACTAAGGGTGCTCACTGTTATTTACAGGTAAAAGATTCTGTAATTCAGCAGATGTCTGGTTAAATGTGAACGTCCAGAAGAATCTGTCCAAGTTGCTCCACTCCACGTTTGCCCTTCACCTCCCATTTCTTTATGGAACAAAATGTATTTGCCCGTTATTCTGAACATTTAGTCTTGTCATTACAAGCATAAGTAATAACAATTAACTAACTGTTAATCACAGCCTAGCAACCTTTTTAGCATTGAAAATCAATTGTTACAAGTGTGGAGTTTCATTCCTTCAGGTTTTGAATCTTTTTGGGTGATTTTAAAAATGTAAAATTTTACTTTCAATTCTTATGTTTCCTTTGTGTTTTTTTTTCTCAAGCTAATCTTTCTTTTCCTCTCTATTCCTCTCAATTGTTGAGTTGTCAGAGAGCTGGCAGCAAGCCAATGAATCCAATATTGGTGCACAGACTTGGGACTAGGCATCAGAAAGAGGAGCAGGAGTAGACCCACCCAGTGACTGGTACAGGCCCACCCATGGGAAAAGAAAGTAATTTACAGGAGAGATTAAAGGGATGAGAGAAGGAGGATATTGTAGCACTGAGAATTCTAACCAAACTCCGATCTTCCCTTAAACAACTGATTTAATCTTGTGAATAAAATTCTGTGGTACATAGTTTATTTACACAAGTGGGAGAGATTAGTTATCCATGGGCTGGAGAAGCAGTGTGGCTAAAACCTACTGGCTGCCATTCACTGTGAATTGTTTAGGACTGATGTAACATTGGAGCTGTAACGTGAGCAGCTCCTGTGGTCCTGGAATGAACATGAAAGTGTAGCAACATGTCAGCAATGTGCATGTGGTTCCAAGCATAATGCTGGCTGCAATGGCACATGTCTCTGATGTCGGAGGGGGTTAGATTCTGCCATTACTGGGCTATCTTCATCAAGCCTATTGGCTGTGGGATGTCCAAAAGGAGACAAACAGGATGCACCATTGCACAGATCAAATAGCAATGGCCTGCACAGTCCTTTCACCTGAGAGACCTAAGGTTTGAACTCAGTACGACAGATTTGTTAAAGGCCAGGATATTAACAAGGGCGGCTGCGTAACAGGGGGTGCAGATTTTAGAGCAGGACACCTGGATTTTATACATGTTGTGGTGTTTCCACAGCATTCGACTCTTGGACTTGAGAGACCCCCTGCCAGGAAGGTAGCCTGATTGACAGGCATGGCTTCTATTCTGATGGATAGCTCGCTGAATCCGATCCGCAAATCCCGAGACGGAGCACGTCCAACCCTTGATCCTGAGGGTCTTTGTATGGGGTGGGGGTTTGAATTATGGGGGTCTGGGGGCTGTGGGGAAGCACCCCTGCTCCTTGTGCTATAAAGTTACTTAGCCTCACCCAGTAGCTGACCTCGCCTCAATCCAGCTGCCGGGTTTCTCGAGCTCTGGGAAACCAGGAAAATCACTATTGAATTACAGGCTGGGAGAGGTTGGGTGTCTGCTTTGTGTCCGTCCTCCAGTAAACCTGAAGCAGGTGGCAATTGTAGTACAGTGGGAAAGTTTCTGAACTAGTAATCCAGTAACGAATGTTCTAGAGATAGAAATGCAAACCCCACTGTGCCAGCTGGGGTCATTTGAATCCAATTAATTCACTAAATAAATCTGGAATCAGTAATGATGACTATTGTAGAGTAATGGGTTAATTCTAACTTTAATATGCTAATCAGATACATATCGTCACAGGAATATCACCTGGTATGTTTTCTCTTGTTCAGCCTTGTGACAGCTATAGCCTGAGCAGAAAGATGTGTATCAATAAAGCTCATGTTTCTAGACCTCTACAGACTCATTGGGCAGAATTTTGCGCTTGTCAAGTGGGCGTACTCCCGACCCGAACAAGCATAAAATGACGCACGATGACATCGGACACGCGTCAAATGTTCCTAAATGTCCTTTCAGGGAAGGAGACCTGCCATCATTACCCATTCTGCCCTGTATGTGGAGGTAATGGTATTCCCAAGCATCTGCTGCCCTTGTCCTTCTAGGTAAAAGAGGTGGCGGATTTAGGAGGTGCTGTAGAATGAGGCTTGGTGAGTTGTTGCAGTGCATCTTGTAGATGGTACACACTGCTGCTACAGTGCGTCAGTGGTGGAGGGAGTGAATGTTTGTGGATGGGCTGCTTTGTCCTGGATGGTGTCAAGCTCCTTGACTGTTGTAGGAGCTCATCCAGGCAAGTGGAGGCAATTCCATCACACTCCTGAATTGTGCCTTGTAGATGGTGGACCGGCTTTGGGGAGTCGGGAGGTGAGTTACTCACCACAGGATTCCTAGCCTCTGACCTAATGTTGTCATCACATTATTTATATGGCTAGTCCAATTCAGTTTCTGGTCAATGGTAACCTCCAGGATGTTGATAGTGGGGGATTCAGCAATTGTAATGCCATTGAATGTCAAGGGTAAATGGTTAGATTCTCTCCTGTTAGAGATGGTCATTGCCTGGCACTTGTGTGGTGTGAATGTTACTTGCCATTTATCAGCACAAGTCTGAATGTTTTCCAGGTCTTGTTGCATTTGGACATGGACTGCTTCAGTATCTGAGGGGTCATGAATGGTGCTCAACATTGTGCAATCATCAGCGAACATCCCCACTTCTGACCTTTTATTATGGTCGGAAGATCATTGATGAAGCAGCTGAGGATGGTTGGGCCGAGGACACTGCCCTGAGGAACTCCTGCAGTGATGTCCTGGAGCTGAATGACTGACCTCCAATAACCACAACCATCTTCCTTTGTGCTAGGTTTGACTCCAACCAGTGGAGAGATTTCCCCCTGATTCCCATTGACTCCACTTTTTCTAGGGCTCCTTGTTGCCACACTCGGTCAGATGCTGCCTTGATGTCAAGGACAGTCACTCTCAGCTCACCTCTGGAGTTCCAGCTCTTTTGTCCATGGTTGAACCAAGGCTGTAATGAGATCAGAAGCTGAGTGGCCCTGGTGGAACCCAAACTGAGCGTCAGTGAGCAGGCTATTGCTAAGCAAGCGCCGCATGATAGTACTGTTGATGACCCCTTCCATTACTTTACTGATGTTCGAAAGTAGACTGACGGGGCGATAATTAGTTGGATTGGATTTGTCCTGCTTTGTGTACAGGACATACCTGGGCAATTTTCCACATAGCCAGGTGTTTGCCATTGTTGTAGCTGTACTGGAATAGCTTGGCTAGGAGCACAGCAAGTTCTGGAGCACAAGTCTTCAGTATTATTGCCAGAATATGGATAGGGCCCATAGCCTTTGTGCCTTCCAGTGCCTTCAGCCATTTCTTGATGCTACTTGGAATGAATCAAATTGGCTAAAGATTGACATCTGTGATGCTGGGGATCCAAGGAGGTGGTCGAGATGGATCATCCACTCGACACCTCTGGCAGAAGACGGTTATAAAATATCCAGTCTTGACTTTTGCACTGATGTGCTGGGCTCCCCCATTACTGAGGACGGGGATATTTGTGTAGCCTCTTCCTCAGTTAGTTATTTAATTGTCCACCAACATTCACGACTGGATGTGGCAGGACTGCACAGCTTAGATTTGATCCGTTGGCTGTACAATTAGTTCTGTCTATTGCACTGTTTAGGATGCATGCAAGTCTTGTTTTACAGCTTCACCAGGTTGACACATCATCTTTAGTTATGCGTGGTGCTGCTCCTGGCATGCCCACCTGCACTCTTCATTGAACCAGAGTTGATCCCCTGGCTAGATGGTAATGGTAGAGTCGGGAATATGCTGGTTCATGAGGTTACAGATTGTGTTTGAGTACAATTCTGCTGCTGCTGATGGCCCACAGCGCCTCATGGATGCCCAGTTTTGAGTTGCTAGATCTTTTTGAAATCGATCCTATTTAGCACGGTGGTAGAGCCACACAATACGATGGAGGGTATCCTCAATGTGGAGGCGAAACTTCATCTCCACAACAACTGTGCGGTGGTCACTCCTACCGACACTGTCATGGACAGATGCATCTGTGACAGGTAGATTGGTGATGAATAGTGAAGTTGCTCACCCAGAGTACATTTTATGCCTTTTCTCTCCTCGGTGTTTGTTCAACATGGAGGAGTACTGATTAATCAACTGAGGTAGGGCAGTAGGTGGCACTCAGGAGGTTTCCTTGCCCATGTTTGACTTAATGCCTTGAGACTTCATGCTGGTCAGCAGGACATGCTATTCTGCTCTAACCATTTCTATTAGTTCTGGACCCATTTTTTGTTTCTTTTCTTATTTCACTATCACCTCCTTTTCATGGGCTCCATCTTCACTTTTGTCATTTAATTATTCCTGCCCTCCACTCTATCTCAGACCTTCTCTTTTGTGCTTATTTGCCCACTTTTCCTTGGTTTAGTATTTACTTTACAACGAATTACGGAGCAACTTCAGCATAAAAACAGGCCATTTGGCCCATCTGCTCCATGCTGCTGTTCCTGCTACACATGAACCTCCTCCTATCCTATTTTATCTAACACCAACAGCGGAACCTTCTATTCCTTTCTTCCTCATGTACCTACCGAGCTTCTCCTTAGACACATAAATTGCTAAAAGCGTGTAAGCCGTTCAGCTCCGACATCTTCAGGTTCTGATGAAAAGTTGTCAATCTGAACTCAATTGGTTTTATTTCTCCACTGATGCTGCCAGACCTGCTGAGTGTTTTTCAGGCTGAGTGTTACTGATCAAAAACGCTGCTCATGGGGAAAAGTGCGTGGCAAACACTCCCTTTCACACTCAATGGGCTCACAAGATGTGATGGGAATTGCAGCAACTCTCTCTAGTGGCTGTGCACTGGTCCTGCAGCTCTACTCACTCAGTAGATTCCTCACACTCCCAGAAAGACAGTATAAAGCAATAAGCCCTGTGTATAGGGCTGTCCGCATCCACCATGCTCAAGACTCTTTTAGCACCTGGTCATACACTAGCAACGAATTCCTAACAACATTAACACACCCTCTTTCCTCTCCTCACCCCACCAACACATGGAAGACATATGGACAAAATAATTGGAAGACATTCCTCAAAAGTTATTCTTGCGCAGAAGTGCTTTCTAAGAAGATTTGATGAAGCTGCAATAAATAGGGATCATGTCAAAGCTTTCTAATTTTACATTCCTAGCAAAGGAAGCAAGGACTGCTGAACACAATTCCTGGCCTCTCCGCATCAATTACAGGCCAGGGTTTCCGAAATATTCCATGGGAAGCCTATAGCTTCATCAGATTCCCATTGTTATAACAACTAGATTATCTGTAACTAAGGAACGCCAGCAGCCAGGCTTCAGCATCTGTGGAGCAAATGCCATGGTCATTGAAGCCTACTCGTGCTGTGATGGCCTGGGATAAGAAAGGGCCAACACACTATGACACCCAGCTGCAGCACTGTGTCTGAACAATTGAGCTCAGCAAACTAGCTCTTCACAAATGTTAATTGATTCCATTATTATTGCCAGCCTTATTTGAAAGGCAAACATGTCCTTTAGCTGACAGCATTTTAATTACTGGAGCTGCAATCTCCTGTCCTGTACAGTAAGGCGGAAGCACTGATTAATTAGAGCAGAGTGCCAGAACCCTGAGGGTTCTCAGTTGTTCATTCAGACTGTAATAACATACTCTACATGTTTACAAAAATCATGCAAGCCATCTAAAATGTAGCAGTTAAGAATTTATCAACAGCATATTCAATTTTGGGCTTCAGCGGGGATCTTACTGGAAAAAATTGGTAAATGGGACTTTGGTTTGAATATCCTCTGATATATCGGACATATCTTCCCCTGATCCCTGACTGCTCCAGGGCTGATTGTGTCTCAGCAGCTGTCCAAGGGCAGTGAATATAAAGCGTGTGAGACTATAAGTGAGAGAGTACTGGTGTGTGAGGGTGTGGGGGTGTGAGAACGTGAGTGTATGTGTTTGCGAGAGTGTGTGTGAGATGAGACCAAGAGGGAGTGTGTGAGTCTGGGAAAGTGTGTGAGAGAGCATGAGTGAGTGCGAGAGAGTGTGAATAATTGTGTGTGAGTTTGTGAGAGTGTGTGAGTCTGAGTGAGTGTGTGGGTGTGAGTGTGTGAAAGTGTAAGTCTGTGAGTGTGCATGTATAACCAAGTGTGAGTATGACTGATTGTGTGAGTGAACATGTAAGGGTGAGAAGGTGAGTGAGAGTGTCAGTGAGCATTTGTGAGTGTGAGAGTGAATGAGAATGTGTGACTGTTTGACTGAGTGTGACTTGGTGTGAGTCCGAGTGAGTATGTGAGAGAGTGTGAAACTGAGTATGAGAGCATATGTGAGTGTGCATGTGATAATCCGAGTGTGAGAGAGAGTTTTAGAGTGTAAGAGTATGAGTGTATATGAGTGTGAGTGAACGTGTGAGAGAATAAGTAAGTGAGAATATGAAAGTGTGTGTGATCCTCAGTGAGTGAATCTCGGTGGGTGTGTGAGAGACTGAGACTTTTTGTGTATTTGAGAGTGAGTATGACTGTGAGTGTATATGAAAGTGGGTGAGTGTGAATGATTGTGAGTGTGAATGTTTCCGTGTATGTGAAAATGTGAATAAGTGTGTGAGTGTGGGCCAATGAAATCCCTTTGACGTGTAGTCACTGTTATTACAGGGGAGATGCAGCAGCCAATTTGCACACTGCAAGCTCCCACAAGACCAGATTGTCAGTTTTAGTGATGCAATTTTTCATTAAAAATAACCGATTCAATGAAATTGAGAGTTGATGAATAACCCTGAGAGATCAAATGTTATTTGGTCTACCCATGAACATCCTGACTTCCAAAAACTGGGACATTACAAACTGTGTGAGGCTGAGCTTGAGGTTGTACAGTCACAGAACATCAGACATCATTCCTAAAACCGCCACTCACTTCGTCTCCTCTCAAGATCTTCCCTGCATTGCTTCTAACTTCATAGATTCCACTCCACCCCCCGCCCATCCCACACAGCTCACTTCTACCTCCTTCCGAGATCCACAGACAGGACTGCCCGGTAGACCCATTGTTTCAGTCTGTTCCTACCGCATGGAGTGAGCTTCATTCTACCTTGGCTCTTATTTTCCCTTGTCCGCTCTCTTGCCAACTATACCGGCAATTTTTCTGATGACCCCCGCCACTTTAACAGTTCCAGTTTCTTGGCTCCATTCATATCCTTTTCATTGTGGAGATCAAATCCCTCTGCTTTCATCCCCCACCAGGATAGTCTGAGGGCTCTCCACTTCTTCCTTGAATGGATACCCAACCATTCCCCATTCACTGCCACACTCCTGCGTCCAGCTGAACATTCTCACATTAAACAACTTCTTAACTTCACTCACTTCCTCCAAATACAAGGTGTTGCTATGGGTATCTGCATAGCTCTGCCTCTCTTTTTGTAGAATATGGGTGACATTCTTGTTCCAGACCTACTCAGGCCCCCTCCTCAACTCTATCTCCAGTACGCTGATGACTATATCGGTGCCCTTTCCTGTTTTCGCCCTGAACTGGAACATTTCATCAACTTTGCTTCCAATCTCCACTCTTCTCTTAACTTCACATGGTCTGTCTCCAACTCTTCCCTTCTCTTCCTTGACTTCTCTGTCTCTATTTCTGGGGAGAGGCTATCAACGAGCATTCATTATAAGCCCACTGACTCCCACAGCTACCTTGACTACACTTCCTCACACCCCAATTCCTGTAAAGACTCTATTCCATTCACCCAGTTTCTCCATCATCACCTTTCTGACCTTCTATCGATCATAATGCTGATGATTGCACAATGTTCAGCACCATTCACGATGACTCAGATACTGAAACAGTCCATGTCTAAATACAGCAAGACCTGGACAATATCCAGGCTTGACAAGTGAAAAGTAACATTCACGCCACACAAGTGTCAGGTAGTGACCATCTCCAACAAGAGAGAATCCAACCATTGTCCCTTGACATTCACTGGCATTACCATCACTGTATCCCCCACTATCAACATCCTGGGGGTTACCATTGTCCAGAAACTGAACTGGACTAGCCATATAAATACTGTGGATACAAGAGCAGGTCAGAGGCTAGGAATCCTGTGGCGAGTAACTCACCTCCTGACTCCCCAAAGCCTGTCAACTATCTCTAAGGCACAAGTCAGGAGTGTGGTGGAATACTCTCCCCTTGCCTGGGTGAGTGCAGCTCCAACAATACTCAAGAAGCTCAACACCATCCAGGATAAAGCAACCCGCTTGATTGGCACCCCATCCACAAACATTCACTCCCTCCCCCACTAATGCACAGTAGCAGCAGTGTGTACCATCTACAAGATGCACTGCAGGAATTCACCAAGGCTCCTTCGACAGCACCTTCCAAACCCACGACCACTGCCATCTAAAAGGACAAGGGCAGCAGATACATGGGAACACCACCACCTGGAGGTTCCCCTCCAAGTCACTCACCATCCTGACTTGGAAATATATCACCATTTCTTCACTGTCACTGGGTCAAAATCCTGGAACTCCTTCCCTAACTGCACTGCGGGTGTACCTATACCACATGGACTGCAGCGGTTCAAGAAGGCAGCTCACCACCACCTTCTCAAGGGCAATTAGGGATGGGCAATAAATGCTAGCCCAGCCAGTGACACCCACATGAATAAAAAAATGCTCTGATGATGCAATCTTGCACATTAACGCTTCTGACATGTTGCTCTTTTTCCTCCACTGAGGATTCCTCTCCACCTTGGTTGACGGAATCCTTGACTGTAACCATCCCATTCTCCACACTTCTACTTTCATCCTTTCCCCTCTCCCAGAGCCCTGATAGGGTTCCTCTTACCATCACCTTCCACCCATCAATCACCACATTCAATCATCATCCTCTGCCATTTCCATCCTTCCAGCATGATGCCCGCACCAAACGCATCATCTCCTCCACTCTCCTTTCAGCATTCTGAAGGGACTATCCCTCTGCAACGTGCTGATCTACTTCTCAATCTCCCCAACATGCCATCCATTCCCCATGGCATCTTTTGATCCAAGCGCAGGAAATGCAGCATCTCCCCTTTCACACCTGCCCTTTTACATGCTCTCTTCTCACCATCCAAGGACCCAAACATTCCTTCCAGGTGAAACTGCCTGATTCTTGCTGTACTCCAGTTGTTAACAGCAGCCAGCCCAAAATGACCCATTTATTCCTACCTCTATTTTCTGTTTGTTAGCCAATCCTCAGTCCATGCTAATGTATTGTTGTAATGTGTCTTTAAGGGCTATCAGTATGACATCACTAGAAGGGAAACGGTGTTGTGTGATCCAGTCTTAGTTCCACTTTTGCTTTGAGCAGAGCAGACAGACCCAGCTCTGATGCCTTCAAGCTTAATACCTATGTATAACTATTCTCATGTGCCTAGCCTTAATAAATGAACCTGCAAAGTGTTTACCCAATCATGTAGGAGCGATTGGTGCCTTATGTCTTGTACAGTAAATAAGCCCAAGGTATTATATAATTATAATGACATGACATTTATTACCCCCAATCCAGTGAGGCCGGTGAATGCTGCATCTCAATTTAACAATGCATTTTTCGATGTGCTGCTGGGAGCAGCTAGGACCTGGAGATAGAGATGAGAGGAAGAAAGCTGCTGCTGCCATACTGCTGGCATAGCTGGAGGCGGATGAGGAGATCAGTAGCAGGGGCACTGCGGCTCACTCCTGGATTCAGTGCAGGAAGCAATTTAATGGCCTCACCAGGTTAAGAAAGTTCAATATTTTAAATTGCCGATATTTATTCATATCTTTACTCTCGGCCAGAGTCCTCAGCTGTGCAGCAGGAATCCATGACAAATTCACACAGGACTGATTCCTTCTGAATGCGTGCTGTCACGGGGCACATGCATACAAGGTAGCAGTTCAAGCACTTGCATCTCATTGAGATCATTAAGACAAGTAGTTGGGCTTTCCACCTGGTGAGAGGTGTCAGCTGTGGCTCAGTTCATAGCACCCTCGCCTTTGAATCAGAGGGTTGTGGGTTCATGTCCCACTCCTGGAAACCAAGAACTGTGATTGTACTCAAAAGAGTTGCAATCTGTGACTGTTGATAACTTGAAAGAGTTTCCACCTGGTGAGTCACATTTCACAAGTGAGTCAGAGCAGATTGGTAACAAGGACAGAAATGGAAAGTCAGCATCAGAGGACCCAGACATGTCCAAGTTTGACTTAGCTAGATACAGATGCTGTAACTTGGGGGCCATCAATGTAAATGAGAATCACTGAGGAGCAGGAAAGAATGTGCGATGTATTGAGCACACTGGCCATGAATGGAGGAGAGAATGGATTAATGTTGCAGGAAATTGTGGTGCTGTCTTCTTCAATGGATACAGTGACCAGCTCCAAGGAACAACAAACACTTATCAAGTGAGTCCATGTACACCTTCAGCACATTTGTGCAGACTCTGAATGCCAATGTTTCTGACATCTTACATACGTTAACCTTGGTCTTACAGGGTCACACAGATTTGCACCGACATGTTCCCCAGGACAATGGGAGCAGTGAAGTGTGGTTGGACCATGAGAGCCAAGCAGGTGACAGGGGGCATGAAGGTGGGGACTGTACTCAAAGCGTTTCCACTTTTTACCTGATGCGATCCCCCTGTATCCTCCCCACCTCCCCCTGTCTTGGTGCAGATTTGGCAGTCTTGGGGAAGGGTCTCACAGGCTTCAAAACCTGCAGAGTGTTGGCCAAAAGCATCTGAGCAGTCAGAGCAGGGGCGTGAGCAGCCTGCCTCTGGCCCTGCTGAAAACACAGGGCTTACACCATGTAGGGGCAGTAGGAAATGGAACAATAAAGATTTTTAACTCCACAAGGGTCTACAGTAGGGTGGATGAGAAAATGTTACATTGTGAAGTTTCTGTTCTTTAGTCGAATCACATAAATGTTATTATTTTGATCACTTTCCTGTTCTGTTTAACTTATTTGATGATTAATGGGAAGACATGAGTTGACTGGGGCCAATGAGGGGATGTATAAAGGGTGGTTTCTTGTTTGCAGGAATGCTTTGTGTCAATGGCATTGGGGAGGGTGGTGGGGTTGGGAAGAATGTTTATTGCACATGGTTCTCATGCTATGTTCACTGTGCAGCATAAGTGGGCCTTGCATTAACATGGGATCCCTGGCATCCTGGATAGGAGTGTGCAGCTATTCGTGCATTGCTATCAGCACCTTCCTCCTCCTCGTCTTTCTTTGTCTTCCTCCTCAGATTTGCAGAGCGTAGCACACCATGAGGTTCTGGTTGGTGCATAGTAAAGGTGTTTCTATATCTGTTCAGGAACCTAACTCTCATCTTCAACATGCCCTTGGCTTGTTTAGCCAAACATCTAATGTCATATGGGACTTATTGTAGGTTTATTGGGCTTCATTGGTTGGGCCCTGACTAGTATTATCAGTCAATTTTGGAGTTAGCCTCCTTTGCCTCCTAACAGCCACCTCTCAAGTCTGCTGGCAGGTCCAAAGACAATAAGGGCTGTTGCAGGATTAAAGCACCAGGTTGTAAAGAAGGCATATGGAATGCTCTCCTTCATTGGCAGAGGTATAGAACATAAAAGTAAAGATATAATGTTGGAATTGTATAAAACATTGGTGAGGCCACAACTGGAGTATTGTGTGCAGTTCTGGTCACCACATTACAGGAAGGGTGTGATAGCTCAGGAGAGAGTGCAGAGGAGGTTTACAAGAATGTTGCCAGGGTTAGAAAAGTGTAGCTACGAGGAGAGATTGGATAGGTTGGGGCTATTTTCCTTAGAACAAAGAAGGCTGAGAGGTGACTTGATTGAGGTGTACAAAATTATGAGGGGAATAGATAGAGTGGACAGGAAAACATTGTTTCCCTTGATGGAGAATTCTAGAACCAGGGGACATAGATTCAAGATAAGTGGCAGAAGGTGTAGGGGGGACATGAGGAAGAACTTTTTTTATGCAGACGGTAGTGGGTGTCTGGAATTCGCTGCCCAAGTTGGTGGTAGAAGCAGAAACTTTAAACTCTTTTAAAAAGTACCTGGATCTGCACCTTAAGTGCTGTAAGCTGCAGGGCTATGTGCCGGGTGCAAGAAGGTGGGATTAGAAAGGGCACCTGGATGTCCTCGGGCTGGTATGGACAAGATGGGCCGAATGGCCTCCTTCTGCGCTGTAACTTTTCTATGTTTCTATGGCAGCTCCCTGGGAATCTTGTGTACACCTGCAGAAAGATGTTTCTGTGGCTGCACACCAACTGCACATTGATGGAGTGGAAGCCTTCACGGTTTATTGAACACTCCTGGTTGATCAGGAGGTACCTGGATTGCCACTTATGTGCAGTCAATGATGCCCTGTACTGTGGAATGCCAGCCAGAGATGTAAACCTGAGTCATCGCAGGCAAAGCTCACATCATTGCCAGCCCTGGAAAACAACCCATCAGTCACCTGTTTGATACAGTTGTGAGTTGACTGGGAGATTTTGACTTGTCTCTGACAGAACCCTGGAAACAGCTGGAGGCAATAGAGCTGATGGCAGCACTCACTTTGGCAGCCATTGATAAAGCCTCGTCCAGCAGGGAGCAGGTCCTCTAGGAGCCTGCACATGTCTGCCACGACCTGCCTGTACTCTCCTGAAACACTGCTGCTCCGACATATCAAGGAAACTCAGCCTCTGCCTGTACTTCCTGTGTGGCTGTGAGCTACATCCCTCAGCTGCTGACCTCCCTGCTGCCCAGCTGCAGGTCTCTCAATGGCAGCTGATGGTCATATTGCTCCTCACCCAAGGTCCAATCTAAGGCAACAAAGATGCCGTCCATCCTGATGTATTTCAGAAAACCTCCATAGTGTAGGAAGTTCATTCTCAGCAAAAATACTGCAAGCAAACACTTTCCCATGAGTAGATAAGAACGCAGCTGTGTGGACTGAATATTTACTACAACATCTTTGTGAGTTTAAATTTACCCTTCAATTGTCACTTTCCCTGATAGGTTTAAGGAAAGTCGTCGATATGACTCTCAATTTAAAAATGTGTTGAAGTATTGCTCCAGCCTCTCCAGAATGGGGTTGTACAAAAACAGCCAAACACACTAGCCGGCTTCCTGAGCTGCTTGCATTATTCCCAGATTTAACTCCTCATCCACACCCAAACCCACACCTTGATCCAGGTTAAAACTTCCCCATTCAATCGGCAGAGTCCTTGTGATGCGTGATCACACTTGATTCCGAGTCAGGAGAATGTAAGTTCAAGTCCGGCTCCAAAGGTTGGAGCACTAAATCTTGACTGACACTTGGATGCCTTTCTTCAGATGACCTCTTAGGCAAAAAAGAGTCCACGGCATTATTTGAAGAATCCCCACTGTCTTGCCAATATTAGTTCCTCTACTAACATCACAAAAAAACGACTTTCCATCATTTACCTCAATGTGGGATTTAGCTATGTGCTAATTGCTTCTGTACTTCCCTACATTACAACAGTGACAACACTTCAATAGTTCTTCATCAGCTTGAAGTGCTATGAGACATCTTGAGGTTGTCAAAGGTGTCATTCTTTAGGATCCAATCCTCAGGTACCATGAGTTGAGCAAGTACAAAGCTCTGTCAAGGTTAATAGTGATCTAATGAAACCTGGGTGAATATTAGCGCTCTTAGTTCACTCAATGAACTTTGAGATAGCCAGTTTTGTGGACGTATTCTGAATCAAACAAGAACTGAGCCAAAAAGCACACAGACAGATCGGCAGTTTCTTTTTAATGCATCTTCATGCACGTATTTTCCCCCTTTGGGGAATTGTGGGAGGTGGTGGAAGGATTCCCGGACTGACTATCAGCCCATTGAACCATCTCATGAATGCACCTTCCAAGCCCAACAATTCCTCGTGTGGAACTTGAACCCGGAGCCTCTGGCCCAGAGAAACGGACAGTACCACTGCCTCATAAGACCGCCAACAGATTAGTAGTCAATGCCACAGATCCAGGGACTGTTAAAATGGAGGGGTGCCGGCCTCTGATAGTTAGAACTTTCAACTCAAGATTTCTCCTTCATTTTTGGGTACAACCCTGTCATTGTAAAACTGTCCTACCCTCCCAAAGAGCCCACCGGCAACAAAAAGACAAGTTCAGCTTATGAGAAACCCTCACAACAAGGATTTCACATGCTTTAAGATAAAATTTCAGCATCAGCCTGCAGATCTCTGCATCTCTGTACTATGGCTGGTCCCTTGCCTCTCGAAAGGAACTTGCACACATGAGCCCAGCACAAGATGTGTAAATCGGCCCAGCCTCTGCTTTATGCAGGTTCTGAATTCTCATCCCTGAGATTAATCACACATTACAAAAGTTTGATTGGAAATTTGATGCTGCAGTTCCTTAAACATCGTCTGAAAACAGCTGAAGAGGAGGAGGTGGCTTGATTGGCATCTCATCTATCACCTTCAACATCAACTCCCTCCACCACCAACGCCCATGAGAAGCAGCGTGTGCCATCTACAAAGATAAAAACAAAAAACTACTGCGGATGCTGGAAATCCAAAACAAAAACAGAATTACCTGGAAAAACTCAGCAGGTCTGGCAGCATCGGCGGAGAAGAAAAGAGTTGATGTTTCGAGTCCTCATGACCCTTCAGCTGAAGGGTCATGAGGACTCGAAACATCAACTCTTTACTTCTCCGCCGATGCTGCCAGACCTGCTGAGTTTTTCCAGGTAATTCTGTTTTTGTTTTGTGCCATCTACAAGATGCACTGCAGGAACTCACCAAGGCTCCTTAGGCAGGACCTTCCACACCCACAACCTCTACCATCTAGAAGGACAAGAGGCAGGAGACACATGGGAACATCACCCCTGGACGTTCCCCTCCAAGCCACTCACCACCCTGACTTGGAAATATATCGCCATTCCTTCACTGTCACTGGGTGAAAATCCTGGAACTCCCTAACAGCACCGTGGGTGTACCTACACCACATGGACTGCAGCAGTTCAAGATGGCAGCTCACCATCACCTTCTCAGGGGCAACTAGGGATGGGCAATAAATGCTGGCCCAGCCAGTGACACCCACATCCCACAAAAGAATAAAAAACTCATAGCTTTGACAAGCTCACTAGCTTGTGCTCCTACTCATAATAAATTCTATTTTCCTACAGTCACCCACATCAGTGCTGGGGATTTTATGCATCTGCTCCAATTAATCATAAAATATTTAAAACCTGGCTGTGTGCTAGATTTTCAAACACTGTTCATTAACCATTTATTGACATCTCATTGAAATCAAAGGTAGTGGCGATGTATCCTTCTTTGATAATACATCAGCTATAATAACCTCATGTTACATCCACGACACGCTTCCCAAGTTCCATTTCTCCCACGATTCAGTAGTAGGTTAGTATTTTTGGCTTTGAAGTCTCAGTCAGAATCATATTAAAGGCATACAGCTGGCACTGTGGCACAGTGAGACAGAACAGAGTGTTAGCTGTCACGTACATGTCAACAAAACCAAAGACAAAACAATTGCCAGTTTCACTCCCAGCAGATCCACACAGTACGCAAATGGCAAGCTCATTCCCAGTAGAGAAACCATTGGCAGTCTCACTTTCCAGAACATACCCTTTGAGGATCTGATTACTGTGCCATGCAAGGGCCTGCGTTGAGACCTCAGCTATTCATCATATTAAGGAGGTAGATGATGGGATAGAAAGTTGCGTATCTAAATTTGCCGATAACACAGTGATAGGCAGTATTGGAAGGTGACAGTGATAGGCGGTATTGGAAGCAGTGTAGATGACACAATGATAGGCTGAATTGGAAGCACCATAGATGCCAATGTAAAATTACAAAGAGATGTTAATTGATTAAGCCAGTGTCTAAAATGTGGCAAATGGAATTCAATGTAGGAAAATGTGAGGACATCCACTTTACAACTAAAAAGCATTAAACGAGTAACTTTCTAAATAATATAAAACTGCAGTGAAAGCCCAAAAACATTTAGGGATACAAGTACATTAATAATTAAAATGTATCAAACTGGTAAACAAAATAATCAAAAATGTTAATTGAATGCTGCCCTTCATATCTAAAATATTTGTGGGTAGAAGTCATACTTCAACTATACAAAACCAGTTCAGACCACACGTGGAGTACTGGGACGAGTTCCAGGTACCACACTTCAGTGTTGGGAGATGTGTTCTTTTATCCCAGAATCTGGGTGTGGGATTCGGTATTAAGACAGACTGTAGACATACTCAGGTATCTGCTTATTAGTACTACAGCCAAACAGCTTACAGAGTAGGTACATAGCTCCTAGGCATGATTCTAACTTCTCTGACAAGAGTCTAGCCCATGACTGACTTGTATCAGTGATATATCATCATCTAAGCCATACATTAGCATATCCCATCTGTTAACCCTTTATACTACACTTAGGAAGCACGTATTGACTGTGGAGATAGTGGAACATAGGGCTTAGGTGCAGGAGTAGGCTATTCAGCCCTTTAACCCTCTCCACCATTCAATTATATGATGTCTGGTTGTGTTCTCAACTCTACTTTCCTGTCTGCAACCTGCCACCCCCCCCACCCCCCCACCCCCCCCAACCCCTCACCCCCCACCCACCCAACTACCATAACTCTTAAATCTCTCGTCTATCAAAAGCCTGTCTAATTCGGCCTTGAACTAATTTAACAACCAAGCCTCCACTGTTCTCTGGGGAAGAGAATTCCACAGACTAACAAGCCTCTGAGAGAAAAAAAAAATTCTCCCCACCTCCATCTTCAATCCTCTTATTCTTAAATTATGTCCCCTAGATCTAGTGTCTCCCATAGAGGAAACACCCTCCCACCCTATCAAGTCCCCACAGTACCTTTGATGTTTCAATAAGATCACCTTTCATTTTTTGAAACTCCAACCTGCTCTACCTTTCTTCATATGTTAAGCCCTCTATCCCAGGAATGAGTCGAGTGAGCCTTCTCTGTACTGCTTCTAAAGCAATTATATCTTCTTTCAAATAAGGAGACCAGAACAGTACGTATTATTCCAGATGTGGTCTCACCAAGGCCCTGTACAGCTGCAGTAAAACGTCCCTGCTTTTATATTCCATTCCCCTTGCAATAAATGCCATCATTTGCCATCCTTTTTGTGATTCATATACCAGGACACCTAGACCCCTCTGTACTCCCAAGTTCCGCAATCTCCCTCCGTCTAAATAGTATACTGCTTTTCCATTCCATTAAGAACCTATTTTTATTTTTCTTGGACTGTGGCTTCAAAAATTGGACTGTGGCTTTAAAAACCACAATGGCTGCAATTGAAAGACATGTTCACTGTAACAGGATGAGGAGTTTCTACAATGTTGTTATCCTGGAACAGAGGGTGCCATAAAAGAACAGGATGGTGTCGGAAAGGAGTCCTGGACTAAGGGGAGCTGCCTGATGACAGCATTTTAATTGGATCCTGACCAGGTGACCAGGGTATTGTGTGGTAACAGTGCAGGTAGTACAGCTCCTGGCCTGCAAAGAGGGAAGACCTAAAACCTCTCTCTCCTGTGTTTGTAAGATTCCAATAATTCTGCCATAATAGCTAGCTGACTTTTTCTTCATATCTCTGTAACCTGCTTTCTCTAAAAACCCCTGTCAAGAGGAAAAGGAGAAAAAATCACCAGCAGAGACATTGAAAAGCAAGTTTTTCAACCAGTGAGTCACAGACAGAAAGTGCTGGGAGGCCACCTTGTATCATTAACAACAAACTGCAAGGAATTTGAAAGACATCAATCAAAATCAACCCATCTAATCCTATACTCCAGAGTGGTTCTATTGAAATATTTTATCTCACCCTTAAAATCCATGTTTTGTGTGTCTTATGTGTGTGTGTGTCTGTTTGTGTGTAGGGGTTTAAGAAGGGGTAGAGTTTAAGTTATAGCATTAGAAGTTAGAAGTTCATATTTCTGCCTTTTGTCACTAGTTAAAGACAATTTGTTCCATAAACAGTTATTTACTTATTAAGTTTACAAACCTGGTGCTCATATTCTGTTAACCCAAATTAAACAGGCAGGTAGAATTGGGGAAATCTGGTGGTTTGGTCAAACTTTTCACATTTGGCGTGGCTCAGGGAGCCGTGGGGCTTGATATTACAGCGCACTTTCCCCAGTGAGTCGTGACAATTCTTCCTGCCAAAGTGGACAAGTTCACATTTTCCCACATTATACTCCATCTGCCAATTTTTTTCCCACTCATGTAACCTGTCTATATCACTTTGCAGACTCTCTACTGCCTCTTGACAACTTACTTTCCTACTTATCTTGGTATCATCAGCAAATTTAGCTACCATATATTCAGCCTCTTCTTCCAAATCACTGATATAGGTCCAAATAGCTGAGGCCCCAGCACTGATCCCTGTGGCAGTCTACTAGTTATAGCTTACCAACCCCTAAAAATATATTTATCCCTACTCTCTGCTTCTTGTTAGCTAACCAAAGCTTTATCCATGCTAATATGTTACCCTCTACACCATGTTCTCTTCTCTTATGCAATAGCCTTTGTTGTGGCACCTCATCAAATGCCTTTTGGAAATCCAAGTACACCACATCTACAGGTTCCCCTTTACCTACCTTGCTTGCTAAGTCCTCAAAAATCCACCTACTACCTACCAGCTGGCACCTTACCCACCCTGCCACCTCCCATCCTGACCCCGAGCCATCCTACACCTCACACTCATTCACTAACACACTGAAAAGCTATTTAAATGTCCCAAAGCTTTTCAGTGTTTCTGTGAATGAAGACTTACCAAAATATGGCAGGTAGTACCATAAAAAGGCGGTATGGCTTAGCTTCCCCGACAATCCTGCACTACAAGGAAGGATTCAGAGAACAGGTACACTCACATTTCTGAAGAGGCCCGGTTCAGAAGTCCAGGCCATAAATGTGGAGCTCCAGTGCATAGTAAGAAAACAGGAGCAGAGTGGCAATCTGATACTCCAGGCAAGTTTCAGCCTGTTATGATTTTCTAAGTGCCCCACTATTACCTCCTTCATAATGGATCCTAGCAAGTTCCCCATGACAGATGTTAGGTTAACTGGCCTGTAGTTTCCTGCTTTACTGCCTCTACTATCTTTGTAGCCACTTCTTTTAAGACCCTAGAATGCAGGCCATCAAGTGCTGGGAGCATGTCAGCCTTTAGGTCTAATGGTTTTCCCAGAACCTTTTCCCTAGTGATAGTGATTGTATTATGTTCCTCCCTCCCATTCAACTCTTGATTTTCAAGTATCATTGGGAAATTTTCTAAGGCCAGGATTTTCCCCTGGGCGATTTGGGGGCGGGGCCCACTCGCCGAGGGGAAAATGACGCGAGATGACGTCGGGAGGAATCCCCAACGTCATCCTGGTCCCTTTAAATTTATAGGAAGGCGGGGGCACAGCGAAATCAGCTGTTCGCCCGCCGACCTGTCAATGGCCAATTGAGGCCATTGACAGGCTAATTAAAGTAATTAAAGACCTGCCCGTCCAAGCTTAAGGCTGGCGGGCAGGCCAGGAGCCCCAGCGGGTTCCAGATTATTCATGAAACTTCATCCACTGGTGGGATGAAGTTTCATGTCTGTTTTGTTAAAAAGTTATAAAGTTTTTGTGTATTTTATTAACATGTCCCATCTTGTGTGACATTGTCACATGAGGAGGACATGTTAATAATTTTTTAATTTTTGTATTTTTAAAGTTTTTTGGTACAGCAGTAAGGGCAGCATCAATTTATAACTGCATGGTCAGAGCACATGCTTTAAGTGGAAATGGAAATGGAAAGGAAATTCAGGAACTTGGAAGAAAGTTTGAGAAGTTACAGGCTGAAGAACTCAGTCAGAAGTTGCAGCACATGCCAACAGGGTGCTTGTAGCTGTCGCTGATATGGAACTAGTCGCTGGGTGACAGGAATGGGAGGTGTGCTACAGTACCACCCAGTGGCAGGAGGTCCACTACTGCTCCGTGACATCCAGCTATTTCCATAATGCTTCACATTATAAATATTTGTATAGGCAGTTTCAATGTTACATGTTCATTGAAGAATTCCGACTGAAAATTGTAACAAAGGAATTAAGGTGCATAGCAATTGTAACATTTTTGATAGAGAGAGACAGAGATAGATTGACAGGTAGAAACCTGCACACATTTACAATCTCTACCAACCTGTACAGAATGATATTAGAAGCCTCTTAAAGGGATAAGATGAATTAGCCATGCAATTTTTGATGTACTGCTGGAAGGTGTGGTGGGGCAGTGTAGCATAGTTTGGGGTCTTGACACTGCCTCCTCTGAGCTCAGCACTCACCCTTGGCTTTTTTTCCAAAACTATGCGTTATGCATAAAACAGTTGTAAAACTGCATTCAGTGACATTTTAATTGGACATTACTGTAAGTGCAATCCAGTTCAAGTCCTTTTCATGCAGCACCCTGATGTGCCTCAACACAATTGTAATTACATGTGACATTTACAATATACACTCCACGACAAAGATATTGCTCGAAGGATTTTACACAGTTTCCAGTCCCTCAGCAAACTCTGGCAAGTGTGCCTTAGACAATGGCCTTTCTCCATTGAGACTTTGGCAGCTACCCTGAGCTTTAGTGCGTCCCTCAGCATGTAGTCCTGGACCTTGGAATGTGTCAGTCTACAACACTCGGTCCAAAAAGTAGACCAAAAAGTATCAGGCAAAGCAAAGGGTGTCTTTCCCAGAGTTGATGGTCCTCCAGCCACAGTGGATTTTTATTTCGATGTGCATCCCTGTGAACAGCCCGTAGAGCACAGATCCCTGTGTTACAGAGCTCGAGATGAACCTCGTCAAAAATCACTGCATCACTACCTGACCTTCTTTGCAAAGACACATTCCAGAAGGAGGTGGGATGTGGCCTCTTCCCTACCCAGAGCTACCTTGAGGGCAATTTGCGGAAGATGTGAGACTCTGGGTGTGCAGGAAGGATCTCAGGAGGGCCTCTCTCACCACCAGACAAGCTACATTTTGGTGCTTATTTGAAAATTCTGGCGATGAGGCATTCTGCCAAATGACTTTGACAGTCGGCTCAGGGATCCACCATCTTCTTTTCCCACAGGGCCTCAAGGATGTTACATGTGGAATACTGCCTGATGGAATTATGTTCCCTGCTTCATTACATTATTCACAGGTCAAAGCTCTGACTGTATAGGCAGGCTGCCTGTCACTCAGTCCTCAATGTACAGGCAGGCTGCCTGTCACTCAGGCCTCACCGTACAGGCAGCCTGCCTGACACTCAGTCCTCACCGTACAGGCAGGCCTCCCATCACTCAGTCCTCACCGTAAAGAATCACAGAATCACAGAATTGAAATGGTGCAGAAGGAGGCCATTCGGCCCATTGTGTCTGCACCAGCTCTCCAAATGAGCATTATGACTAATGCCATTTTCCTACCTTTTTCCCCATAACCATGCACATTGTTTCTATTTAAATAATTGTCTAATGCCCTCTTGAATGCCTCAATTGAACCTGCCTCCACCACACTTCCAGGCAGTGCAGTCCAGACCCGAACTATTCGCTGTGTGAATAAGTTTTTTCTCATATTGCATTTGCTTCTTTTGCAAATCACTTTAAATCTGTGCCCACTTATTCTTGATCCTTTTACAAGTGGGAACAATTTCTCCCTATCTACTCTGTCCAGCCCGCTTCTGATTTTGAACACCTCTATCAAATCTCCTCTTAGCCTTTTCTCTCCATTGAAAACAGTCCTAACCTCTCCAATCTATCCTCATAGCTGAAGTTTCTCATCCCTGGAACCATTCTTGAAAACCTCTTCTGCACTTTCTCCAATGTGTTCACATCCTTCCTATAATATGGCGCCCAGAAATGTACACAATACTCCAACTGAGGTCTAATGAGCGACTTATATAAATTCAACATAACCTCCTTGCTCTTGTACTCTATGCCTCTATTAATAGAGCATAGGATACTGTATGCTTTATTAACTGCTCTCTCCACCTGTCCTGTCACCTTCAGTGATCTCTGCACATATACACCCAGGTCCCTCTGCTCCTGAACACCCTTAAGAATTGTACTCCTTATTTTATACTGTCTCTCCAAGTTCTTCCTACCAAAATGAATCATCTCATATTTCTCTGCATTGAACTTCATCTGCCACCTATCTGCCCATTCCACCAACTTGTCTATGTCCTTTTGAAGTTCTACACTGCCCTCCTCACAGTTTACAATGCTTCCAAGTTTTGTATCATCCACAAACTTTGAAATTGTCTCCTGCACACCAAGATCTAGATCATTAATATATATCAGGAAAAGCAAGGGTCCCAATACCGACCCCTGGGGAACTCCATTACAAACCTTCCTCCAGCCCAAAAAATATCCATTAACCATTACCCTCTGTTTTTTATTACTCAGCCAATTTTGTATCCACATTGCTACTGTCCCTTTTATTTCATGAGCCGTAACTTTTCTCACAAGCCTGTGGTGTGGTACTGTATTGAATGTCTTTTGGAAGTCCATGTACACCACATCAACAGCATTACCCTCATCAAGCCTCTCTACTCTAGGAGCTCTAGGCTTGTTTGCCCTACCTTTCCCTTTTGAGGGAATATACCTTGACTGTGCCTGAATCATTTCTTCTTTGAAGATAACCCATTGCTCAGCTACAGTTTTTCCTGTAACCTTTGGTTCCAGTCTATCCAGCCCAGCTCTGTTCTTGCCCCATTGAAGTTGGCTCTACCCCAGTTAATTATTCTTACTCTGGATTGCAAATTGTCCTTTTCTACCATCATCCTAAACTTCATAATGCAATGATCACTGTCTTCCAGACATTCCCCCACTGACACTTGATCCACTTGTCCCACCTCATTTCTAAGAACCAGGTCTATCAGTGCCTCCTTTCTTTTTGGACTGGACACATACTGCTGTAGGAAATTCTCCTGAACATAACCTAGGAACTCTTGCCCCACCCCACCCTTTACACTACCATTGTCCTAGTCTACATTAGGTTAACTAAAATCCTCCATTAGAACTACTCTATAATGCCTGCATCTTTCTGTAACTTCCCTGCAGATTTTTTCCTCTATATCCTTCCCATTAGTTAGCGGTCTATAGACTACACTGAGCAATGTAATTGCACCCTTTTTGCTCTGTAGCTCTAGCCAAATTGATTTTGTCCTTGAAAACTCTGGGACTTCCTCTTTCTCCAGCACTAAAATGCTCTCCTTAACCAATACTGCCACTCCTCCTCCTTTCCTGCCTTGTACTCAGGAATATTCAACACCCAGCTCTGCCCTTCCTTGAGCCAGGTCTCTGTTATCACCACAATATCATATTTCCACATGGAAATCTGTGCCTGTACCTCCCCAATCATATTTACTATACTCTGTGCATTCACATACATGTACAGTAACCCTGATTTAGACTTCATGACTTTCTCCCTTACTCAGGCCACGCCTATTAACTAACTATTCTCTATTCTAGAGCTATCTATCTCTCCCAGTATTCTGTGCACCTTGATATTACTCTCTAATATTCTTTCCTGGTTTCCATACCCCTGCCGAGTTAGTTTAAAGGCCCCCTAATAGCTTAGCAAAACTCCCTGCAAGGAACTCAGCCCCGGTTCTGTTCAGGTGCAACCCGTCCGGCTTGTACAGGTGCCATCTCCCCCAGAGCCAGTCCCGGTGTCCCAGGAATCTAAAGCCCTCCCTCCTGCACCATCTTTCCAGCCACGCATTCATCTGTCTTATCTTACTATTTCTGTATTCAATCGCATCTGGCACTAGGAAAAATCCGGAGATTTCTACTTCTGAGGTCCAGCTTACTAATTTTCTTCCTAGCTCCCTAAATTCTGTCTGCAGGACCACACCCCCATTCCTACCTAAGTCATTGGTACCAACGACCTCTGGCTGATCACCCTCCCCCAGAAGACTGTCCTGCAGCTGCTCGGTGACATCCTTGACCCTGGCACCAGGGAGGCAACAAACCATCCCGGAGTCACTTCTACGCCTTAGAAATGCCAGTCAGTTCCCCAAATGAATGAGGCCCCTATCACTATAGTTCTTCCTTTCTTCTTCCTCCCCTCCTGTACAGCCGAGCCACTCGTGGTGCCACAAGCATGGCTCTGTCTGCACTCCTCTGAGCAACCAATGCCCTCACCAGTATACAAAACAGAAAACCGATTAGTGAGTGGGACCCCAGCGGACTCCTGCACCACCTGCCTGGTTCTCTTGGATCCCTGGTGGCCACCCATTCAATTTCTGCCTCCATGTGCCGAACCTGCGGTGTGACCACCTCTCTGAACGTGCTATCCATGTAGTTCCCAGCCTTGCGGATGCACCACAGTGACCCCAGCTGCCACTCAAGCTCCGAAACCTAGAGCTCAAGTTTCTGCAGCTGACAGCACTTGCTGCGCATGTGGTTGTATAGGTCACCGGTAGTGGCCACAACTTCCCACATATTACAGGACATACAATCTACACGACTGAGCTGCCATGCCTTAACTTTAGTTCCCTTACTTTAACTTTATTTTACTCTGGCTTACTTAAATTACATTGCACTACTGGCCCTGACATCCCCTTGTACCTTGTGTTTCTTACTCAAATCCAAGTATCCATTTCCTTAAAAGTAACATGCTTTTCTAATTTACAGCTATTTAAAGAAACTTCCTAACAGCAGTATCTTATCACCCAATGAACTTACAGGCTGCCTGTCACTCAGTCTTCACTGTACAGGCGGGCTGACTGTCACTCAGTCCTCGCTGTACAGGCAGGCTGCCTGTCACTCTGTCCTCACCGTACAGGCAGGCTGCTCGTCACACAGTCCTCACCGTACAGGCAGGCTGCCTGTCACTCTGTCCTCACCGTACAGGCAGGCTGCTTGTCACTCAGTCCTCACCGTACAGGCAACTGCACAAAATTTGGCTCTGCTAGGACCTCGGATGGAAAGTATGTGGTGAGGAACCTCTTCCAATAAAGAATTTTAACCAATGTTTAAGAGAGGAAGATAGGAACAAAATAGAATTGGGGGTCAGCAGATCGCATGAACAGTTTAAAACACAAAAACCATGGGGTGATAGTCAGCTCCTTCCCTGCCCGGGTCTCCCTTGGTGACCTAGTGAGGTATTCCATTCAATAGATGAGCCATACAGGCTAGGGTGCGAACCTGCTTCCATTCTTAGCCTGTGCAAAAACAGTGGTGGTCTTTCTTTTGCCCTCCCTCGCTTACCTTTTTCTTACCTTTATTTAACCTCCTTCAGCATTGAACAGACAACACCAGTAACATGGGCCTGGCTCTAGCTTCCTCCCATTAGTCACTGTGACACACCATTTTCCTTAATACATTTAAAAAAAAATGTTCATAACATATTATAACATTAATGCAAGGAATGGAGGTTAAGATAAGTTCAGCCTAGTCCAAAATTACGCTGACAGAAACATCAGCAAAACCTCATTAATTTTGCCCACATCAGGTTTTGCGTAAATGTCACCAGGTCCTAGTGAAATTGCTGAGTTTTAATTACCTCTTTCCCTAACTTTACTGGAATAATATTGTTGTTAAATGAAAAGCGAAGAATTCCAATATTTCCTTAGAATAAATATTATGCACTAACATGATTAATAGTAATACATCATTTAACACAGTCAGCTTTGGTCAAATAAATCTAAATATATTTTTAAATGTAGAAGATGATAAAATTGTAAAGAATTTCAAAGTCCTAATTCATTATTTAAAATAAGATATTCGCAGTCGAACTCCACCACAATCTGCTGCTAATTCTCCTTCAACAATCTAACTCAAAGGAACAATATGAGAGAAAGCCAATAAGAAAAAGAAAAATATAAGGACAAAAAAACACAAGAAATAGAGGCAAGTGTAGACCGCACACTCTCATCAGGCCTGCTCTGCCATTCAATACAGTCATGGCTGACCTTGGGCTTTAACACCATTTTCCTGCCCGCCCCCATTTCCCTTCATTTCCTGAGAAGCCAAAAATCTATCTATACATTAAATTTATTCAACGATGGAGCATCCATAGCCTCATGGGGTAGAGAATTCCAAAGATTCACAACCCTTTGCCTGAAGCAATTTCTCCTCATCCCAATCCTAAATAATTGGCCTCTTATCCTGAGACTGTGTCCTAGATTCCGCAAGCAATGGAAACAATTTCTCAGCGTCCACCTCAAGTCCTTTCAGAAGGACAGCCTTCAACAGAGAGGCACGTGAGTCGGAGGAGTCTGTCCGCCTGCTCTCTGATGAAGTGGTGCTCACATGTGCGTATATGGAGGTCTCCATGGAGAGGATGGCAGGTGCCATGGAGACCCTTGTCCATGGAGATGTGGGCAGACCTGCAGTGTACTCTGCACTGCACTGTAGGAGCCATGGGTGAGTTCCTGCAGTGGCAACGTGAGAGGGAAACGGGACACCTTGATGTGCCTACAGGTGCTCCTTCCCCTCAATGAGTCAGGCTGAGGCCCTTGGGCACCCAAAGGGAGGAGGAGCGGCAGCTGGACAGCTCTGGGTCATCCACTCAGTAATCTCAGAGGCTGTCCACTCCCCTGAGTCTCCTTTGCCTGTGGCACCCTCAACCTTGTCCCCTGTCACTGCAGAGGGAGCGGATGGCCAATGAGTGATTCTGGAGGGAGAAGTGTGTGTGGGACAGGGCCTTTCAGAGCCTCTTGCAAGTACTCTCCATACGGATCCTTCATGCATCATATTCATGTCAATGTTGAGCATTTTCAATGCTGCCTGCTGGGGTTCACTTTCAGTTGTCCATCTGAGCTGACCTACATTTCCGCCCACTCACTGATCACACTCCCATGCAGCACCTCACCTTGCCCACCACGGCTGTCATTTCACTTTTGCTTTGGACAGCATGGTGCTAATTCAGTTTTACTTTCGCTCCCCTGTCCTTTACCCTCCCCTAGTCACCCATTTACTTCCCGCATCACAGTTGACCCCCACTGGCACCACCTTCCACTTCCCTTCTGTGACCTACCAGCCATGACCCTTTTCCTTCAGGGATGTCCAGGTGAACGTGCATGTTCCCTTCCTTCCCAAAAATCCCACCCCCATCCACATTCTCTTCCCGACCTCCTCCTTCCACCCCAAGGGTCCGTATCTGCCTCCGAGTCCCCACCAACCACCCTCACCATCCCTTCTACCATGACCATTGCACCCTCATCCTCCCAACCTACTGCCTCACTCTGCCCTCAGTCATTCTCACCATTTCCTCATACCACGCCCACCCTCAGTTCACTCCCCAGGAGGCAGTCACGGATCCATCAGACCCCTCCCTTGCACGGTCATCTGGACATACCCTCGCCGCACCCCTCTGCCCCTTCATCCCTTCACCTCTCCGGAGCCTTTCCCCCTGGAACCTCTTCCCCACACCCCCCCCCACAGTCCTCCCCCTCCCCCGCTCCCAGACACACCCCTGCTTAGTCCCTCACTCCTCCTGACTTCTTCATTCAGCCTTACCTCTTTCTCCAGCCTTACTTCTTCCTCCAGCTTTACTCCTTCCCTCTTCCCAACTCCTTCGTCGACACTTACACTCTCCCCTCTCCACACTCCGTCCTTCCCCTGGACTCCCTAACCTCTCCACACTCCTTCCTCCTACTGGGTTCCTTACCCTCTCTGCACTCTTTCCCTCCTCTGGACTCCTTCCTTTACACCTTCCACCCCGCCTTACGCCTACCTCCCCAGTTGCCATCTTCTCCCCATTACCCCCTCCTCTCCCCATACTCTCCCCACTTCATTCCCCCATCCCAACCTCACCCCCCGACACCCTCATCCCCCCTCCTAACCTCACCTCCCTGACACCTCTTCTTCTCCCAGCTGATCCTAGACATTCCTCTCCCAACCCCTTGACCATCATCCGTTGTGAGCATCAATGGTGACTATCCAACTTCCGTGAGCTGTTTGGCAGGAGAGCCATGTCTATGAGAATCCACCCAGCATCCCATGGACATTCCTCCAGGATCCATTTGCTGTCGGGCTCCAGAGCCTGATGGCCCTGAGATGCCAGTAGGTTATATATCAAGAACCCTCTCAGTGACCGAGAAAGGTTATTCGCAGATTGAGAACGAAGGACTGTCAATAGTCTTTGGAGTTATAAAATTCCACCAGTACTTACATGGCAGGCAGCTTACTATTGTCTCCGATCATAAACCACTTTTGGGCCTTTTCAAAGAAGACAAGGCTTTTGTCATTGAGAGATATTAATGTATATTACGTTATTGGAATTTTTTTTTTTAAAAGTGGTTTAGTTTGTGTATGTGTATTAATTGGGTTGAAGCCACCTAGTCTGGGTGCTTTGATGTATAGTAGTTTTGAGATGTTAAACAGTAAGGTAAAGGGTGCATTTGTATTTTGTTGAATAAACCATTCAAAGACTGGGGGTGAAATCTTGCACCTAGCTAGGAGACACCAAGCAATATGTTTCTATTACTAATGAAATTGGTACTATGAAAGGAATTCAAAGGGCCTGGTGTTACAATGAGAATTTACATTCAAAGAGGAAGGCTGGGTATAACAGAAAGGAGCTTGTGTGTGCAGGTCAGAGGCATGTAAGATCTAAGCCTGTAAGCCTATAACTGTCTGCAAAGGAGCCAAATTGAAAGGAACCTCATTTTGAATTCATAAAGTGAAAAATGCTTTGCCTGGTGCCTGGTTAAGTCTATTGGTTTTTGTGGCATTAGTGCAGATTAATTTAGGAATTTGTTAAAAAGTTATGATAATAGTTATTTGAAGACATGTGTACGTGTTTAATACCTTGTTGTAAATTAATAAATGTTTCACTTAGTTTGATATAAAACCTCTCGAGAACTGGTGATCTGATTCCTGAATTTAGAACTACAACTCCTAACATACCAATTGAAAATATAGGTTATGACAGTTGTTTAAAGGTTCCCTGTAGGTTTTTAAATAACTCAGCTTTTACCAACTGCCGTGTCATAACAGCTATCACGCCGATAGCCTTAGCCAGAATTCAGCAATGGGCACTAATCCTATCTGCCTATGAATACACTTTTAAGCATTGACCTGAGATACACATGGTGAATGTGGATGCCCTTAGCCACCTACCCTTGCAAGGAAGCATTGTGTGTACTCCTGTACAATCATCTTCAGCTGCTTCATCAATGATCTTCCTCCCATAATAAGGTCAGAAGTAGGGATGTTCACTGATGATTGCACAATGTTCAGCACCATTCATGACCCCTCAGATACTGAAGCAGTCCATGTCAAATGCAGCAAGACCTGGAAAACATTCAGACTTGTGCTGATAAATGGCAAGTAACATTCACACCACATAGTGTCAGGCAATGACCATCTCCAACAGAAGAGAATCTAACCATCTCGCCTTGATGTTCAATGGCCCAACCATCCTCAACTGCTTCATCAATGACCTTCCTTCCATCATAAGGTCAGAAGCGGGATGTTCGCTCTTGATTGCACAATGTTCAGCACCATTTTCAGCTCCTCACGTACTCGACCAGTCCATGTCCAAATGCAGCAAGACCTGGACAATATCTGGGCTTGGGCTGACAAGTGGCAAACAACATTCATGCCACACAAGTACCAGGCAAAGACCATCTCCAACAAGAGAGAATCTAACCATCGACCTTTGACACTCAATGGCATTACCATCACTGAATCCCCCATTATCAACATCCTGGGGGTTACCATTGACTAGAAACTGAACTGGACTAGCCATATAAATACTGTGGCTACAAAAGCAGATCAGAGGCTAGGACCCCTGCAACGAGTAACACCTCCTGACTCCCCAAAGCCTGCCCTCCATCTACAAGGCACAAGTCAGGAGTGTGATGGAATACTCCAGACTTGCCTGGATGAATGCAGCTCCTACAACACTCAAGAAGCTTGACACCATTCAGGACAAAGCAGCCTGCATGATTGGCACCCCATCCACAAACATTCACTCTCTCCACCACCGACGTACAGTAGCAGCAGTGTGTACCATCTACAAGATGCACTGCAGGATTTGACCAAGGCTCCTTTGACAACACATTCGAAACCCACGGCCACTGCCACCTAGAAGGACCAGGGCAGCAGATAGATGGGAACACCACCACCTGGAAGTTCCCATCCAAGTCACTCACCATCCTGGCTTGGAAACATATTGTCGTTCCTTCACTGTCGGTGGGTCAAAATCCTGGAACTCTGTTCCTAACAGCACTGTGGGTGTACCTACACCACATGGACTGCAGTGGTTCAAGAAGGCGGCTCACCATCACCTTCTCAAGGGCAACTAGAGATGGGCAATAAATGCTGGCCTAACCAGCGAAGCCCACATCCAGTGAATAAGTTTTTAAAAAACCATGCTGTTTTAAAATGGACCCTCACCTCTTGCGCTTTTTAAAGTCAGAGAGTAAAATCTTCTACAAGGATATAAAAAGGAAAACATTAGCTGAAGTAAGCAATGGTCCATTAAAGGGTGAGTCTGCGGAATTAATGATGGGAAATAGCAGAGACTTTGAACAATTATTTTGTATCCCAAGAATAGTAGAAAACTAAGAGCCAAATGGAAGGGAGGAACTGAAAAGAAGCCCAATCACTACAGGAAAACTACTGGGAAAACTAATGGTTTTGTGAAAGGGAATCGTGTTTGATAAATTTAATAGAGTTCTTTGAGGACACAACAATCAGGGTGGATAAAGGGGAACTGGTAGATGTAGTGTATTTGGAATTCCAAAAGGCATTCAGTAAGATGTCATATAAAAGGTTACTGCACAAGATAAGAGCTCATGGTGTTGGGGGTGATATATTGGCATAGATAGATGATTGGCTGACTAACAGGAAACAGAGAGCCGGGAATAAAATGGTCATCTTCAAGTTGGCAAACTGTATCTAATGGAGTGTCACAGGAATCAGTGCTGGGGCCTCGCCTATTTACAATCTATATTGATGGAATGTAATATGGGAAAATGTGGCATTGTCCACTTTGGCAGGAAATATAGAAAACTAGAGTATTATTTAAATGGAGAGAGACTGCAGGATGCAGCAGGACAGGGTGATCTGGGTGTCCTTGTACATGAATCACAAAAAGTTAGCATGCAAGTACAGCAAGTAATTAGGAATGAAAATGGAATGTTGGCCTTTATTGCAAGGGGGGTGGAGTACAAAAGTAGGGAAGTCTTGGTGCCACTGTAAAGGGCATTGGCTTGAGTACTGTGTACAGCTTTGGTTTCCTTATTAAGGAGGGACATACTTGCATTGGAGACAGTTCACAGAGGTTCACTAGTTTGTTACCTGGGATGAGGGGTTTGTCTTATGAGGAGAGGTTGAGCAGGCTGGACCAATACCCATTGGAGTTTAGAAGAATGAGAGGTGAGCTTATTGAAACATGTCAGTTTCTGAGGGGATTGACAGGGTAGATGCTGAGAGGATGTTCCCTCTCATTGGGGAAATCTAGAACTAGGGGACACCTTTTAAAAATAACTTATCTCTCATTTAAGACTGAGATGAGGAGAGATTTCTTCTTTCACAGGGTCAGTAGTCTTTGGAATCTTCCTCAACGAGAACTGGGGTCTGAGTCAGTGAATATATTCAAGACAGTGTGAGACAGATTTTTGATCCACAATGGAGTCAAAGGTTATTGGGGCTATACAAAATGGAGTTAAGGCCACAACCAGATCAGCTACGATCTTATTGAATGGCAGAACAGGCTCGAGAGGCCAAGTGGCCTACTCTGCTCCTAGTTTGTATGATCTTATGAGCATTGCCTCTCTGATCACTGAACAGATTTGAAAAGCTACAGAGGGAGAGAGAGAGAGTGACACAGGGACTGGACATTGAAGGCTGCTACGGACATGTGAGGAGGGGTAAAATTGATTCCCCAATCGAACCATTCCAAGTCTGACCATAACAGGATTTTTTGTGACTTTATAAGGATGAAAGTATTTAGTCACTCTCTGTGCTTAACCAGCTATGTGTTGATGGCAAAGAAACTAGTCTGGCAGGCTTTCTTGAGTTTAAGACAAAAAGGGCTTCATTTTTTATTCAGTGAAAATCCCGCCCAGGTAAAAATATAAAAATATTTGAAAAGGTAAATCCACGCCCGACCTTTGCAATACACGCACACACACACACACACACAGATACACACACACACACACACAATTCTTTATTTTTGTTTTTCAGAACTCTTCATCTCCCTGAGGAAACTCTGTGCCTCAAGGAGCTTTTCCAGCGCACACCCGCACACATGCGCAAAGTTCCCCCCTCGCCCGCTCACCCTCCTCCCCTGCCCCCTGCACAGGCAGTGCTGAGTGCTGCAGCACATGTTTCACACTCAGACGGCCTTGCTTGGCCTGCCAGTGTGAAATCATGGTCCAGCCACGGTTGCGGGCAGCAGTCGGCTTCCTGGCTGCCCCCACCCGCCCCCGCTGAGCCCACCCACCAAGGGCAAAATTTTGCCCATTGAGATTTTGGTGGTGAGCTGCCTTCTTGAACCGCTGCAGTCCATGTGGTGTAGGTACACCCACAGTGCTGTTAGGAAGGGGGATCCAGGATTTTGACCCAGCAACAGTGATGGAACGGCGATATATTTCCAAGTTAGGATGGTGTGTGACTTGGAGGGGAACTTGCAGGTGGTGGTGTTCCCATGTGCCTGCTGCCCTTGTCCTTCTGAATCAGGCTTTTCCAACGTACAGCCTGCGGGCCAGATGCATCCTGCAAAGCCTCTCTATTCAGCTCCCGGAGCCAGTTTTCAAAATGCAGGCCAAACGGGTAAGTTTGAATGGAAGATTCTGCATGGAACAGCAAACTCCAGCAGCAATGAGTTTGGGGCACGGGCAGCATGGCCCAGGGAATGGAGGTTCCTAGGAGCATGGACTTGGGAACAGGGGTACTGGAGAGTGCGGATAAGGGAGCAGAGATGCCGGGGAACGGGGCGTGAGACAACCAGAGCAGGGCTCAGGCATTCAGGCAGGCCGGAGCGGAACTCAGGTATCCAGAGCATGTCCCAGGGAGATGGAGGGAATTGGCCCAGGGAGCAGGGATGGGGCCCATGTGGCCCAGATCGGAGCACAAGGCAGCCGGGAGTGGGGCCCAATGATGCCTGAGAAAGCGAGTGACTGGAGACTGCATGGGAGAGAGTGTGAGGATGGGGACGGGAAGACAGAATGTGGGGGGTGTATGAGAAAGTGTGAGGAGGGTAAGAGAGAATTTGGGGGTGGTAAAAGAGAGTGTGAGGGGGGAGAGACACTAAGTGTGTGGGGGGCAGAGAGAGTGAGTTTGAGAGCATAGGGAGAGTGAGAGTGAGGGGGAGAGAAAGTGAGTGTGAGGGAGAGAGAGAGAGTGGGAGGGGGAGAAATAGTGAGTGTGAGGGCGGAGGTGAGAAAGTATGACAGGTAAGGGTGAGAGAGTGTGACGGGGGAGGGTGAGAGAGAGTGAAGGGGAAAGGTGAGAGAGTATGACAGGTAAGGGCGAGAGAGTGTGATGGTGGAAGAGTGAGAGGAAGCAATGGGGGAGGGTGAGAGAAAGTGACGGGGAAGGGGAGAGACTGTGACAGTGGGAAGGGCGAGGGAGAGTGACGGGGAAGGGGAGAGACTGTGACAGTGGGAAGGGTGAGGGAGAGTGACGGGGAAGGGGAGAGAGTGTGACAGTGGAAGAGTGAGAGAAATCGATGGGGGAAGGTGAGAGAGAGTGACGGGGAAGGGGAGAGAGTGTGATGATGGAAGAGTGAGAGAAAGCGATGTGGGAGGGTGAGAGACAGTGGCGGGGAGGGTGAGAGAGACTGATGGGGCGGATGAGAGAGAGTGACGGGGAGGTGAAAGATAGTGACGGGGAAGGGGAGAGAGTGTGACAGGGAGGGTGAGAGAAAGCGATGAGGGAGGGTGAGAGAGAGTGATGGGGGAGGGTGAGAGAGCATGACGGGGGAGGGTGAGAGAGTGATGGGGAAGGGGAGAGAGTATGGAGTGGGTAGTGAGAGAGTGCTGGGGAGCGGTGAGAGAGACAGGGTACGAGGGGGAGAGATTGTGATAGGGGAATGTGTGCGGGGCAGTGTGTGCATAAGCCTGGCTCACTCCCAGTCCCCAGTCTCAGGATTCTCATTCACCCACACCTACGTGCACTCTCACCCACTCTCGCAGTTGAGGGTGAGTGAGTGAGCACCCTGAAGCTGGGAGTGAGCCTGGCACGCACACACTCACCCTATTAATGCTCATTGTTTTTTGCTCAGCAAGTTGTTTCTTTTAACACTTCAGTTTTATTTAGAAATTCATGTTTATCATTGTGCCAACGTTTATCTCTCCAAATTTTACTCATTGGCCCCTTGAGTGAGAAAAATATTGAAATGTGGTTGGATAAGCCTGTTCCAGATGGTAGTGGTCTAGGGTTTGGAAGGTGCTGCCTAAGGAATTTTGATGAGTCCCTGCAGTGCATCTTGTAGATGGTACACACTGCTGCTACTGTGTGTCAGTGGTGGAGGGAGTGAATGTCTGTGGATGTGGTGCCAATCAAGTGGGCTGCTTTGTCCTGGATGGTGTCCAGCTTCTTTAGTGTTGTGGGAGCTGCACTCATCCAGGCAATGGGGAGTATTCCATCACACTCCTGATTTGTGCTTTGTAGATGATGGACTGCCTTTGGGGTGTCAGGAGGTGAGTTACTCTTCGCAGGATTCCTAGCCTCTAACCTGCTCTTGTAGCCACAGTATTTATATGGCTAGTCCAGTTCAGTTTCTGGTCAATGGTAACCCCCAGGATGTTGATAGTGGGGGATTCAGTGATGGTAATGCCATTGAACATCAATAGACGATGGTAAGATTCTCTCTTGTTGGAGATGGCCATTGCCTGGCACTTGTGAGGCACGAATGTTCCTTGCCACTTGTCAGCCCAAGCCTGGATATGTCCAGGTGTTGCTGCATTTGGACATGGACTGCTTCAGTATCTGGGGAGTCACGAATGGTGCTGAACATTGTGTAATCATCTGCGAACATCTCCACTTCTGACCTTATGATGGAAGGAAGGTCATTGATGAAGCAGCTGAAGATGGTTGGGCCGAGGACTCTGAGGAACTCCTGCAATGATGTACTGGAGCTGAGATGATTGAAACAGATCAATATCTGTTTGATCAGCCAATGAAATTAAAGATTAATACCACCCATGGATATGTCACACCATTGTAACAAGGGCACAGAAACAGGTATGTCTGTGCTGGTGGAGGAAGCAGTGGTGTGAACTCAAAGGGAGGAAGTCAACCAGGAAGAGGGGGGAGAAGGACCAATCTCAAAATGGGGAAGGAGGGGGTTGATCATTGTGGGTTAGAGGGGCAGTGAGAGAAGGGCTAATCTCAGAATGGAAAAGGAGGGATGGTGTCAATCTCGGGGGAGGGGGTGGTTGATCATGGGGAGCTTGTTGGTGAGGTAGGATTGGAGAAGACGGAGACCAGGTGGTGGGGAGATATCAGGGGCCTTGTTTTGGGATCAGAGGCCTCGAGGGGAATGTCAGTGGATTGGGTAGATGATTGCCCAATCAGAGATGATCAGCAAAGATAGCTGTCTGGAGGCAATGTTGGAAAACAGAATGAGGTCTGCAGCCTTATTATCATTGTTAAAATTCCTATACCTGTCTCCTAGGAGTGGATTGGTTGGCCGCCCAACTTTGAACAGTTAAAGCTGGAAGTGAGCAGGTCGGAAGCAGGTTTGGGCCAGGAAACAGATTTTTTTTACACTTCAATTCCTTATCACCCCAAACCCGTCAATTTTCAACGGTTAAAGTTACTTCCACAGCCTCTGCGATTGGGATCCCAACTCTGGTCGCATGTATTCGAGGAGCTTACATCACGTGATCATTCAATTCCCCCACTTCTCTTCCCCCACAGTCACACAATCGATTATATCCATCCTGGCCAAAACTTCAACCAGCAAGTGAATCAACTCTTTGTTAATTGATTTTTGACTCTTGTTCAAACAGCCTTTCCTCAGTTTCCAATATTGTTAAAAATAGTAAATGTCAGTGTTCCACAAGGAGGAAAAAGAAGCAAATATTACATTTGATGTTTCTCTGATATTTGCAGCCAGTTACTTGTAATGATACCCTGGAGATCAATCTTAAGTTCTTGGAGACTCCAGGATTATTCCAAAGAATTGACAACTGTGATCATTGCATAAATCCCCAACCCGGAAGAGAAGGAGAGAACAGTGTGGCTTCAGTCAGACTGATACAACGCAAAGCTGTGCTCTTTATTGGCTATAACATACTTTGGGAAGCCTTGAGGGTGTGAAAGGCACTAGATAAATGCAAGTCATTCTCCTTTTTCTTTGGGTTTTTCCACTCTGCTGAAGCTGTGGCGGTTTAGTCCAAAAACGGGATCATTCCTCTCACTGATGCAGCCAAGCGTTGCTGTCACTTTCACCTGTTGTGGCAGGGAGATTGACTTACCCTGCCAACCATACCACACTACCTGCCAGTCAGGCCTGCTGTGTAAGGAAAGTTAATTAGGGAAAGGAACAGAAAACCCAACTCAGCGCAAACAAGTCATTCTCTCCCCCATCCTTATGTGTGCAGACTGCCCACCAGACTGTCGCCATCATCATAGTGTTACTGCTACCAGACTGCAGCCATTGCCCTGGCGTTGTCACTTATCTGCAGTAGTTCCTCAAGAGTACAAAGTGTTGTGAGGAAACATTGCATTAGGCAGCATTCAAATGTTTGCCAAGGTAAACATTCAGATTGGGGACTGTTTCTCAGCTTCTACTTGGTCATAGCATCAGTATTCTTTACCACCTGCTCAATTTCGGGAGAATAGTCAATTTGAAAACCACTATTGGAAAGAGAGGAAAATTATTTACATTTATATAGCAACTTTCCCAACCTCAAAATGTCTGTAAGTGCTTTACGTGAATGGAATACTTCTAAAATGGAATCATTGTTATAATGATGCCACTGTGCACACAAGCCCTCAATAACAGCAATGTGATAATGACCAGATAGTCTGTTTTTGTGTTGTTGATCAAAGGATAAATATAGGCCAGGAAACAGGGGGTATATCCCCTGCTCTTCATTCAGTTTGTGCCATGGGAGCTTTTACATCCAGCGGTTTAACATCTCATCCAGATGTCATCACCTCTGACAGAGCAGCACTCCCTCACTTGGTTGATGCACATGCACAGTGGCAATCTGTCATGCAACTGGTAACAAGAGTCTAACAGCAGGTACAAGTGCCCGGGACTCTGTTCTTAATATTCTGTGTTGTGATAATGAGCTTGCTCATATGTAAAATATACTCATTTAAATATATGATTATGTAAATAGTCCTGTCATCACAGGAACTGATGCAATGTCACATGATGCAGCAGCCATCTTAGTTAGTCTGCGCAGTGAGGAGTACACGTAGCAGCAGTAAAAAAAATCTCCAGTAAAGATCTCTGTTCAATCTGTATGCCTTCCTTCATCTTTGTTTGTATTAGTCCAGAAATTAAATGATAATACAACATTCTACATGCTGGTTTTGCACAATAAAAACTATTTTGGTTTTGTTTTCGATTGTTCTCTGAATTCCTGCCTTGTGCAGATAACAATTGGCAGACAGGATAAAACATTAAATTATTTCCTGCCTGTTTGTCAAACACAAGGCCATGGTGAATGTTTGTTCACCCAAAGCCAAGGAACAGCAGAGGTGAATAGCCTATCACATTATCTTTTGCAGAAGGAGATGTTGATGATAAGACACCTATAAAAATAACCTTTAAATGAGTCTCCAAGTGTAATGTGCAGTCTTTAAAAGCTACACAATTGGCAAACCCTTCCCCTTTAAAAAAGTCGAAGTGATCTGCTCAAGGATTTGTCAAGATCTCGTTCTCATAAACACTGCAAGGGTGACTACAACTTGAATTTAAAACAGACCAAATGATTAAAGCTGAGACAATTGCACTCATTACATCTGCTGACTGCTGGGAGTAAGTAGGAGGCAGATTCAACACCAATCATTAAACCCTCTGTAAACACTGGGACAGCCGAGGTTGCTTCCTGACTCTCATTGCTTTATCACAAAATGTTATTCAACCCTCTGTGTATTATAATCCTCTGTGTTATGATAGAATTGCCAGTAAGTTATAATTACTCAGAATGCATGAATGTGAGTTTCTAACTGCTGTTTACACATACACATGGTGTGACACCCAAGATTTAAAACCCACTGCTTCTCTGTCAGTTCTCTCCACTCCCCACCACACACCCCTCTCCAGTCCTGATCTCCTTGCCAGGATAATTTTCTATGGTAAAAGTAAAATATTGCAGGTGCTGGAAATCTGAAACAAAAACAGAAAATGCTGGAAAGACTCAGCAGGTCTGACAGCATCCATGGAGAGAAAAACAGGGTTAACGTTTCACATCTGTATGACCCTTCTTCAGAGCTGAAGAGAAGTGGAAATGTGATGAAATTTAAACTGTTTAGGGTGGGGTGGGGTGGGGTGGGGCAGATGGAGCTGGATAGAAGGCCAGCGATAGGTGGGGACAAAGGAGAGATTGACAAAAATGTCATGAACTAAAGGACAAAGGGAGTGTTAATGGTTGTGGTCAGTGCTAAATAAGGTGCTGATAGTGGCATAAAGGTAAGAAAGCAGAATGTGATAATAGCAGAACAAGGGTAGCATTGTGTAAAAGAACAAATAACAGATGGCCCTGCAGGGGATGGGGTGGGGGGAGGGGGTAGTGGTGTGGGTAAAAAGGATAGAAAAAGGAATAAAAAAGGGGATAAAACCACGGATAAATGAATAAAAATAAAAATAAGTGGATAAAAAATAAAAATGAATGTAGAAAAAAGAGAATTAAAAAAGCAGGTGAGGTTGGAGGAGCGAGTTCATGGTCTGAAGTTGTTGAACTCAATATTCAGTCTGGAAGGCTGTAAAGTGCCTAATCGGAAGATGAGGTGCTGTTCCTCCAGTTTGCGCTGGGCTTCACTGGAACAATGCAGCAGGCCAAGGATGGACATGTGGGCATGAGAGCAGGGTGATGTGTTGAAATGGCAAGCGACAGGGAGGTCTGGGTCATGCTTGCAGACAGACTGAAGGTATTCCACAAAGCGGTCACCCAGTCTGCGTTTGGTCTCTCCAATGTAGAGGAAACCGCATTGGGAGCAGCGGATGCAGTAGACTAAATTGAGGGAAGTGCAAGTGAAATGCTGCTTCACTTGAAAGGAGTGTTTGGGCCCTTGGACGGTGAGGAGAGAGGAGGTAAATGGGCAGGTGTTGCACCTTCTGCGGTTGCATGGGAAGGTGCCGTGGAAAGCGGACGAGGTGTTGGGGGTGATGGAGGATTGGACAAGGGTGTCTCATAGGGAATGGCCCCTACAGAAATATGACGGAGTGGGGTGGTGAGAGGAAGATGTGTTTAGTGGTGGCATCATGCTGGAGTTGGTGGAAATAATGGAGGATGATCCTTTGAATCCGGAGGCTGGTGGGGTGAAAAGTGAGGACAAGGGGGACCCTATCATGGTTCTGGGAGGGCGGGGAAGGTGTGAGGGCAGAGGCACGGGAGATGGGTCGGACACAGCTGAGGGCCCCATCAACCACAGTGGGTGGGAATCCTCAGTTAAGGAAGAAGGAAGACATGTCAGAAGTGCCATTTTGGAAAGAGGCATCATCAGAACAGATGCGCCGGAGGCAAAGGAACTGAAAGAGTGGAACGAAGTCCTCACAGGAAGCGGGGTGTGTCATCGAGGTAGTTGCGGGGGTTGGTGGGCTTGTAATGAATATTGGTGGACCGTCTATCACCAGAAATGGAGACCGAGAGGTCAAGGAAGGGAAGAGAAGTGTCGGAGATGGACCATGTGAAGGTGATGGAGGGGTTGAAATTGGAAGCAAAATTGATCAATTTTTCCAAGTCCAGACGAGAGCATGAAGCAGCACCGAAACAGTCATCGATGAACGGGAGAAAAGAGTTGTGGGAGGGAGCAGGGCTGGAACAGAGAATGCTTTTATGGTAAAAGGCATCTTCTAGAGCCTTATCCAAGTGATGATTCAACTACTTGAGCCTGGACAGGTTGTGTTTCAGCTGTTTAACTATGGTGGATTCCACAGTGACAACAAGTCTTGCCTTTACCCACCATGCAGACTTGTGTACCCCACCAGGTGCCACTGGCTGGCCTGAAGAGCAAAAACCAATCCAATTTTTCTGCCTTCCCACCCAGAGTTACTGAGGATAATGGGAGCTCCCCATTTCCTCACTAGGAGAGATGAGTTGACTCAGCACCAAACCAGGGACTGACCCAGAACCCTCTGGGATAATGTAGCTCACCAATCATGGACATACCCAGCCAACCAGCATGAAATCTTTGTGTATGTAAACAATGAGAGAGGGAATGTATCAATATTCAATTCCACGATGAAAATGCTTTTATACTTACCGTTCAAGGCTTCTGCTTTCCATTGCATGTAATGGCGGTGGCCAACAGGCTAGAAATGAAACTAGGCAGTCTAAATGTAAGGTTAGCATATTATGCTCCTTTAAAATACAGGGTAATACAGGGGCTGCAGTGTGTTATATACAGAATAATAGAGGGGCTGCATTTTGTTATATACAGGATAATACAGGGACTGCAGTGTGTTATATACAGAATAATAGAGGGACTGCATTTTGTTATATACAGGATAATACAGGGAATGCAGTGTGTTATATACAGGATAATACAGGGACTGCATTTTGTTACATACAGGATAATACTGGGACTGCAGTGTGTTATACACAGGATTAAACAGGGATTGTGGTATGTTATGTACAAAATGATACAGAGATTGCAGTGTGTTACATAGTGGATAATACAGGAACTGCAATATGTTATATACAGGATAATACAGAGACTGTGGTAGGTTATATATAGGATAATACGGGAACTGCAGCGTGTTATACGCACAATTATACAGGGACTGCTGCTTGTTATATACAGGATAATACAGGAACTGCAATTTGTTATATACAGGATAATACAGGAACTGCAATTTGTTATATACAGGGTGATACAGAGATTGCAGTGTGTTATATACAGGGTAATACAGGAACTGCAGTGTGTTGCATGCAGGATAATACAGGGACTGTGGTATCTTATGCACAAAATGATACAGAGATTGCAGTGTGTTATATAGTGGATGATACAGGGACTGCAGTGTGTTATATACAGGATAATACAGGGACTGTGGTATCTTATGTACAAAATGATACAGAGATTGCAGTGTGTTACATAGTGGATAATACAGGAACTGCAATATGTTATATACAGGATAATACAGAGACTGTGGTAGGTTATATACAGGATAATACAGGAACTGCAGCATGTTATATGCACAATTATACAGGGACTTCTGCTTGTTATATACAGGATAATACAGGAACAGCAATTTGTTATATACAGGATAATACAGGAACTGCAATTTGTTATATATAGGATAATGTAGGGGCTGCAGTGTGTTATATACTTGTAAATACAGGGACTGCAGTGTATTATATACAGGATGATACAGAGATTGCAGTGTGTTATATACAGGGTAATACAGGAACTGCAGTGTGTTATATAGTGGATAATACAGGGACTGCAGTGTGTTGCATGCAGGATAATACAGGGACTGCAGTGTGTTATATACAGGATAATACAGGGACTGCAGTGCCTTATATCAGGATAATACAGGGACTGCAGTGTGTTATATACAGGATAATACAGGGACTGCAGTGCCTTATATATGGGATAATACAGGGACTGCAGTGTGTTATATACAGGATAACACAGGGACTGCAGTGTGTTACATACAGGATAATACGGTGAATTCAGTATGTTGTACACAGGATAATACAGGGACTGCAGTGTGTTATACAAAGTATTATACAGGGACTGCTGTTTGTCATATACAGGATAATACAGGGACTGCATTTTGTTATATGCAGAATAATACAGGCACTTCAGTTTGTTACATACAGGATAATATAGGGACTATAGTGTGTTATACGCAGGATAATACAGGGACTGTAGTATGTTACATACAGGATAATATAGGGACTGCAGTTTGTTATATACAGGATAATACAGGGACTGCAGTATGTTATATACAGGATAATACAGGGACTGCAGTTTGTTATATACAGGATAATACAGGGACTGCAGTATGTTATATACAGGATAATAAAGGCCTGCAGTTTGTTTTATACAGGATAATACAGGGACTGTGGTATGTTATATACAGGATGATACAGAGATTGCAGTTTGTTATATACAGGATGATACAAGGACTGCAGTTTGTTATATCCAGTGTTATGATGTGGCAGGTGGTATTTGCCAGGCTGACCAAATCCACAAGGAAACCAGGCCACACTATCACAATGTTTTTGCAATTTGCATGTATTACAAGAAGATTTGTGCACTGAATTCAGAAGTAATGAGTCCAGTTGTCTCTTTGGGCCTTCTTGCCTCTTGCAAGCTGTTCTCACTTTAAATCTGCTTTCTGCAGCTTTTGTCTCTTTAAATCTGAAGCTTGGAGCCTTTCTTTCTGCCCCTCACTCTTAGCTTCACTTAGCAGGACCTTTTGCAGGTTCCTGGCCTTCCTTTTGACTAGAAAGACTGCTTGGGACTTTCCCCTGTCCACTCCCCTGGATTTTGAAGTCTTTTCTTTAGCTTGGGATTGGCTATCTGCCCCCTTTTGCTCCAGTCTCTCTCTGGTAGCTACTTTCAATCAACTTTAGCTTGGAGTTGGCTATCTGCCCCTCTAGGCTGCTTCTCTGGCAGCTGTCTTCAAAACCAGCTGAATTCCAACAGCTTTAAAAACAAACTACTGTTTCTAGCTTTTCTGTGTATGTCGGTGGGAGGACCTCTATGCCTCTATGGACCCTTTTTACTTGGCAACAGCCAGTTTTCTACTGTTGTGCTTGTTAATCTTAGCTTACAGTTGTAAAACGCTTATTCAAAATGCAAGCACCCTTTTAAAGTGAAACTAAAACTCAATTTCACCTTTCTTAACACACAAATACAGGAATACAAGTCAAACTTAAATATTAAAGCTAAAACCCATTCCTAACACCCACAACTACCAATGTAACTTACATAAACAATCTCTATTTCCTTACATGGTGATGAATCTCTTGTTGAGCAAGTGGCTGCTGTTCTAAAAAAAAAAGTTTTTGGGGAAACATTGTTTTCAGCTCCTCACAAAAGAAGTTAGAAATCCTGCAATGGTACAAAGGATGGAGGACTCCATGATTACTGACTCTCAAAATCGACAGGGGCCTAGTCACAGATGCTCGTACAAAGAATGAATTGCTGGAAGATGTTTTGAGGCGGGTCATACTTTTAATAGATTCATGGATCAAGGTGAAACGCAAGACAGGGATGATAGCCAACAGCGGATGAATCCCAGAAATACTCAGGAATAATTAATAGGTGTTTCTGGTGTAACTCTATAATATCACCGTGGGCAGGATTTTCGGGTTGTCAGGCAGGTGTGGGAGTGGTTGGGAAATAGTCCATCATCTGTGATCAGCCTCTGACCGGAACTTCACGCTGGCTGGCCAATTAACGGCCAGCCAGCATGAAAGTCACGCTGAGGAGCTCAGCACTGCCAGGGTGGGGGTGGGAGGACGGGGAGCACAAATGTCTGCACATGCGCAGGGGAGCACACACTGAAAGCTCCCTGAAGGCAGCTGCCTTAGAGAGCTGAAGAATTGTAAAAACAAAGATGAATATTTTGAAAATGTGAAAAAAATGTCCCCACATAGGACTCACTCACATGAACATAAACATAATGAACATTTTTTAAAAAAAATTACTGCTGGAAACCTCATCCCGCCAGTGCATGAAGTTCCCTAAAAAATCCAAAGGCCGCCTGGCCGATTTGCCCTCCTGCCGACCATAAGGTTCAAAAGGCAGTGAAAAATAGTTTTTAGTTAATTGATTAAGGGCCTTAATAGGCCACTTAATTGTTGGCGGGCACGTTGCCGATTCTCACGTGCGCCCGCCGACCGAAGTATCATGTGAGTGCGTGATGACGTCGGGACACTCACTCGATGGCATCACGCACTATTTTACTCCCAATTGGGTCAGGCGCATGCCTGCCCACGGGACATAAAATTCTGCCCTGTGTAAGGAATTGTCAAAAAATCAGGAATCAAATATATGGAGCAACTCATGAAACAGGCAGTTCTGATAATGAAGATAATAAGGATGAACGGCAAGAAAATATTGTACTAGTGACTGAAAACTTAAGTCAGCCCATGAGTATCTTGGTTGCCGATTCATTCAATTGTGCTGTACTAGATAGTGGCTGTACCTCGACAGTATGTGAGGTTGATTGGCTAAACTGTTTGGAAACCCTTGACAAAGCAGATAAAAATGGAGTCAAAGAATATGAAAGCACTGCTTGCTGTCGATTTGGGGATGATGATGCATTAACATCTTTAAAGAGAGTGTTCCTCCCATGTGAAATTGCAGGAATGCGCCATTTCATCAACACTGATGTGGTTCAGAGTGACAGGCCGTTATTGATGAGTAAGTATTCAATGAAAAAAGCAAAGATGTGTATGGGCATGGAGAATGACAAAGCATTTGCCTTTGGTAAAGCGGTGAAATTGCAGTTCACTGGATCGGGACATTATTCTGTTCCGTTGAGGAAATGGGGAGTTTCCCATCAAGAAGTTCAAGTAGTATTGTTGACCTCTGGAGAAAAGAGTTTGTCTAAAAAGAAGAGAGTTATCTGGAAATTGCTAAACAATTTGCCCACCCTCATCACAAAAGTTAAAGCTACTGCTAAAGGATGCCGGAGTTGTGGATAAAGAATATGAATCCTTTGTAGAACAGATCACATCTCAATGTGATATATTTATTAAATATTAGAAGACACCACCACACCCGGTTGTAAGTGTCCCATTAGCCTGGGAATTGAACAAAGTGGTAGCCATGAACCTGAAGGTTGGGAAAAGGATCGGAGTTTTTATCTGTTACATTTTGGAGATATGGCAACCAGGTTCAACATATCTATGGTAATAAACAACAAGGACTGGCGGACAAAAGTGGATAAAGTCGTGGAAAAGTGAGTCAGCTCAGGCCTTGGGTCGTCAACAAAATTCTTAATGGATAATGGAGGTGAATTTGCAAATGACGAGTTTAGGGACATGTGTGAGAATTTAAATGTTATCGTCATGCACACTGCTGCAGAAAGTCCATTCAGCAATGTCTTGTGTAAAGAAAACCATGCCATAGTTAATGAAATCCAAACGAAAGCATTGGAAAACATTAGAAGACCATTAAGGCATCGTATAAGACCGCCTGGGGGAGATTTCTGTTCTGATGACCTGGTTTATTAGAAGAGAGAAGGATCCAGGGAATGGAGAGGTCTGGGAAAAATTATTGGATGTGACAGGAAAATTCTAAAAATACAACATGGGAATCAGATTATAAAAGCACATTCTTTATGAGTAATAGGAATAAGTTCTCAAACTCTGAGAACGTGGGAGAAGGTGATGATAATGAGTTGCCTTGTAGTTCACATACCCATGAGTTCCAATAACTTGGAGCCAGAGGGCAGGATTTGAGAGCTCAAGAAATACAAACTGAAATGCACACTGATCATGAAGAACACGAAAAATTAATCTCATGCAGGGATTGGTTGCCTAAAGTTGGTTCCCGGGTGGTGTACGAGCCAGAAAGAGGCCACGATAGTGGGACGAGCAGGGGAGTCTATGGGCAAATGTAAAAATTGGTTAAATGTCTAAGATGAGGGACAAGAGGTGAGGGCCATGGATTGGCAACAGGGAGTACAAGAGTGGAGAGCAAGAAAACGTAGCACAAGTTCGAGTACTGATTCGAGGAATGGGTTTAGAAGGAGGAAAAGATCATGTCCAGTAGAAAGGATCTCTAGTGGACATTCTGATAGGAGTAGTCCAGAGAGACCTCAACAAGAGAAAAGAGGCGGCAGCCTGACAAGGTGACAGTGCAGCATGAGTAATGGAGAGCCTCCTCGGACAGAGGACAGAAGTAGAAGTCCCTGTGACTGAGAAGTATTTGTAACGACTAATAGATTAGAAGACAGGGCAATGAGGCTAAACTAAGAGTTAAAAAGCTGGAAAGAATTCTGGGTATATTCAGAGGTTGATGATAGAGGTCAACCTGCTCTGCCACACAGTGGGACCTATAGGGCCAAGGCTAGGGTGGTAGTCAGAGGTTTTGAGGAATGTTGAGGATAGAGAGATTAGGGTAGACTCTCCCATGGCTGGAAAGGTGATTTTGAAGACCTTTTTAGTCATTTTAACAACTTATTCTCGTAAAAACATAACTCCATAGATATCAAAGCGGCTTTCCTTCAGGGTGACCTGTTCAAGAGAGAAATTTCTTACAACCTCTGAAGGAAGCATCAGGAATAGAGGAGAAACTCTAGAAATTGAATAAATGTGTTTATGAGTTAAATGACACTTCTTGGGTGTGGTATTTTTCAGTGAGGGCAGTTCTGTTAAAGTTAGGGCCTTCACAGCTGAAGGCAGACCCAGCCATGTTCTATTGGCACTGTAATGGAAACATTTCGGGGATCTTTATGATGCGTGTGGATGATTTTTTTGTTGGGGAGACACTGGTGACTTTGAAGAAAATATATTAAACAAATTAGGAAGGAATTTAAAATTGTCAGTCAAGCTTCTGGGGCTTTCAAATATATGGGTTTGGAGATGAAGCAGGGTGAGTCAGATGTAATTTTACATCAACAGTCTTACTTAGACAATGTCAATCCCATCACAATTAGTCATATCAGGTCTGGACAGAAAGATGCGGCTGCTGCCAAGGATGAGATGGAACAGCTGAGGAGGCTTGTCAGACAGCCTAATTTGTTAGGCACACAGACAAGGCCAGATGCAAGTTTTGATGTGCGGAATTTAGTCTTGTCATGAAAAATCTGAAGGTGGAGGACATCTTGAGAGTGAGTAAAACTTTAAAAAATTAAAAATAGAGAAGTGTATTTTGTAGTTCCCAGCTTTGGCTGATCTCAATAACATGAAATGAATAATTTTTCATGATGCCTCACATGCAAACCTTAGTGCTCGATTTTCCAATGAAGGAGGGTTCCTGATATTTCCTGTGGGAGAGAATGGGAAAAGTTGCCCCTTGGCACGGGAGGCAAGGAAAATAAAGAGAGTGGTGAAGAGCACGCTAATCACTGAAACTCTTGCTCGCGTTGATGCTGTTGACATGGCGTTCTATTTGTCCAAGATCCTGAAGCAACTGAAATATAAAACAGAAACTGAAAGAACAATAGGATGTGACATAGAATACCCATCTTTGTGGTGTAATGTACATTTCACAAAGTGTGAATGAAAAAAAGCTTAGGATAGACATAGCCAGTTTAAAGCAGATGTTGGAGATGAAAGAATCTCCAAGCTGAGGTAGGTAGAAACTAATAATCAACGATCGGATTGTTTCACTCAGATGAATGCCTTGACCGAAAAATTGTTGAAGGTTCGAGAAGAAGATTTCTCACTATGTAACAGTGGGGAATCTGTAATTATCTTTTTCTAATATTTCTATCCATGTACCTTTTGTCTAAATATGATTGTTATTATTTTTTATCTCTTAAAAGAAAGGGAATCTGACAATGTTAGAAATGCAGCTTCCTTTAAGAGTAAATCAGGACAAGGCTCAGAGTGAATTGAGAGTTGGTGATGCTTATTGAAGCCTGTACTCAGGAGCTGGATTTTCTCCTAGTCTGGGCGGGGTGGGGGTGGGGGGGGGGGGGACTTTCATTTGCACAGGGAGAGAATCCAGAAGGGAAAAGTGGAAACTGCTGTTTGTACTGGACTATAGTTTAACAATAAAAGAATTGTGATTCACAATGTCCTCTGTTGCTCGATTCAGTAAATGGATATTTACCATTAAACATTATATACAGGATAATTCAGGGACTGCAGTGTGTTATGTGCAGGATGATAGAGGGACTGCGACTGCAGTGTGTTATATACTGTATAATACAGGGACAGCAGTGTGTTATATAGTGTATAATACAGGGGCTGTAGTGTTTTGTATAGTGTATAATAAAGGGACTGCAGTGTGTTATATAGTGTAGAATACAAGGACAGCAGTATGTTTTATAGTGTACAATACCGGAGCTGCAGTGTGTTGTATATTGTATAATACAAGGACAGCAGTGTGTTATATAGTGTATAATACAGGGGCTGTAGTGTTTTGTATAGTGTAAAATAAAGGGACTGCAGTGTGTTATATAGTGTAAAATACAAGGACAGCAGTGTGTTTTATAGTCTACAATACAGGAGCTGCAGTGTGTTGTATATTATATAATACAAGGACAGCAGTGTGTTATATAGTGTATGACACAGGGACTGTAGTGTGTTATATAGTGTATAATACAGGGACTGCAGTGTGTTATATAGTGTATATTACAGGGACTGCAGTGTGTTGTATCGTGTATGACACAAGGACAGCAGTGTGTTTTATAGTGTATAATACAGGGGCTGTAGTATGTTATATAGTGTATAATACAGGAGCTGCAGTGTGTTGTATAGTGTATAGTACAAGGGCAGCAGTGTGTTATATAGTGAATAATACAGGGGCTGCAGATTGTTTTATAGTGTATAATACAGGGGCTGTAGTGAGTTATATAGTGTATAATAAAGGGGCTGCAGTGTGTTAAATAGTGTATATTACAGGGGCTGCAGTGTGTTGTATAGTGTATAATACAAGGGCAGCAGTGTGTTATATAGTGAATAATACAGGGGCTGCAGATTGTTTTATAGTGTATAATACAGGGGCTGTAGTGAGTTATATAGTGTATAATAAAGGGGCTGCAGTGTGTTATATAGTGTATATTACAGGGGCTGCAGTGTGTTGCATAGTGTATAATATAGGGCCTGCAGAGTGTTGTATAGTGTATAATACAGTGATGGCAGTGTGTTATATTGTGTATAACACAGGGGCTGCAGTGTGTTGTATAGTGTATAATATAGGGACAGCAGTATGTTATATAGTGTATAAAACAGGGACAGCAATGTGTTATTTAGTTTATAACACAGGGGCTGTAGAGTGTTATATAGTGTATAATACAGGGGCTGAAGTGTGTTGTGTAGTGTATAACACAGAGATGGCAGTGTGTTATATAGTGTATGCTATTGGGACAGCAGTGTGTTGTATAGTGTATAATACAGAGATGGCAGTGTGTTTACAGTGCATAATACAGGGGCTGTAGTGTGTTGTATAGTGTATAACACAGGTACAGCAGTGTGTTATATAATGTATAATACAGGAGCAACAGTTTGTTTTACATTGTAGAATCCAGAGGCTGCAGTGTGTTGTGTAGTTTATAATACAGAGATGGCAGTGTGTTATATCGTGTATAATACAGGGACTGCAGTGTTTTATATAGTGTATAATGCAGGGACTGCTGTGTGTTATATAGTGTATAATACAGGGGCTGCAGTGTGTTGTATAGTGTATAACACAGGGACAGCAGTGTGTTGTATAGTGTATAATATAGGGACAGCAATGTGTTAGATAGTGTATAACACAGGGGCAGCAGTGTGTTAGATAGTGTATAATATAGGCACCGTAGTGTACTGTATACTGTATAATACAGGGGCTGCAGTGTGTTGTATAGTTTATAATACAGGGATGGAAGTATGTTACATAGTGTATAAAAAAAAGGACAGCAGTGCATTGTATAGTGTATAACGCAGATACAGCAGTGTGTTATATAATGTATTATACAGGGGCTACGGTGTGTTATATGGTGCATAATACAGGGGCTTCAGTGTGTTGTATAGTGTATAATACAGGGGTTTCAATGAGTTATATAGTTTATAATACAGGGATGGCAGTATGTTGCATAGTGTATAAAAAAAGGACAGCAGTGTGTTGTATAGTGTATAACGCAGGTACAGCAGTGTGTTATATAATGTATTATACAGGGGCTACGGTGTGTTATATAGTGTATAATACAGGGGCTGCAGTGTGTTTTGTAGTGTATAATACAGGGGTTGCTGCGTGTTATATACTGTATGATACAGAGACTGCAGTGTGTAATATAGTGTGTAACACAGGGACTGTAGTATGTTGTATAGTGTATAATATAGGGACTGCACTGTGTTACATAGTGTATAATACAAGGACAGCAGTGTGTTTTGTAGTGTATAAAACAGGTGCTGCAGTGTGTTGTATATTGTATAATACAAGGACAGCAGTGTGTTACATAGTGTATAGTACCGGGGCTGCAGTGTGTTTTATAGTGTATAATACAAGGACAGCAGTGTGTTTTATAGTGTAAAATACAGGGGCTGTAGTGTGTTATGTCGTGTATAATACAGGGACTGCAGTGTGTTATATAGTGTATATTACAGGGGCTACTGTGTGTTGTATAGTGTATATTACAGAGGCTGCAGTGTGTTATATAGTGTATATTACAGGGGCTGCAGTGTGTAATATAGTGTATAATACAGGGGCTGCAGTGTGTTGTATAGTGTAAAATACAGGGTCTGCAGTGTGTTATATAGTGTATAATACAGGGGCTGCAGTGTGTAATATAGTGTATTATACAGGGGCTGCAGTGTGTTGTATAGTGTAAAATACAGGGTCTGCAGTGTGTTACATAGTGTATAAAGAAGGACAGCAGTGTGTTTTGTAGTGTATAAAACGGGAGCTGCAGTGTGTTGTATATTGTATAATACAAGGATAGCAGTGTGTTTTATAGTGTAAAATACAGGGGCTGTAATGTGTTATATCGTGTATAATATAGGGACTGCAGTGTGTTATATAATGTATATTACAGGGGTTGCAGTGTGTTATATAATATATGACAGGGGCTGCAGTGTGTTGTATAGTGTATAATATAGGGACTGCAGTGTGTTATATAGTGTATATTACAGGGGCTGCAGTGTGTTATATAGTATATGACAGGGGCTGCAGTGTGTTATCTAGTGTATATGACAGGGACTGCAGCGTGTTATATAGTGTATAATACAGGGGCTGCAGTGTGTTGTATAGTGTATAATGCAGGGACTGCAGTGTGTTATCTAGTGTATAATACAGGGGTTGCAGTGTGTTGTATAGTGTATAATATAAGGACAGCAATGTGTTATATAGTGTATAACACAGGGGCTGCAGTGTGTTATATAGTGTATAATATAGGCACAACAGTGTGTAGTGTAGTGTATAATACAGGGGTGGCACTGTGTTACATAGTGCATAATACAGGGTCTGCAGTGTGTTGTATAGTGTATAATGCAGGGTCTTCAATGAGTTATATAGTGTATAATACAGGGATGGCAGTATGTTACATAGTGTATAAAAAAAGAAAAGCAGTGTGTTGCATAATGTTTCACACAGGGACAGCAGTGTGTTATATAGTGTATAATATAGGGACAGCAGTGTGTTGTATAGTGTATAACGCAGGTACAGCAGTGTGTTATATAATTTATTAGACAAGGGCTACGGCGTGTTTTAGAGTGTATAATACAGGGTCTACAGTGTGTTGTGTAGTGTATAATACAGGGGTTGCAGCGTGATATATACTGTATGGTACAGAGATGGCAGAGTGTTATATAGAGTATAATACAGGTACTGCAGTGCGTTATATAGCGTATAATACAGGGGCTGCAGTGTATTGTGTTGTGTATAATACAGGGGCAGCAGCTTGTTATATAATGTATAATACAGGGGCTGCAGTGCATTATATCATGTATAATATAGGGACAACAGTGTGTTATATAGTGTATAATACAGGGACAGCAGTGTTTTATATCATGTATAATACAGGGGCTGTAGAGTGTTATATAGTGTGTAATACAGGGACTTTAGTGTGTTGTATAGTGTATAATGCAGGGACTGCAGTGTGTTACATAGTGTATAATATAGGGCCAGCAGTGTGTTTGGTAGTGTATAAAACAGGAGCCGCAGGGTGTTGTATATTGTATAATACAGGGACAGCAGTGTGTTACATAGTGTATTATACCGGGGCTCCAGTGTGTTTTATAGTGTAAAATACAAGGACAGCAGTGTGTTTCATAGTGTAAAACACAGGGGCTGTAGTGTGTTACATCGTGTATAATACAGGGACTGCAGTGTGTTAATATTGTATATTACAGGGGCAGCAGTGTGTTATATGGTGTATATTACAGGGGCTGCAGTGTGTTATATAGTGTATAATACAGGGGCAGCAGTGTGTTGTATAGTGTATAATACAAGGACAGCAGTGTGTTTTATAGTGTATAATATAGGGACAGCAGTGTGTTATATAGAGTATAATACAGGGGCTGCAGTATGTTACATAGTGTATAATACAGGGACAGCAGTGTGTTATATGGTGTATAATACAGAGGCTGCAGTATGTTATATAATGTGTAATACAGAGACTGCAGTGTGTTGGATAGTGTATGATAAAGAGATGACAGTGTGTTATCTCGTGTATAATACAGAGATGACAGTATGTTATATAGCATATAATACAGGGGTTGCCGTGTGTTATATAGTGTATAATACAGGGACTGCAATGTGTTGTATCATGTATCATACAGGGATTTCAGTGTGCTATATAGTGTATAATACAGGGGCTGCGGTGGGTTATGTAGTTTATGATACAGGGGCTGCAGTGTATTGCGTAGTTTATAATACAGGGGCTGCAGTGTGTTGTATAGTGTATAATACAGGGGCTGCAGTGTGTTGCATAGTTTATAATACAGGGGCTGCAGTGTGTTGTATAGTTTATAATACAGGGCTGCAGTGTATTGCGTAGTTTATAATACAGGGGCTGCAGTGTGTTAAATAGTGTATAATACAGGGGCTGCAGTGTGTTGCATAGATTATAATACAGGGGCTGCAGTGTATTGCGTAGTTTATAATACAGGGGCTGCAGTGTGTTGTATAGTGTATAATACAGGGGCTGCAGTGTGTTGCATAGTTTATAATACAGGAGCTGCAGTGTATTGCGTAGTTTATAATACAGGGGCTGCATTGTGTTGTATAGTGTATAATACAGGAGCTGCATTATGTTATATAATGTATAGTACAGGGGCTGCAGTGTGTTATATAATGTATAATACAGGGTCTGCAGTGTGTTGGATAGTGCATAATACAGAGCGTCAGTGTGTTGTATAGTGCATAATATAGGGACTGCAGCATGTTGTATAGTCTAAAATACCGGGGTTGCAGTGTGTTGTGTAGTGTATAATACAGGGACTGCAGCGTGTTATATCGTGTACAATACAGAGATGGCAGTGTGTTATATAGTGTATAATACAGGGGATTCAGTGTGTTGTATAATGTATAATATAGGGACAGCAGTGTGTTGTATAGTGTATAATACAGAGATGGCTTTGCTTTACATAGTGCATTATACAGGGGCTGCAATGTGTTATATAGTGTATAACACAGGGGCTGCAGTGTGTTGTATAGTATATAATACAGGTACAGCAGTGTGTTGTGCAGTGTATAATACAGGGGCTGCTGTGTGTTATCTCGTGTATAATACAGAGATGGCAGTATCTTATATAGGTTATAATACAGGGGCTGCCGTGTGTTATATAGTGTATAATACAGGGACTGCAGTGCATTGTATAGTGTATAATATAGGGCCAGCAGTGTGTTATATAGTGTATAATACAGGGGCTGCAGTATGTAATATAGAGTGTAATACAGGGACAGCAGTGTATTGTGTAGTGTATAATACAGGGGCTGCTGTGTGTTATATAGTGCATAATACAGGGACTGCAGTGTATTGTATAGTGTATAATATAGGGCCAGCAGTGTGTTATATAGTGTATAATACAGGGGCTGCAGTATGTAATATAGAGTGTAATACAGGGACAGCAGTGTATTGTGTAGTGTATAATATGGGGCCAGCAGTGTGTTATATAGTGTATAATACAGGGGCAGCAGTGTGTTGTGCAGTGTATAATCTAGGGGCTGCTGCGTGTTTTGTAGTGTATAATACAGAGATGGCATTGTGTTATATATATATATAATACAGAGGCTGCAGTGTGTTATATAGTGCATAATACAGGGACTGCAGTGTGTTATATAGTGTATAATACAGGGACAGCAGTGTGTTATTAGTGTATAATACAGGGGCTGTAGTATTTTATGTAGTGTATAATATAGGGACAGAAGTGTGTTGTATAGTGTATAATTTGGGACAGCAGTGCATTATATAGTGTATAATACAAGGGCTGCTGTATGTTATATCATGTAAAATACAGGAGCAGCAGTGCGTTATATGGTGTATAATACAGGGGCTGCAGTTTGTTATATGGTGTATAATACCGGGGCTGCAGTGTTTTATATAGTGTATAATATAGGGACAGAAGTGTGTTGTATCATGTATAATATAGGGACAGCAGCGTGTTATATAGTGTATAATACAGGGGCTGCAGTATGTTATATAGTGTGTAATACAGGGACAGCAGTGTGTTGAATAGTGTATAATACAGAGATGGTAGTGTGTTATCTCGTGTATAATACAGATATGGCAGTATGTTATAAAGTGTCTAATACAGGCACAGCAGCATGTTATATAGTGTATAATACAGGGGCTGCAGTGTGTTGTATAGTGTATAACACAGTGACAGCAGTGTGTTATATAATGTATAACACAGGGGCTACAGTGTGCTATGTAGTGTATAATACAGGGACTACAGTGTGTTTTATAGTGCATAATACAGGGGCTGCAGTGTGTTGTGTAATGATTAATACAGGGACTGCAGTGTGTTATATAATGTATATTACAGGAACTGCCGTGTGTTATATATGGGAGAATAGAAGGACGGCAGCATGTTATACGGAATGATTCAGGGACTGTTGTGTGTTTTATATGGGATGTTACAGTGACTGCAGGTTGTTATATACAGTTCGATACAGGGACAGCAGTGCGTTATATACAGGATAATACAGGGACTGCAGGTTGTTATATACGGGATGATACAGTGACTGCAGTGCGTTCTCTACAGGATAATACAGGGACTGCAGTAGGTTGTATATGGGATGATACAGGGACTACTATATTTTTATACAGAGAAATGCACTGACTGTAACTTATTTCTACGGAATAACAGTGACAGCAGAAGAAGCAATGATCATTTACCTTCATATTGCAGTCAAAAACAAAGGTGGAGGATACTATAAAACTTCAAAAGGACATAGGCAAGTTGGTGGATTGGGCAGATAGGGGGCAGATGAAATTTAATGTGGAGAAGTGTGAGGTGATGCATTTGGTGAGAAGAACACGGAAGGACAGTGTAAAATAAGGCGTACAATCCTTAAAGCAGTGCAGGAGTATAGGGACCTGGGTGTATATGTGCATAGATCATTGAATGTGACAAGGCTTTATAAATAGGGGCGTAGAGTACAAGAGCAGGGAGGTTATGATGAGCTTGCATAAGACACTCGTTAGATCTCAGCTGGGGTATTGTGTGTTAACCTGGCTCCCAGTTACACCCCCTTTAAGGCAACGGTCCAAAAGTGGATTTTAGATTTTAAACAGATCCAGCAAATGAACACAATACCCTGGACAGTGGAAATCAAAATGGCTCTTTCCAGATTTGGTATCTGTAGACAGTGGACTTAGGCACAAATCTTGGAGGCTTCACACACTTCTGTTAGGTCTTTCAATGCCTTCCCCTGACACATAGCTTTATTCTCCTTTATATATGTTTCTCCCTATTTAATATGTAAATTCCATTGTTTTCATATGTCTTTGGAACTTAACCTTTCTCATAATATAAATCTTTACATGTTGCCAATATTCTCATTAACCTCTTTGAAATTCAAATGCCCCTTCATCTCTCTGAATATGCAAATTCCTGTCACATCTTACATGCTAAGACCCTAACCATGTTTACCTACTTAGCATTTCAAAGACACTTCTACACCTTACTCCTGTTGATAACTTCAACTTGCAGTCTGTTTGGCTACAAAATGTAATTAAATCACACACATGCACAAACCTAACTGTTTACCCCCATAAACCTACTTTACAATAAACCAGAAAAATGTTATGAAAATTATTATACTCTCATGACAATGTGGTGGTGGCAGGTTCAATCGAGGCATTCAGGAGGGCATTAGATGTTTATTTGAATAGGAACAATGTGCAATGTGCGGGAACAAAGCAGGAGAATGGCACTAAGTCATGATGCTTATTTCGGGAGATGATGCAGACATGATGGGCCAAATGGCCTCCTTCTGCACCATAATGATTCTGTAAATACATTTTCAAACCATTTCCTTTTATCCTCTGACTCTCTGTGAGAACCATTGTACAGGACTGCACTTCAATGAATGCAAAACAGCATAAATTACAGAATAAAATGTACACTTTGAAATGCTTTATCCTGTTTCTCGGCTGTTTTCTGCAAAACAAAATGTGCTTTTACTTGAATGGCAAAGATGACTATACATCAATAATTTTCAATGGTCTGGGAAAAGTTTTTTGTCTGATTCATTCTCAGATTGTGGGCATTGCTTGGGAAGCTGGCATTTATTGCCCATCCCAAAATGCCCTGAGAAGGTGGTACACCGTGAAACAACCGATTGGCTTGCTAGGTTACTTCACAGGAGGGTGAAGAGTCAGTTATGCTGTTGTGGGACTGGATTTATAAACAAGTCCAGACTGGTGAAGGATGACAGGCCTCCTTCCCTAACAAACATGAGGACAGCAGTCGCATTTTTGCAATGAGCCAGCAGTTTTATGGACCCATCTCCCAGCATTTTTATTTCCAGATTCTGAAACTAAATTCAAACTCTAACTGCTGAGGCGGAATTGAAACTCTCATTTGAAGGATTGCCAGTTCAGTAACATAACCACTTCTAGGCAGTGAGTGAAAATCAATGTGACAAACAGGGATTGGCATGGTGACTGCTGACTCCCTGCGTGCCTTCAAGAGGGAGATGGACCAGTTCATGGCCAGGGCAGAGACTGCATTATATAAGAGGGCGAGCGTCTGCAACACTTGGTCCATATGATCTCCTAGACTGGTGTCAATTACCTTGAGCAGGTCAAAGGGGAATTTTCCAGAATATTTTTTTCTGGATTTTTTTTTGCTTCTCACAAAGGGTGAAATGGATATGGGGGGATGGGGGGTTGGGGGGGGGGGGTGCAGGGGTTGGGGGGGCGGGGGTGTCAGAGGGAGAGAGGGGAGGGAAGAAGTCTCCAGTTTTAATGCTCCCACCTTCAAGGTGTGGGGCAAGCTTGATATACCAGTTGGTACTTTCCTGACTGCCAGTTTTGTTTGTTCCTATGTACTCATAAACAGTCTCTCTAACATATTACATCCCTCACTTAATACAGCACGAGGATTAGGAGCAAATTTCTGGAGATGCTGAGATGTGGGAGGTGGCGGGCAATGGGCACCAGGCCATAGTCTAGAGTGGGAATTAGTTTCTTGTGGCCAACATCACAGAAATTTGGGCATCAGTCACAATTAATGAGAGAGCAATCAAAAGGAATGAGTTAACCAGAAGTCATGAGGGAAATTAATCCACTGGAGATGAAACCCAAAACCTAGAACAAGTAATTAACCTTACTGAGAAGCGACAGGGAGGAAAAAGCAATCACTCCAGGGGATAAAGCAATAGTAAAAGGGTGGAGCATCAGCTCATAGTCTTCTGGGAATGTCAGGATGAAGCAAGCTGAAGAAAGGAACTCAATAAGATATTGATTTTTAATTATTGCAGTATCCACAATTACATTGACTTGTAAAATTAAAGAAAAGTGTGCTTTTCCTGGAGGTAGAGAAATGAATGTAATATAATGTGTCATAGTATGATGTAATTTATATGCCACAATATGATGGGACAGGATGTAATGTAGTGAAGTGTATTATGATGTCTTGACTGGGTCACATCTGTATTCATTGTAAAAGCATCTAAAGCCAGTCCCAGTTAATAATATCTCTTGGCCCTCTGGGAAGAGTCATAACAATCCAGAGATTCAGCAACAATTATCACAGTGAGGACACTGACAAGAATGAAGCATTACCCTGTCACCTGCTGCAGCAAAATCAGAGAGAGGTGTGAACGCTTCTGTAATAGATTTATGGCAGTGTTCATGCCTGGGGAGCACAGCAGCTTTTCGCCATGATTTTTTATATTGCTCCTAACTTGCACCAAGTTGTGTCCAACCATCTCGCCAGCGCTGGCTGACATTTTTTTGCCTCCTGGTCCAGCAATGCCTTGGCTTAGATTTCTCATGCATGTGTTCAATTTGTCTATACTTTCACACGGTGCTATCTCCTTCAATAACCTCCTTCAGTCTGGCAAGCCTCTGAGAACACTGCTTTACTACAAATCTGGCCTCTTGTACATCCGCCCTTCTCCCTGCACCCTCTCTCTTCATTACTATAGGTGGCCATGCCTTCTGTCAACTTGACCCCAAAGTCTACAATTCACCCCTCAAACACCTTCACCACACTACCACACTTTGTTCCCTTCAGACTTATCTCTCTGACCAAGCCTTTACTCCTCAGTCCTAATGCTAGATCCATTATTACAGTGTTCACATTCAGTGTACAAACACACACTCTTCAGCAATTATTACACAGTTAGCATTCACGCCCAGTGCAGAAGCATAAGAATTAGGAGCAGGAGTTGGCCACTTGGCCTCTCAAGCCTGCTCCGCCGTTCAATAAGATCATGACTGATCTGATTGTAACCTCAACTTCACATTCCTGCCCACCTCCCGATAATCTTTCACCCCCATTATTGTCAATAATCTATCTAGCTCTGCCTTAAAGATATTCAAAGAATCTGCTTCCACCACCTTTTAAGGAAGAGAGTTCCAAAGACACTCAATCCTCTGAGAAAAAAAAATTTCCTCTCATCTCTGTCTTAAATGAGTGACCCCTTATTTTTAAACAGTGACCCCTAGTTCTAGATTCTCCCACAAGGGGAAACATCCTCTCCACATCCACCCTGTCAACAACCCTCAAGATCTTACGAGTTTCAATCAAGTCACCTCTTATTCTTCTAAACTCTAGTGGATACAAGACTAGCTTATCCAGCCTTTCCTCATAAGACAACCCACCCATTCCGTGTATTAGTCTAGTAAGCCTTCTCTGAACTGCTTCCAATGCATTTACATCCTTCCTTAAATAAGGAGACCAGTACTGTACACAGCACTCCAAATGTAGTCTCACCAATGCCCTGTACAACTGAAGCATAACCTCACTACTTTTGTATTCAATTCCCCTTGCAATAAACGATAACATTCTGTTAGCTTTGCTAATTACTTGCTGTACCTGCATACTAGCCTTTTGTGATTCATGCACTAGGGCACCCAGATCCATCTGCATCTCTGTGCTCTGCAATCTCTCACCATTTAGATAATATGCCTCTTTTTTATTCTTCCCATCAAAATGGGCAATTTCACATTTTCCCGCATTATACTCCATTTGCCAGACCTTTGCCCACTCACTTAAGGAGGCTACAAATGGATGAAGATAGGTCATGTCCTCTTCACAAATTATTTTACTATCTTTGTATCATCAGTAAATTTAACAACCATACCTTCGGTCCCTTCATTCAAGTCATTTATATAAATTATAAAAAGCTGAGGTACAGTGCTGATCTCTGTGGCACACCACTCATTACATCTTGCCAACCAGAAAATGACCCATTTATGTCTACACTCTACTTCCTGTTGCTAGCTAATCTTCTATCCATGCCAATATGTTATCCCCTATACCATGAGCTTTTATTTACCACAAAATCCTTTCATGTGGCACCTTATCAAATACCTTCTGGAAATCGAAGTGCAGTACATCCCTCGGTTCCCCCTTATCTACAACACATGTTATTTCTTCACAGAACTCCAATAAATTGGTTACAAATGATTTCCCTTTCACAAAACCATGTTGACTCTGCCTGGTTACCTTGAGTTTTTCTAGATGCCCTGATATAATGTCTTTAATAATAACTTCCAACATTTTCCCTATGACATATAGGGATGGGCAATAAATGCTGGCCCAGCCAGCAAAGCCCACATCCCATGAATGAATAAAAAGATGTAAAGCTAACTGGCCTGTAATTTCCTGCTTTCTGTCTCCCTCCCTATTTGAATAAAGGAGTTACACAGTGTACAAACACACTCTCTTCAACCATTATTAAACAGTTTGTGTTCACACTCAATGTACTATGCATACTCTTCAACCAGAAATCATAAGGAAAACGCTCCACTGATTGGAGTCACACCTAGTACAAAGAAAGATGGTTGTGGTTGTTGGAGGTCAGTCATCTCAGTTCCAGGACATCACTGCAGGAGTTCCTCAGGGTAGTGTCCTAGACCCAACCATCTTCAGCTGCTTCATCAATGACCTTCCTTCCATCATAAGGTGAGAAGCGGGGATGTTCGCTGATGTTCACAATGTTCAGTATCATCCAAAACTCCTCAGATACTGAAACATTCAATTTCCAAATGCAGCAAAACCTGGACAACATTCGGGCTTGACATGATAAGTGGCAAGATCATTTGTGCCACACAAGTGCCAGGCAATGTCCATCTCTAACAAGAGAGAATCTAACCATCTCCCCTTGATGTGCATTATCATCTCTGTAACCCCCACTATCAACATCCTGGGGTCACCATTGACCAGGAACTGAACTGGACTAGCGACATAAATACTGCAAGAGCGAGGTCAGAGGCTAGGAATTCTGCAGTGAGTAACTCATCCCTTGATTCCACAAAGCCTGTCCACCACCTCCAAGCCAGGAGTGTGATGGAATGCTTTCCACTTGTCTGGATGAATGTAGCTCTAACAGCACTTAAGAAGCTTGACACCATCCAGGACAAAGTAGCCCACTTGATTGGCACCATATCCACAAACATTCACTCCCTCCACTACCGATGCACAGTGGCAGCAGTGTGTACCATCTACAAGATGCACTGCAGCAACTCACCAAGGCTCCTTAGACAGCACCTTCCAAACCCATGAACTCTACCACCTAGAAGGACAAGGGCAGCAGATAGATGGGGGAACATCACCACCTGCAAGATCCCCTCCAAGTCACTCACCCACCCTGACTTAGAAATATATCGACGTTCCTTCTCTGTCACTGGGTCTACATCCTGGACTCCCTTCCTAACAGCACTATGGGTGTACCTACACCACATGGACTGCAGCGGTTCAAGAAGGCAGCTCACCACCGCCTTCTCAAGGGTATCTAGAGATGGGCAACAAATGCTGGCCCAGCCAGCGAAGCCCACATCCCTTGAAAGGTTAAAAATATGCACAACACAAACTTTACAAGCAGTATTGTACAGATGATGCTCACACAATGATAGCACATACTGTGCAAACTCCATTGAGTTGTAATTTAATCCAGGCAATGGGGGTCTCACCTGGATGTTTCCTTTCCTTAAATTTTTCAGTTATTGTTTAAAGTGACTCTGGGGAGGTTGTGAAGAATTCCAGCAAAGGAGTCAGGGGAATGAGGGCAAATTGGTGTTGCTAAACTGATCTGATCAAAATGTATTTATATTCAACCTGTTTTGGTATCCCTTTCGCCTGGGGTGAAGACCATGATTCAAAACATCTACCTCCCAGTGAAAGGAATCCCCACACAAAGAGTGCAGTGAGATGAAGGTGGGGCGCAGGATGGAGGGGGCCAGGGTGGAGTGGGCACAATGGTAGTATACATATACAATCTGTGTAAGTCTTTGGCCTATGTAGAACTGTCTTCCCCCACCATACCAACTGCCCATTTGATGCTGGGAGACGTTGTAAAGCATGAAGAAGCCTCAGTTAAAAACAATTAATTCTATCATAGCTCTTTTTAATGATTCCTGAAGTCATGGAAGTCAGAACGTCAGGGCTTTCAACCATATTTATTAAGTGTGATTACAGTAGGGAGCTGTCAGCTCTGTGGATGCCAAATAGAAAGCATGACCTTCTGCCTCTGACTTAAATGTCAGCCAAATTATTGACAATTCATGCGCAGTTTAAATGTTTAATTCTCACTGCAGCAGACGGACTAAAGGACAGCTGCACTGGGTGGGCTGGTAGGAGTTGCCTGAAAAGAGAGATGCATTGTGTGGAGTGGTGGGAGGTACAGCCAACATTGCAGGATTAGGTAAACAGTCTACCTTAGCAGTGACCAAGTCGATGTGGGTGTGGGTGGAATATGAAATTAACAGGTGTGTTGGATCTAATACATGTACTAAATTCTGGCACAGATCTTCCTGTCCCCGGGTTGTCAGAGACTGGACATACCATCAATATACGCTACGAGACCCCTAAGAAGTCCCAATGCAGGGACTCCGTGGGAATTGCCTGGGAGGTTTGAACTTCTGATTGGTAATTTCCTTGCTCTCTGGGGTTCTCTGGAAAATTTTGAGTTGGAGTCGAAGATTTTGGACGATTCTGATTAACTTAGCTGAATAGTTACCCAGGAAATGTCAGACAGAAAAATCCTAGTCCAATTCCTGGATAACTATATAACTAACCCCCCAGCCCCTCACTGACTCCTCCGACTCCCTCCTCGAACCTGACTCCCCCCACAACCCACCGGCTCCTCCCAACCTGACCTGGCTAGCCCCCACAACTGACTCCCCCAATGTCCAACTGCTCCCCCCACCAACACCGACCCTACCTGACTAGGCCCTCCGAACCTCCGACTCCCCACTGACCCAACACCACCACCCTACCCACCCTATCCCCTTACCTACCTTACCCCTTTAGCCACCCTACCCCTTCACACTGTCCCCTCATCCACCCTACCACCATATACACTTACCTTCTGTCCATAGCTTTTCAAACTAGCTTTGGGATATTTAAGCTCCGACAGAATACCACAGCTGGTATCATAAAAAGGGGGCATGGTTTCTGCACGGATTCTCTCAGCAGCTCCGTCCAAGGATTCCTGCGCTGAGTCAGTCCTGCAGCATCCTCCATCAGGAGACTGCTCTGAAATATCGGAGGGAGGTGAGTTGGTATTTTTTTTTGCCTGTTCAGGGTCGGAATCTTTATTTCTGACCCTGAACGGAGGACTCGGGCCATTAATGTGTAGGGATTTCCATTTAACTAACAAAGTGATGTGAGAGTGACTGCCCTTGACATCAAGGCAGCATTTGACAGAGTGTGGCATCAAGGAGCCCTCGCAAAACTGGAGTTAATGGGAATCAGGGGGAAATCTCTCCACTGGTTGGGGGTCATACCTAGCACAAAGGAAGATGGTTATGGTTGTTGGAGGTCACTCATCTCAGTTCCAGGACATCACTGCAGGAGTTCCTCAGGATAGTGTCCTAGGCACAACCATCTTCAGCTGCGTCATCAATGACCTTCCTTCCATCGTAAGGTCAGAAATGGGGATGTTCACTGATTGCCAGGGTTAGAAAAGTGTAGCTACGAGGAGAGATTGAATAGGTTGGGGTTATTTTCCTCAGAACAAAGAAGGCTGAGAGGTGACTTGATTGAGGTGTACAAAATTATGAGGGGAATAGATAGACTAGACAGGATAAAATTGTTTCCCTTGGTGGAGAATTTTAGAACCCGGGGACATAGATTAAAGATAAGTGGCAGAAGGTGTAGGGGGACATGAGGAAGAACTTTTTTACGCAGAGGGTAGTGGGTGTCTGGAACTTGCTGCCCAAGTTGGTGGTCGAGGCAGAAACTCTAAACTCTTTAAAAAAGTACCTGGATCTGCACCTTAAGTGCTGTAAGCTACAGAGCTATGGGTCGGGTGCAGGAAGGTGGGATTAGAAAGGGCACCTGGGTGTCCTTGGGCTGGCATGGACAAGATGGGCTGAATGGCCTCCTTCTGTGCTGTAACTTTTCTATGGTTTTATGGTTCTATGATTCTACAATGCTCAGCACCATTTACGACTCCTCAGATACTGAAGCAGTCCATGTCCAAATGCAGCAAGATCTGGAGAATACCCAGGCCCGGGCTGACAATTGGCAAGTAACATTTGGGCCACACAAGTGCCAATGACTATCACCACCAAGAGTGAATCCAACCATCTCCCCTTGACATTCAATGGCATTACCATCACTGAATCCCCCACTATCAATTTCCTGGGGCTTACCATTGACCAGGAACTGAACTGGACTAGCCATATAAATACTGTGGTTACAAGAGCAAGTCAAAGGCTAGGAATCCTGCGGCAAGAAACTCATATCCTGACTCCCCAAAGCCTGTCCACCATTTACAAGGCACAAGTCAGGATTGTGATGGAATACTCCCCACTTGCCTGGATGAGTGCAGCTCCCACAACACTCAAGAAGCTCAACACCATTGAAGACAATGCAGCCTGCTTGATTGGCACCACATCCACAAACATTCACTCTCCACCACCGACACACAGTAGCAGCAGTATGTAGCATCTACAAGATGCACTGCAGGAATTCACCAAGGCTCCTTTGTCAGCACCTTCCAAACTCATGACCACTATCATCTAGAAGGACAAGGGCAGCAGACACATGGGAACACCACCACCTGGAAGTTCCCATCCAAGTCACTCACCATCCTGACTTGAAAATATATCGTTCCTTCACTGTCACTGGGTCAAAATCCTGGAACTCCCTCCCTAACAGCACTGTGGGTGTACCAACACCACATGAACTGCAGCAGTTCAAGAAGGCAGCTCACCACCACCTTCTCAAGGGAAACTAGGGATGGGCAATAAATGTTGGCCTAGCCAGAGATGCCCACGTCACATCAGTGAATTAAAAAAAACATTAGCTGGTTTTGTCCATTGCTCTGGTGTGTAATCGAAGTGAAAGCACACAGGGTTGATAATTTATTTTGGCTTGTTCTATTGTTTTAAAGAGGAATTAAGGAAGCTTGTGTTAATTTCTTTTTGGTTGCCTTCCAGCCTACCTCACATTAATGACTTACTACAGAGATAGTGCTGACAGAGAGGATAGAGACAGCCTGGAACAGAACAGGAGACATTGCAAGGTGGAACTCAACTGTTTGAATCTATTTAGCAGTAGGTTTCCCAGCATTGGATGAAGAGGACCAAGGGGAGCAGCAGAAGATGGCCAGAGAAGGACAAGCCAATCGGAATACAATCTTCAAGAGCCAATGCTGTTCATGGATGATTCAGATAGTATACCTAGTCTGCTCTAGCTCGGGACATCTCACCAAGGGGCACATTGATGCATCATGTGACACAAAGTATTGTTTACTGAAAGATAGGGCTGTATTTATGGCCCCCTGCCTGGTGTGTTTTTGGTGAGGGGAGGGGAGTCTTCCTGCCCACCCCTGATCATTCCCCATAAAAGGTGTAGGTGAGCAGGTGCCGAAATCAGCAGCCCAGCTTCCGTTTAAAAAAAAATAATTAACAGGCAATTGAGCTGGTTAACAAGCCAATTGACCCGAATATTAAGCTGCTCACAGTTGGTGTAGGAAGGCAGGCAGACATGGGTAGGGGTTTTTTAACTAAGCTGGTGAAAAGGCAGGAAGGAAGGGGTGGCGGTAGGTCCTTTGAGGGGGGTGGGGGCCCTCTGTACACCAGAGGCACACCTTCCCCCACCCCCTGACACCCAAAGATGTTACCTGCTCTTTCTCACTTCCCACCACTTCCCACTGGTCACCAAAATCCACTCCCCACCCTACTGTCCCCCTCCCTCGGCTCCCTGATCCCTTGTGTCCAATGCCCCCGCCTACCTTGCCCCGGGATCCAAGTTGTCTTCCAGCAGTCCCAGGAGCACCCACCACTGAGAACTGGTGATGCGGGGACTGCTAGAGCTGCCGGCCAATCTGATTGGCTGTCAGCTCTTGAGGGTGGCGTTTCCTCCCACTGAGGGGTGGAATTGCCACTCTTACCTACTTACGAGCACCCGGGGCCCTTTATGGCTTTCTTTAATGTTAATCACCTAAGGACTGACATTTCTTTTGGGGAGGGGAGAGGACAAGCAGTATTCTGTCCCCGCTCCCCCCGCCCTGCCCCACCCTCCACCCCACCTCACCATAAAATCCAGCCCAGAGACACATAGAAAATTTATGACACAGAAGGAGGCCATTCAGCCATTGTGTCTATGCTGAAAAAAAGGATTTAGCCAAGATAATCCCACACTCCAGCTCTTGGTCCATTGCCTTGCAGGTTACAGCATTTCAATTTCAGGTGCATATCCTTGGGATGAAGATTTCTGTCTCTAATACCCTTTCACACTGCGAGTTCCAGGCCTCTGCCACCCTCGCAGTGAGAAAATTCTCCTCAATTTCCTTCCACCAATTCCATTAACTCTATGCCCCTTGGTTATTGACTGCTCTGCGAACAGGAGTAGGTCCTTCCTATTCAATGTACCTAAGCTACTCACAATTTTATACACCTCAATTAAATCTCGTCTTAACCTCCTCTGTTCCAAAGAAAACAGCCTGTCATAGCTAAAATTCTCCATTCCTGGAAACATCCTTATAAATCTCCTCTCTACCCTCTCTGGTGGAATCGCATCCCTCCTGTAATGTGGTGTCAAGAACTTTGTGCAGTACTCGAGCTGTGATCAAACTAGAGCTTTACACAGTTCTGGGATAACCGCTACAATCTTATATTATATGCTTTGGCTAATAAATGAAATCATTGCCTATACCTTCTTAACTAGCTTCGTTACCCACCCTGCTACCTTCATGGATGTGTGGACATGCACTCTAAGGTCTGTTTGTTCCTCTATCATCTCCCAGTATCCTATCATTTATTGTGCATCCCCTTACCTTGCTTGTCTCCCCATAAATGCATTACCTTCTCCAGATTGAATTCCGTTTGCTACTTCTCTGTCCACTTGACCAGTGCATTGATATCTTCCTGCATTCCATAGCTTTCTTCTTCACCTTCAACAACATGGCCAATTTTTATATCATCTGCAAACTTCTTAATCGTATCCACTACATTTAAGTCTAAATTATTGTTACATACCACAAGAAGCAAGGGACCTGGCTCTGTGCACTTCATAACCCTCCTGGAAATAGTCTTTCATTCACAAAAACATCTGTCAGCCATAATCCTTTACTTTTGCCATTGAGTCAATTTTGGATCCAACTTGCTACTTTTCCTTGGACCCCATAGGCCCTTACTATTCTGACCAGTCTGCCATGTGGACCCTTGCAAAAGCCTTGCTAAAATCTATATAGAATACATCAAATGCACTACCCTCATCAACCCTCCTTGTTACTTCCTCCAAAATTTCAATCAAGTTAGTCAGGCAGGACCTTCCCTTAACAAATCCATGTTGACTGCCCTTGATTAATCTGTAGACTTTAGCAAGGCTTTTGCAAGGGTCCACATGGCAGACTGGTCAGAAAAGTAAGGGGCCTTGGGATCCAAGGAAAAGTGGCAAGTTGGATCCAAAATTGACTCAATGGCAAAAGCAAAGAATTATGGCTGACAGGTGTTTTTGTGAATGAAAGGCTATTTCCAACTCAATCTATCCCGTTTTCTCTTTTTAAATAATGAACAACATTAGCAATCCCCCAGCCTGATGCCTGTAACCAGACAGGATTGGAAAATGATGATCAAAGCTTCCTCTATTTCTTTGCTTGTTTCTCTTAGACTGGGAGAGACTTTGCCAGGGCCTGGTTATTTATCCACTTTCAAAGATGTTAAATCCCTTAATGTTTCCTACCTCTAGCTATGTTTATCCAATCCAATACTTCAAACTCCTACTTAGCTACAATACCTGCATCGCCCTGCTCCTTTGTGAAGGCAGACGCACAGTATTCATTACTGTTTTCCATCTCCACACACAGGATACATTTTTGGTCTCTACTAGATCTTTCCGTCCTTATCCTCTTGCTCTTTATGTATTTATGAAGCATATTTGGGTTTTGCTTGCTTTTACTTGACAATATGTTACTCATGCTCTTTCTTTTTCTTAATTTCCTATTTAATTTTGCTCCTGTACTTTTTATATGCCTCCAGTTCTGCACTTTCAGTATCTGACTTATGGCACCCCTTTTTTGCCTTATCTTTCTTTGTATGTTCTTTGACATCTGCTTGGGGTTGGGGTGGGGTAATGGGGATGTCTACATTTGGGGGGGTTCCACTCTTTTGCTTTGTGGGGACATATTTGTCCTGACTCCTCTCTATCTCCTCCTTCAATGCCTCCCACTGCTTGACGCTGATTTACCTTCAAGTAGCTGTTTCCAGTCCACTTTTGTCAAATCACATCTCCACTTAATAAAATTGGCCTGCCATAAACTTAAGACTTTTACTCCAGATCTATCATTATCTATTTCTATAACTACACCATGTCTAACTAAATTATGGGCAGTACCACAAAAACGCTTTCCCACTGATACCTGTTCCACCTGGCCAGATTCATTCCCAAAAACCAAATCCAGAGCTGCCCCTTCCCTGTTGGGCTTGCTAAGTAATGGCTAACAATGACTCCCTGCATTTCATGAATTCTGTGTCCTCAGGATTTTTAAATTGATTTTACCCCAGTTAAAATGAATGTAGTTAAAATTGCCCAGCTTCCGTTTTAAAAAAAATAATTAACAGGCAATTGAGCTGGTTAACAAGCCAATTGACCCGAATATTATGCTGCTCACGGTTAGTGTAGGAAGGCAGGCAGACATGGGTAGGCGTTTTTTAACTAAGCTGGTGAAAAGGAAGGGGTGGCGGTAGGTCCTTTAGTGGGGGGGGTGGGGGCCCTATGTGCACCAGAGGCACACCTTCTCCCACCCCCCGACACCCAAAGATGTTATCCGCTCTTTCTCACTTCCCACCACTTCCCACTGGTCACCAAAATCCACTCCCCACCCTACTGCCCCCCTCCCTCGGCTCCCTGATCCCTTGTGTCCAATGCCCCCGCCTACCTTGTCCCGGGATCCAAGTTGTCTTCCTGCAGTCCCAGGAGCACCCACCACTGAGAACTGGTGATGCGGGGACTGCTAGAGCTGCCGGCCAATCTGATTGGCTGTCAGCTCTTGAGGGTGGCGTTTCCTCCCACTGAGGGGTGGAATTGCCACTCTTACCTACTTACGAGCACCCGGGGCCCTTTATGGCTTTCTTTAATGTTAGTCACCTCAGGACTGACATTTCTTTTGGGGAGGGGAGAGGGCAAGCAGTATTCTGTCCCCGCTCCCCCACAGCCCCCCCCAACCCCCCACCCCGCCCCACCCTCCACCCCACCTCACCATAAAATCCAGCCCAGAGACACATAGAAAATTTTGAGTACAGTTGCTATCTGCCCTGTCACACCTTGCTCATGTTCTGCTTCCAAGTTTAATTCAAGCAGCTTTACCTCGTCTCCAGCTGCCATTAACACTTTGGCCCAGATTTTCACTCCCGGGTCAAGTGCGCAGAGGGCGGATTTGCGTTCCGGGGGTATGGGATGAATGGGAAGCCAGGCTCGCCATCCCTGGAACAAATGCCGAGGATGCTGGCAGGTGTGGAAGTGGACTGTGCAGACAACCTGCCTCTGTGCTCCAGCACTGTGTTGAAATAAATTTTAAAAAAGAATCAACAGAAAACATCCCTCCAGCTCTCACCCCTCATTTCCCTCACACCCCCACACACTCCCTGTGCCCCATCCATGCCAACCTATGCCACTTCCTGCCCCCACCCACCCCCATAGCCCCTCATACCCTTGTTAACCCATGCCCCTCTACTGACCCCCCATGACCCCTCATACGCACTCTGCCCCCCACATCCACATAGTCTTTATAGCCCCTATGCCAACATAGTTCCAACCCATGCCCCATCCGCCACCCTTTGTACTTATCCCCTCCATGCCAACTCACCTGGCATCCTTTGACAGCTCCTTGACAGATTTGACATTTCTTTGACATCTTGACAGTTCTTTGACAGCTTGACAATTCTTTGACAGGTCTTTGGCAGCAGGACAGTTCCAATTAGCTTATGCATAAAAAGTACATAATTATGTTCACTTTTAACATTCACAAAGGTGTCACAGGACTGTACCCAAAGGGGTACTTTACCTCTCCAAAGAGGTACCCTGCCTATCCAGATCAATCCACCAAGTTCAGACTTCTTACCTGTTTGAACCTGCACACTTTGGGTTTCACACTCCTGGCCTACCAAAATCCCGCTTCATTGGGGGCAACTGGTGATTTAATGGCCAGCTGCCTCCTTAAACCACATTTGTATGAAAGCTGGCCTGACTCCACTCCTGCCTCCATGGAAATGGAAAATGCGTGTGACGGGGCAGGACTTAGTTTCTTTCAGCCATTTCTGGGATTTTCACCATGACAGCGAGCGTCTCTGTCATCACGAAAATCTGGGCCTTTGTTTCTAGTCTGATGCTCCAATGTCATGTTTAAATTAGCAGCTTTAGTTTTTGACCCTTTGGACACAACTTTGGTTGAAACATCCCTGGAGACAGTGGGGCTTTATCCTCAACCGATACATTTCTTATTAAAATAAACCCTACCATCAATAGGCAAATTATGCACAATGCCCACAATTACAGGACCATTAATTAAACCACATTTTAAATTATCTCTATACAAAGGAATGGGTAAACAAATCCAATTGTTATAAAACCATGTTTTATATTGAAAATGAGTTTATTTATTGAGTGAGCTGAAGCTGCAGGTTAAGTTATAAAGGCTGACAACAGCAGTTCTTAAGATGGCCAAATGTTTATATAACTTCACCCTGCAAATTACAAAGCCATCAGAAAGGAGCCAGGCTGTCTGGTATAGCCCACCAGAGAGCATTAGCTTAAACAAGTGTAAAAGACCCATTCCTTGAACAATTCACAGACAAATCCTGTTATTCAGGTGTGCGTGGACCAAGCTGTTAAACTCAATCATTTTGGACAACGGATCCTGGTGGAGAAGGGGACACCATTGGCCTAGTCATTTAACCACTTTCAACAATGGACTGGAATGAGGGCTCCCCAGCTTGCTATGACTATATTTGGTAACTGGACAGGTTGTGAATGGGAGTCATGTGATGAGCAAGCTAACCCTTCGCGTTTAAAGAAACTGCTTTTCCAGGGCCAGTGAGTCAGGGTCAGAAAGATCAGTTGGTAACAAGGGGAAGAGAATTCACATTTCCTCTCTCTCCCCAGCCATTCTGCAGCCTGTGTCCTAGCCTGTGTCTGACCAGTCAAATGCTGGAAGCAGCATCTTCAGTGTAAATCAAGCAGTTGCTGACATCAGATGAAAAGACAGAGGTTGTCCATCAAGATTTTAAGTTGTCTCTACGCTAAATCTGGAAAATTCACCAAACACGGCCTGAAACCATTCGATGCATTAACCTAGAGGATATACATATAATTGACTTTCTGCTGAACATGCTTAATCAATTTAACCTTCCTTCCTCCTTGTAACTTGCTTCTGTGTGTGTGTGTGTGTGTGTGTTTGTGTGAATCTCTTGGATACATGTGTGAGTTGGAACATTTTTTGCAATTTTTATATATCAGGTATTAAACACAATAAATACTGTTTATTATTTGTTTATGATACTATTTTACAGTCACAGCACTTAAGCAGTTAACAGTAATTTAATTGGTAGGCAAATTCTCTTAAAAACACCTTATGACCAACCAAGAGATGGAAAGAGAGTGGAACCGTCCTACCACTCCTCACCTGGCTGTAGCAGAATCAATACCTCATCTCAATATGTTCTTCTTCAGCAAATTTCCTGGAGGAAAATTCCCATCACCTGACTGGGCTGTTCCCGTATCTCTACGAATAACAATTTGCTTTCCTGCCTCACCAGACAAGAATGGGAGCACTTCACCTTTAAACAGAAAACTTCTATAATTTCTTGCACCTTGTCCCCTTCTATCATGCTAGCCTACAGGTTTGTCATCATTTTCTGAAGACTGTGCAATCTTACAATTGCTACAGTTTTACTTTTTAATTTCCAGCTTTCCATACTTACATGTCTTTTTTTATGAAAAAGATAATGTGTTGTTACCCTTGAATCAACCTTAATCTCCGGACTGTCTCTCGTACTACTCTGGCGAGGGCCTGTTTCTCCCCCCAGCCCCATTTTCCTCACTTTGATTCAATATCGCACCAGTTTCTGTGTGAGTTCACAAACAATAACCTGTTAGTAACATGCTCGTGGGATAACTCACAGTTGTCTGCCATTATTTCAGCTTTCCTTATCTTAGAAACTTTATGGACTTCCAGGTGGGACCTTATTTCCAAAGGGTCACTATTTTTAAATTCTTCCATTAGCATCGCCTCTCTAAGGTTTTCAACATCTTGTTCAACCCTCATAGGCTTATACTACCTGTCAAATACCATATCTTTTCACTAGCAAATTCCGCAAAAGTTAGATTTGTTTCTTTCTTAAATTTCTAGGGATGGTGGAGGGTGAGTGGACGATGGAGAGGGAGTCTGTTTTCACCCAGAATCCTGCTTGGTGGCGAACACAAAAAACAATCTTTTTCTCTGCTATGCACAGCAGCAGCTGCTTTGGTCTCCATCTCAGTGTTCATGAGTCTGTGTGTCTTTGCATCTAAAAAAGTCAGCTGTCTCTCTTTTGTACCAAAGTGTCAAAATAGACACCTGAATTTTTATAGGTTTCAATTACAGATCACATGGGCCTGTCTCCTCACAGAATCAGTATGATGACATCATTCTCCCTTTCCAGGACATTCTGTTTTACCTTAAGTTAGTAGAGATATCTGAGTTCCTAAACATCTTGTAAAGTCCTGCATTTGTAACACTTTGTAAGGAAGTTAAGGATAGCATTAGATTATAATATTGTAAAGAATATTACTCTGAGTTTTGGGAGAGTTTTAGAAACTAGCAAGGGCAACAAAAAGTTCAAGAAAATAGAAAAAATAGAATGAGAGCAAGGCCTTAAAACAGATTGTAATCAATGTGGCCATGGACTACACTCATTAAGCAGCTCCTGTGAAAATTCCTTAGTGAAGATTATAGAGGGAAATCTTACCAAGTGCCAAGAGCTTTTACAAGTTCATAAAAAGGAGAGTTGCTAAAATGAACATTGCTCCCTTAGAGGCAGAAGCAGAAGAAATTAAGACAGGGAATGAAGAAATAGCAGAGGCACTAAACAAATATCTTTTGCCTGTCTTCACAGTAGGAGATAGAAATTCCATACCAGAAATAAAGGGTAACCATGGGGCTAATAAGTGAGGAACTTAAAATAATGAAAATCAGTAGAGTAAAGGTTTTGGCGAAACCTAAGGAACTAGAAGCCAAAAAACCCTCAGGATCTGATGGCCTATATCCTAGGGTCCGAAGAGAGATAGCTGTAGGGATAGTGTGTGCATGGTTGTGATTTTCCAAAATCCCTAGATTCCAAGTAGGTTGGAAGTTAGCATATGTAACACCGTTATTCAAGAAAAGTATGTTGGTCAGAGCATATTTCAGGAAATTAGATGCGTATGTAATAGGGATAATACAGCAATCAGGGGTTTTTAATTTTTATATCACAGTATCATGGAATGGTTACAACACAGAAGGAAGCCATGCGGCCCATCATGTCAGTGCTAGCTCTCTGCAAGAGGAATTCACCTAGCCCCACTCATCTGCCTTCTCCCCATAGCCTTGCAACTCTTTCTTTCTTCAGACAATTATACAATTCCCTTTTGAAGGCCTCAATTGAATCTACTCCACCACATTCTCAGGCAGCATGTTCCGGATCCAGAGTTAAAATGTTTTTCCTCATGTTGCCATTTCTTTTTTTACCAATCACCTTAAATCTGTGTCCTCTGGTTCTTGGTCCTTGCACCTATGGGAACAATTTTCCCCTATCTACTTTGTCCAGAGCCGTCTTTATTTTGAATATCTCTATCAAATCTCCTCTTAATATTCTCTTCTCCAAGGAAAACAGCCCCAGCTTCTCCAATCCATCTATGTAACTGAAGTTCCTCATCCCTGGAACCATTCTTGTGGATCTTTTCTGCACACAATCTAATGCCTTCAAATCTTTCCTAAATTGTTGTGCCCAAGTCTGGACACACTTCTCCAGTTGAGGCCAAACCAATGTTTTATATGTTTTATCATAAATTCCTTGCTTTTGTACCCTATGCCCCTACTTACAAAGCACAGAATCCCACATGCTTTATTAACCACTTTCTTAACTTGTCCTGCCATCTTCAATGATGTGTGCACATATACCCCCAGGTCCCGCTGTTCCTGTACCCACTTTAGAATTGTACCCTTTATTTCATATTGCCTCTCCTTGTTCTTCTGACCTAAATGATTCATTTCACACTTCTCTGCATTGAATTTCATATCCCATTTGCCTGCCCATTCCACCAGTTTGTCTATGTTTTTTTTGAAGTTTAACATCATCCTCCTCACAGTTCACAACACTTCCAAGTTTTGCGTCATGTGCAAATTTTGAAATTGTGCACTGTACACCCAAGTCTAGGTCATTAACATGTATCCAGAAAAGCAAGAGTCCTAAAGTCAATTCCTGGGGAATCCCACTGTAAGCATTCCTCTAGTCCAAAAAATAAGCATTCATCACAGCTGTGTTTCCTGGCACTCAACCAATTTCGCATCCATGCTGCTATCCATGTTCCTTTCATTCCATAAGCTCTAACTTTGCTTTGGATTGTTCCTTGTCCATTTCTGTAGCCTACCTAAACCTTATGATACAATGATCACTATTTCCTAAATGTTCCTTTACTGACACTTGATCCACTTGGCCTACCTCATTCACCAGAACCAGAACTAGCAATGCCTCCATCTCCATTGAGCTGGAAACAAACTGATGGAGAAAATTATCCTGAACATACTTTAGAAACCCTTGTCCCTCTCTTCTCTTGACACTTGTACTATCCCAGTCTATATTAGTAAATTAATGTCTCCCATTATAACTACTCTATAATTCTTGCATCTCTCCATAATGTCTTTGCAAGTTTGTTCCTGTATATCTTTTCCACTAGTTGGTGGCCTATGAAATACACCCAAAAGGTGGTATCTCTATTATTCCTTAGCTCTAACCAAACAGATTCTGGTCTTGACCCCTCTTAGAACAACCTCTCTCCAGTTCTGTAACATTCTCCTTAATTAATACTGCTACCCTCCTCTGCCTTTGTTTCCTTCCCTATCATTTCTGAACACCTTGTATCCAGGAAATTTAGTACCCAGTCCTGCCCTTCTTTGAACCAAGTGTCCATTATTGCCACAATATCATATTTCCATGTGGCTTTCGGTGCCTGCAGCTCACCAACCTTACTTACCACGCTCTGCACATTCACATATATACACAGAAACCCCAACTTAGACCACATTACATTCCCTCTTACTCTGACCCCACCTAATATCTAATTATTTCCTATTCTAGTGCTATCTGTCTCTCCGAATTCTAAGAACCTTTGTTTTCTTCTCTAATATCACCTTCTGGTTCCCATACCCTGCCAAGTAAGTTTAAATCCTCCCCTTGAGCATTAGCAAATCACCCAGCATTGACATTGGCCATGACTCTGCTCAGAGACAATCCGCCCAGCCTGTCTACGTTCCATCTCCCCAAAAACTGGTCCCAATGTGCCAGGAATCTACAGCGCTCTCTCCTGGGCCATCTTTCCAGCCACTCATTCATTTGCTCTATCCTCCTATTGCTGTATTCACTTGTGCATGGTACCGGGAGTAATCCAAAGATTATTACCTTTGAAGTCCTGCTTACGAGTTTCCTTCTTAGCTCTGTCTGCCAGCAGGACCTCATCTCTCTTTCTACCTATCTCATTGATGCCGATATAAACTACAACCGTTGATGTTCAGAGTGCTCTGCAGCCAATCAGCAACAACTCAGTTGATCCTTGCACCAGGGAGGCAACATACCTGGGTTCACATCTACGGCTGCAGAACCTCTTGCCTTTTCCCCTAACTATAGAATCCCCTATCATTACTGCTTTTTCAATCTCCCTCCTGCCCTCTCTACAGGACTGAATACTGGAAGAGTGAGATGCATTCAAGTGACTCCTGCACTATCTGTCTGGTCCAGCTTGACTGCCTGGTGGTCACCAATTCCCTTTCTGACTGCATACCCTTCCGCTGCTGGATGACTGCATCTATGAATGTGCTATCCACGTAGATCTGAATGATGTGGATGTGCCTCAGTGACACCAGCTGCTGCTCTGAAACCTGGAGCCCAGGCTTCAGCAACTGATGGCATTTCCTGCAAATATGGAGTTCCCACATGGAACAGCATGTGCATTTCACAGGACCATGCCATGCCTCTCTCTATTTATTAGGCTATTAGGCTTGCTACTTAAATAAATAAAAGCCCACTTTTTCCTGTGCTGACATCACTATTATATTTGGAGGTTAACTGAAATGTTCTAACTTAACTGTTATTATTCAAAGCCCCAAAATGATATTTTATTGAAACATTCAGACTTCTTTAATGTGACTATTCCCTATGATTTAATTTGAATTTCAGTTCCTATATCTGATCGATTAATTGACCACTGCTATTAATTATATGATCAACTATCAAATCGGCTTAAGATTTTATGCCAATGAATCAATCAAGTCTTATTTTATAGTTGATGATATTAGACTAAATTAAAAGCTTACCAGTATACTCACCTGCTTTCTGTTCAGCCTGCTTTCTGTTTCTCCACTCTCTCTGTCAATATACCGGACCAGTCAAATTGACAAAGGTAGTCTGGAAGATGAGTTTGTAAAATACTTTTGTGTCAGTTTGCCAGAGCAATATGTTGTGGAACAAACTAGGGACAAATTCATTTTGGATTCAATATTGTGCAATGAGGCACGGTTAATTAGTAATGTCATGGTAAAAGATACACTGGGAAATAGTGATCATAATACAATTGAATTCTATGTTAAGTTTGAAAACAACATACTCCAATCACAAATAAGAACCTTAAACTTAAACAAAGCCAATTATGAGGGGAGAGTTGGCTAAGGTTGATTGGGAAGTAAACTAAAAGTTATCGTGGTATGTAAATAGTGAGGGACATGTAAAGAAACAATTCAAAATGTCCAACAAAAATACATTCCATTGAAAAACAAAGACTCAGTAAGAAACATCCATCTGTGACTTAGGAAGAAAGTAAGAATAGTATTAGATTAAAAGAAGAGGCTTGTGATGTTGCAAAGAATAGTCGTAAGTCTGGGGATTGGGAGCGTTTTAGAAACCAGCAAAATGTTGGTAAAAGAAGAAGAAATAGAATAGGAGAGTAAACAAGCCAGGAATGTAGAAACAGATTTCAATAGCAAAAAAGGAAGAGAATAGCTAAAGTAAACATCGGTCCATTAGAAACAGAGACAGGAGAAATATCATGGGGAATGAGGAAATGGCAAAGACATCAATCAAATATTTTGTATCTGTCTTCACAGTAGAAGACATAAATTACATACCAAAAACAAATGGGGGCCTAGGGACTAAGAAGACTGAGGAAATAAATTAAGCTAATTAATATCAGCATACAAAAAGTACTGGAGAAACTCAACTGACTAAAATCCTACAAATCCCCAGGATTAATGGTCCAGATCCTAGGGCTATAAAAGAGACAGCTGCAGATATAGTGGATGCGCTATGATTTTCCAAAATACCATTGATTCTGGAACGGTCCCAGCGGATTGGAAGTTAGCAAATGTAACACCAATAAAAAAGTAGGCAGGGAGAAAACAGGGAACTATAAGCCAGTTAGCCTGACATCAGTCATTGTGAAAGTGCTAGAATCTATTACTAAAGAAGTCGCTTGGTAGTACAGAACTTGCATATTGCTGAAAAGAGGGACATGTTGCTGAAGCTTTTCATCTTGCGCTCATCAAGACAAATGTAAGAATGTCAAATCTCAAACAATCACAATAATTCATACTACAGGAGAAAAGGGTGCTGATTGGTTGGTAAGTTGACTCTGATTGGCTGAGGCGTTGCCATGGAGAAAGTGGTTGGGAACTATAGGCTCCCCAAGCTCCCAGGCAATTCAATGTGGGTGTTCCTACACCACATAGACTGCAGCGGTTCAAGCTCATCAGCACCTTCTCAACAGCAATTAGGGATGGGCAATAAGTACTGGCCTAGCCAGCGATGCCCACATCCCATAAATGAATAATAAAAGATGCAAGGCTTGAACATATTCCTCACTTCCTCACTTCCAGCAAGTGTAAATGGGCCACATTACAAGTTTGACTGGTTATCTTAATTTGGTTGTTCAATGGTGAAAATCCAACCCTATATCTCTTAGGGAATCAAAAGCTATGGGGAAAGGGCGGAGCAGACTTAACAGCTGTGTGGTCTACTCCTGCTCCTATTTCTTATGTTCTGAAACACTGAAACAGCTCAAAGCTGGCAACAGCTATTTCTGGGCATGGAGCCAAGAGTAAGAGAAGCTAAGATAATTCACACACAGGCAAAAGTCAACAACACATGACTTGATTGTGTTTTTGTGCAAACATGTCTTAACAAATAATAGATGGAGGCAGTGAAGAGTTGGGTCCTCCAGAGTCCTGGCAGCTCCAGCTAGAGGTGCCTGCTTCATTTCAAGCAACAATTGTGCAATGTGTAAGCCTGTTGGCAACCAGGTTCTAACAATTAAAATTGACGATCTATCCAACCAGTAATGACAGAGATTCATATTCACAATTAATGAAGTTCATTATTTGAAATGAGTCAACCAGTAATTTAATTGGAAATGTGTTGATAACTAATGGTGTTCATTCTTTATTCTACAAGGAAACATGATTCATGGGCAATTCTACTGCATCAACATAGGACTAATCTTTCCTTAACTCATTCATGTTAATTCCCTTCTGAATAATAAAACTTCATTTAAAGTATCCTGGGTGCTTCCAGTTTTATAAAATACCCCAAGTCATTTGCTTTTGGCTCATTATATTGAAACCTCCTGAAACAGAGCCTGTCCTTTGGATGAACGACAGTGACTCAATAGCTGCAAATCTGAAAGGATTTACTGCATATCTGAGTATATGTTCACACAAACTGAACCTAGTTTCTACTGAAATTGATTTCCCTAAATCTGGTCTTTGTGGGCTAGAGCCAGAGAAAATAAACACAGAGGCTGAGAGATCATTGCAAAACTTGGACAGTAATTGTAGCCTCTTTAATCAGGTCGATTCCCACTTTCTCTGCAACAGACTTCAAGATAACCTTTGTTAACTGCTGCAAAGCATTAACAGACAGGTCACCTCTCTCCAGAAATGCCCGAGCATTGAAAGTAACTATGTCAACTTTTCAATAAATGCAGCAAAAGTAAAAGTGATATTTTGTTTGTTTAAACTCTAGAAAATTCTGGTGCATCCATTTTACAGCCTTTGAATTCACATGCAAGATGAGCCACCAGTTTGTTACAATCCCCATAGAGATCAATAGTTTTTTAAAAAGAAATGAATTTCCCAGCAGGGTGGCACAGTGGTTAGCTATTGCTGTCTCACAGCTCCAGGGAGCTGGGTTCGATCCTGACCTCAGGTGTCTGTCTGTGTGGAGTTGGCATGTTCGCCTCATGCCTGTGTGGGTTTCCTCCAAAGACCTGCTGGTTAAGTGGGTTGGCTATGGTAAATTGTCCCTCTGTGACTGTGTGCCCTGTGATGGACTGGCATCCTGTTCTGGGTGTGTTCTACCCAGCACCCATTGTCTGTCAGGGTAGGCTCTGACTCCCTGCAACACTAAACTGGACAAAGTGGTTCTGGGTGAGTGAGTGAATTTTCCAGCAACTGAAAGAATTGCATGACAAGGTTTTACATTTTAAGACTTTTACTGCAACAAACTAAAATCAACATAAATTAAACATTACTTAACAGGTAACTAATACACCAAGAAAAGGCACTTCCTCATTAACTAACACAAGCAAAGTACTTTATGCCATGCTCCAAGCACATATGTAGCCTTGAAGATTCAGTTCCAAGCTCCTCTCAGCTTTTCAGCAGGCTCCTTTCTCCCTACCATTCAGAGTGAGTCGCCCTTTGAACATGATTCCACTCGGTCTTCTGAGCACCCCTAAAATGACTTCCAGCAGCAAGACCCACTCCAGGAACTCTTTGTTCCTTAAGTTTTCACAAGTCCCATTTCTTCAGAGAACCAGTTTTTACCAGAATCCTGCTTGATGGTGAACACAAAAAGCAATCTTTTCCTCTGCTATACACAGCAGCAGCTGTTTCTGTCTCCATGTCAGTGTTCCTGAGTCTGTGTGTACCAAAGTGTGAAAATAGACACATGATTTTCTGTAGGTTCCAATTACAGATCATATGGGCCTGTCTCCTCACAGAATCAGTATGATCACACCATCCTCCCTTTCCATGATATTTTGTTTTACCTTAAGTTAGAAGAGACATTTGAGAACATAAACATCTTGTAAAGTCCTGCATTTGTAACACTTTGTGGGGAAGTTAAGGATAATATCAAATTAAAAGAAGAGGCTTATAATGTTGCAAAGAATATTAGCTAGTCTGAGTTTTGGGAGAGTATTAGAAACTAGCAAAGGGCAAGAAAAGTTCAAGAAAATGGAAGAAAATAGAAAGAGAGTGAGGCCATGAATATTAAAACAGATTGTAATTAATGTGAGCATGGACTACACTCATTGAGCACCTCCTATGAATATTCTCTAGTGAAGACTATGGAGGTGAATCATACCAAGTATCAAGAGCTTTTACAAGTTTATAAAAAGGAGAGTAGCTAAAGTAAACATTGGTCCCTTAGAGGCAGAGACAGAAGAAATTTGAGGAAATGGTAGAGACACTGAACAAATATTTTTTGCCTGCCTTCACAGTAGAATATACAAATTCCAGAAATAAAGGGTAACCATGGGGTGAATAAGTGAGGGACTTAAAATAATGAAAATCAGTAGAGTAAAAGCTTTGGAGAAACTTGAGGAACTAGAAGCCAAAAAATCCTCAGGGCCTGATGGCCTAAATCCTAGGGTTCTAAAAGAGATAGGTACAAGTCTTTCTTTCTTGCTTGCTTTCCCTGTATATTTTTCCTTGCTCCAGGCTCTGCTATGCCCCCATCAATTCTCAGTCTTTTCTCAAGGGTTTTGGCCAAGATATTGCCTCTGAGGTGGCTTTTCCTGCCATGCCCTGTGCCCTAGGTTTATCCACAGCCTGTTCTTGGGCCAGTGGCACTTCAGATCACTACCTTTACCCTTGAGAAATGTTTAAAGGCCACAGATGTGCAGGTTCAACAATGCTTTCAAATCTTGTGACCTATCCTATGACATTGGTTCCCATTCTTTCTAAAGGTACAATCAACCTACTCGTAATTCAAATCTGGGCCAGTAAAATACACCAAAGGGAGATAGAAAGCCAGAGTATTAGGACTGTAGAAAGCTTCGGGAAGAAAGAAAGCATAGGGGCAACAGAGACAATCGGATTTTGGGGCAGAGAGAGATATACAGTTTGGGGAAATGAATAGAGATGGGGGAATAGAAAGAGGCATAAGATCAGAGTGGAGAGCGAGGGAGAGAGTGAGAGATTTGGGAAATGAATAGAGATTACGGGAACAGAAAGACAGAGCTTGGAAGCAGAGAGTCAGAGAGAATAATGGGGGATGCAGATAAAAGGATTCAGGGAATAGGGAGAGAGATTTGGGGAAAGTGAAAGACAGATTAAGAAAGACCAAGTGATTTGTAGTAAAACGGGAGAAAGACACACAAACATTCGAGGGAAAAAGAAACATTTGCATTTATATTACGTCTTTCACAACTACAGAGCACCCAAAGCATTTTACAGCTAACAAGGTACCTTTTGAAGAGTAGCCATTGTTGGGATGTAGGAAATGCAGCAGTCAGTTTGCACCAAGCAAGAGCCCACAAACAGTAATGTGATAATGGCCAGGTAATCTAATTTGGTGATGCTGACTATGGGGTAAATATTGATCAGGACACCAGGAATAACTCTCCTGCTGTACTTCAAAATAATGCCATGGGATCTTTAACGTCCACCTGAGAGGGCAGCAAGGGCCTCATTGAAAGGAAGGTACCTCCATCAGTGTAGTGCTCCCTCAGTATTTATTTAGGATAGGCACAGAGAGTGATGGAGGGATGCAGAGAGACAGGTATGCCCAAATGGGAAAGAAGGTCATGGAAGAGGGGGGGAAAAAAGAGACATTCGCAAGAGAAACCTGACAAAGAGATTGTAGTGAAAGGCAAATAAATCCAATGACAGAAAGATGAGGATACAAGCAGAAAGGCTGAGAGGGACATATCAAAATCAGTCTCAGAAGACACAGCAATCAAAGGATATAGATTTTTAAAAATTAGAGGGAAACTAAAAAACATCCAGGTGTATAAATAGAGACATCGGATAACACAAAGAGACAAATTAGGGCACATTGATCCAGAGATCTACACTCAAAGATCAAATTACAGGCAAAAGCATAGGGTAAGAGTCAGCATTGAGGGCAAGACACAAAGAGCAGAAACAATTACTCATCAGACAAATCAAACATCCTCGATAAACAAAGAGGCACAGGGAACATACTGAGAAAGACACAAACTTCAGGTCAATATAGTACTGACAACAAACAAAGCCATGGGCCATGCACAGTCTGACTAAACACCTTACCTCATCCTATTGTTCCCTATAACTGGAGCTGATCTGAGGACCACATCTGGCATTTATTCACAATTCATGCACTGCCACAGGACATCCAACAGTAAAAAAATAATTGCAACTATTTGTTCAATTTCCTACTTGTAGTTTCAAAGACACATCCTTTTGTCTGGTTGGTGTAAAAGACCTCCCTTGTTGCACTTTGTCCAATGTAATCTGTTTCTGTCCAAAGTTCCTGATAACCAAATGCTGCAATTTTTCAATTCTGCAAAACAGTTTCTTTTTATTATTTATTCTGTTTTTTTTTCACTTTTTCCAAATCACAGATTTGTCCTATAAGGTGTATTCACTGTTAATGCTAAGTTCTGACACTATGGACTGGTTTTACACTTGCAAGCTGGGCATGCTGCCCCCACCAACCTCCCCCAGCCCACCCCACCACACCCCCAACAAAAACGTAAAATAGGGCATGATGGCATCACAGGATCACAGAATGGTTACAGTGCAGAAGGAGGCCATTCAGCCTGTTGCATTTATGCTACCCTCCAAAGGAGCAATTTAGCAAATGCCTCTCCCCAGCCTTCTCCCCACAGCCCTGCACATTCTTCCTTTTCAGATGGTAGCCCATTTCTCTATTAAAAGCTTCAATTGAACCTGCCTCCACCACACACTTGGGCAGTGCATTCTAGATCCTAACCTCCCGCTCCATGAAAAAAATTTTCCTCATGTCTCCATTGTTTCTTTTGCCAATTCCCTTAAATCTGTCCCCTCTTGTTCTCAATCCTTTCAAGTGTTAGCAATAAGACATCATCATTCCCCGATCCCAGGAATGAAAGGCTTAACATATGAGGAACATTTGAGGACTCTGGGTCTATACTCGATGGAGTTTAGAAGGATGAGGGGGGATCTGATTGAAACTTACAGAATACTGAAAGGCCTGGATAGAGTGGACGTGGGGAAGATGTTTCCATTAGTAGGAGAGACTAGGACCCGAGGGCACAGCCTCAGAGCAAAGGGAAGACCTTTTAGAACAGAGATGAGGAGAAACTTCTTTAGCCAGAGATTGGTGAATCTATGAAAATCATTGCCACAGAAGGCTGTGGAGGCCAGGTCACTGAGTGTATTTAAGACGGAGATAGATAGGTTCTTGATTGGTATGGGGATCAAAGGTTACAGGGAGAAAGCGGGAGAATGGGGTTGAGAAACTTATCAGCCATGATTGAATGGCGGAGCAGACTCGATGGGCCAAATGACCTAATTTCTGCTCCTATGTCTTATGGTCTTATGGTCTCTCCCAAATTACGGAAGGCAATGGGTGTAGAAATTGGCAATCCAGCTGCTGGTTCGCCATTTTTAAAGTGCTAAATAACAAGCTACTAAGCTTCTAACAACTCCATCAACTGCAGTTTCTGGTTGCCCGCTGCATTATTCCAGCGTCAGACATGAAAAATTTGGTGGAGCTTTATGGCAACTATGACAAGGCATCACCAGGGTGGAAGATAAGACCTGCCACCAGAACCATGGTTAAATGCACCAGAAGAGCCTGCTGGGGAAGGTGGCAGCATCTGTAATGATTTTTAAATCCTTCCTTTAATCTTTTTTGTCCCGACAATAAAAAATGAAGTCTGAGTCTGAGAACAGGGGACCTTTACAATTCTAGCTGTGACTGACCCCCTGCTCACAGCAGGTATCTGTCTGCTGCATGACATCTTGGCCTGCAGTGCCGATTGGGTGCGGAGTTCCCATTTGCTCCTCAATTGGCTGCTTTCTCACCGGAAGGCCACTAATTGGCCATTTGACTCTTGATTGAATGAGCTGTGATGGTGGGGATGGGAGCGAGCGGACCACTCAGTTTCCATTCTGCCTCCCTCACCCCACCAGGATAAATAAAACTCAGCCCAATGTGATAATGAGAAAGAGGTTCGCAAACCTGCTTATTCAAGATGCCTGGGTTCAATTTCTCCTAGTTCACTCTGATTGCTCCTGGATATGTACAGAGGTGTGACAACCAGGGAACTAACATCCCCCACACCACTTGTTCATTTAACATTCTTCTTTATATCATTTTTATTACACCTTATACATGCTTAGACTTGTGTTGTCTTATTCTGCTGCCTAGTACATCTGGGTTTAAGCTCTAAGCAAAAATCTTATAACCACACCTAGTTACAGTACACCAACAGTTTCCTGTTGTCACACTTCAGTGTCTACTTCTCCCATCGTATATTCTCATGTCCACATTTTTGAAAGCAATTTGTGTAAACCTGTAATGCTGTATTTACGCTTGCACATCAGTACTGGTGCTGCAGTGCCTCGATGGTTAATCTCTCAGCTCCTCAGCCTGTGCAACAGAGAAACTTCAATACGCCAATCAGCTCTACCTCCCTACTTCCCACATTGCCTTCCACTTTTGATTTAACTATACATGATAATATAAGTTGTAGTGGAAGGATACCTGGCATAGCAATGGTTAATTGGAACTGGGAAACTGGATCACCCACAATGTGATGTAAAGAGACACATGAGCTAAGACTAGGGTCAATTGTGGACTGGACAGAGACCTGTGTAGAAGTAAGCAGGGAGTTAGCTCATAGCTTGGATTATACCTTGTATACATGTACACAGTTATATGTTATCATGAACACTTAATGTTCAACCATACAAGACTCAGAACTTCTTCATGAGACCTAGTGAACATACAACATACAATAAAAGTACAGAAGGACACAACATACAATTTTAAAATAGGACTGAGTTATCTCAGCATGAACAGGTCCAGTTATCCTTCAACCTTTAACTCTGCTTCACCTGAAGATGGCCATCAGCTTCGGCACTGAGCTAAGGTCTGACTAGAGCACTAGCTTCAACATGACTTCCGTAGTACAGAGCAGTTCTGTGGAAAATATAACTCAGCACTATATTTGCTTTACCGTCTCATACTGTTTAGACACTGAGCAAGGAGCCAACTAGCTTCATTAATTCTCTTCCAACATCCCCCTTGACAAGTTTTGTCACACCCTGTGAATACATGTTGTTCCTATTTTTACTACCAATGTGCAGTATCTTTCACTTGTTGGCACTGAGTTTTATTTGTCACTGAATAGCTCAGATACAAACCCCATAAATTTCCTTTATTAAATTTCTACTCCCTCTTCTGGGTACAGAGCTTACACTTAGTTTAAATGTAAAGCTATGTCGGAGTCAGGCTACAAATCAAAGAGCAAAGTACCATGGATACTGGAAATCTGAAACAAAAAGAGAAAATGTGGGCAATACTCAGTAGGCCTGGCAGCATCTGGAGAAAGAAACAGAGTTTACATTTCAGGTTGGTGGTCCTCCATGCAAATCAATGCTGTTTACCAGGAGGAGGGGTCCCAGCCAACGGCACTCAGTCCAGCCCCACATTGTAAGTTGCCAGTTCCACAGTGATGCATGTGCCATCTTGTATACTGACGAGTCTTTATCAAAGGCATTTTGGAAATCAATAAACCCCATATCACAGAGTTTATTCCATCATTTTGAAACATTACCTCCTCAAAAAAGATTGGTAAGATCAGCCAGACACGAACCACCTGACTGAAATCATGCTGCTTTTGCTTGGGACGTTATTTTCATAGAGTCATCTGTTGTGCTTCTGATTATTAACCACATTACTTTACCGATTAGTGAGACTGGCTTAACAATGTTCTACCTGCTGTGGTATAGTTATGTGCCACTATCTGAATGTGGCAACTCACATTGCCCAATTCCAATCTGATATGTGTTAGTACTAATAGGTTCTGTTGATGGATGTTAAATATCTAACAGTTTAAGGTAAACGGTAAACAGGTGTATGTAGAGCATTAATTAGTTCATTCCCTCAGATGTGTACATAAAGAAGAGTCTCGGTGTCTGGGGTTAGAGATCTGTGACAAGCATTAAACTGTCTTCATCAAAGCATCCTAGTCTCAGTGTCTTCTTCACAGCCAAGCTTGGGAATTTCACTGACAATAGGATCTCTCTAATTTTCACTGGTTTGCTCAAATAGCCATTAGTCCTTCAAAAAGCTCTCTCTTTGTCGCTTTAACTATTCTGGGTACAATTAATTTGTCATGTGGAGGGTTTATGGCCCCTTGAGCATATTTTGGCACCCCTAATCTTTTCTGTATAATCTTGTCCTCAACCCAGTGGTCATCCCTCCCTCCTCTTTTGATGCTCCACAAGCCTTTATTTTACCCTTAATCACCAGTTTAAAGGGAAAGACTTGCTTTCAAATTCATGTTCAGTCCACTCAGCCACTGTTGTCTCACTAAATTTACGAGAATGTTTCCGGGAACGCGAGACTTCAGTTTTGTAGATAAAGTGGTGAAGCTGAAGCTGTTCTCTTTAGAGAAGATAAGGTTGAGAGGAGATTTAATAGTGGTATTCAATATCTTGCGGGGTCTGGACAGAGTAGATAAGGAGAAATTGTTCTTATGGCAGAAGGGTCCAGAACCAGGGGACACCAATTTAAGATAATTGGCAAAAAAAAGGAAGAATCGATGTGAGGAAAAACCTTTGTATGCATCGAGTAGTTGGATCGGAATACACGGCCTGAGAGTGTGGTGGAGGAACATTCACTCATGACTTTCAAAAGGGAATTGGATAATTATCAGGAGAAGACGTATTTGTAGGGCTGCAGGAAAAAACATGGAGGAGTGGGACAAGCTCAGTAGCTCTTGTGGGGAGCCGGACACAACAGGCTGAATTGTCTCCTTTCGTGTTGTCACCATCCTATGATTCTATAAATTGAAACCTGTAAGAATTAACAATATGAACAATAGTAATGAACAACATGGAATTAACAATATAAACGTAAGTAACAGTCATGCCAGGCAATGACCATCTCCAACAAGAGAATCTAATCATCTCCCCTTGACATTTAATGGCAGTACCACCGTTGAATGCCCCACTATTAACATCCTGGGGGTTACCATTGACCAGAAACTGAACTGGACTAGCCATATAAATACTGTGGCTACAAGACCAGGTTAGAGGCTGGGAATTCTGTGAAGAGTAACTCACATCCTGACTCCCCAAAGCCTGTCTACCCACCCACAAGGCACAAGTCAGGAGTGTGATGGAATATTCTCCACTTGCCTAGATGAGTGCGGCTCCAATAACACTCAAGAAGCTCAGCACCACCCAGGACAAAGCAGCCTGCTTAACTGGCACCCCATCCACCACCTTCAACATTCGCTCCCTCCACCATCGATGCACAGTAGCAGCAGTGTGTACCACCTACAAGATGCACTGCTGCAACTCACCAATGCTCCTTCGACAGCATCTTCCAAACCCAAGACCCCTATCACCTAGAAGGACAAGGGCAGCAGATAGCTGGGAACACCACCACCTGGAAGTTCCCTCCAAGCCACACACAACCCTGGCTTGGAAATATATCATTGTTCCTTCACTGCTGCTGGGTCAAAATCCTGGAACTCCCTCCCTAACAGCACTGTGGGTGTACCTACACCACATGGACTGCAGTGGTTAAAGAAGGCAGCTTACCACCACCTTCTCAAAGGCAATTAGGAATGGGCAATAAATTCTGGCTTTGCCAGTGATGCCAACATCCCATGAAAGAATTAAGGCAAAATAAATAAAATTTTAATTTGGAGGCTGTTTTTGGTGCGTGGCAGGCAATCTCAGTCGTTGCATTCCTTCAGTTACGTGAGGTTAATTGTCAGTCATTGCTCAGTGGTAGAAATCTTTTCTCTGAGTCAGGAGGTTGTGAGTTCAGATCCCATTCTAGAGACTCAAGTCTGGGTTGATAATCCAGTGCAGTGCGAAGGGAATGCTGAACTGTCTGAGGTGCTGCCTTTTGGACAAGATGTTGAACAGCGGCCCTGTCTGCCCTTTCAAGTGGCTGAGAAAGATTCCCTGGTACTATCTTGAAAAGCAGCAGTGTCCTATGTGTCCTTGCCAACCAACATCCCAAAAAACTACCAAGCCATTATCTCACTGCTGTTGTGGGAGCTTGCTGCGCACAGATTGGCTGTTACATTTTCAACAGAACAGCAGTGAGTACACTTCAAAAGTATTTCATTGGGGGAAACTTAATTCAGACGGTGGGGTCCCACCATTGAATCTGGTTGTCGGCAGGTGGAAGGGGTTAGCCGAATGCAATCATGCAGTGGACAGCCAATTCGAGGATCTGATGAGTGGGGCCTATCCAATTATGTGGCTGGGATGGGCCCTTTAACTCCTCCTGCCTCTCTGAAAATGGTGCCTCTGATGCCTGCAGATGCCTCTCTCGACACTGTGCCTCCACACCTCAGGTGTCCAGCAATGGGGGCACCTTCATGGGCCTGATTTCAGCCCTTTCACTGGCTTCTGACCCAAGATTTAACATGCCAATGTCTGACCCTCAGACTGTTCCATCAGATACTCCCAGTCTCTGAGCCATGCCTCGCACATCATTCCATCAGACGCTGCCCCTCTGATCCATGCACCTCAGACTGTTCCATCAGCCCATCCCCTCCCCCTCTGATCCGTGTCCCTCAGTCTACTCCATCAGCCCACCTTCCCCTCTGACTTATGTCCCTCAAACTGTCCCATCAGGCCTTCCCCCTCTGAGCCATGCCTCTCAGACTGTTCCATCAGGACCTCCCCTCTGATTTGTGCCTGTTGGACTGTTCTGTCAGGCCCTCCTGTTTTGTTACGGGTTCATTAGATGTCTCATTGATGAGATCTTGAGACTTGTATGTTTAAATATGAACCATTTATTGGTAATCCTTAATGATGCATAAATCTCAATTGCTGCTATGCATGGTGCTGTTCCCATGCAGGTACCTTCTTGACTGTTCTCCGAGTCTATTACTATGTAACTCTACACATCATACAGCGGGTGGTGCTATTCTCCAGCTCTAAGTTAACCTTTACTCTGCTGAGCACCTTTACATTACAATGGCATTCAGGCACAGACAACATCCCCCTTTCTTCTCAGAATAAAACTTTCCTCGCTACCAATGGAGTATAGCTATTTACAATACAATCTTTACTTGCTATGCCTTCTCCCCCACCAGGTCTCTGACTTTATAAAGTCAGATGGTCTTGAGGCTTGACAATTCTCCTATATCTCAGTCTGTGTTTCTGGTATGCAGTTATCTCCATTTGATTCTCTTTTCGTGCTCCTTCGAGTTGCTTTTCTCTTTATTAACAACCCATTTGCTTCTTTCAGACATTGCGTTTGTCTGGTTCCTTCCGCATTCCATTCGTGCCTAGAGTGGGCTCGAACTTTCTTCTTCTGGTATGTCCATCATGTTCTTGCTGGACGTTGATGTTTCGCAAATGGAATCTTAGATAATGGGAACTACCATTAGATAATGGTAGTTCCAATGCAGCTTTTTCTGAAGTAATATTCAATATCCCTTTTAGCTTATGTTTTTTCAAGGCTACAAATTGATTCTTCAATGAGCCTTTCATGGTCACAAATTCTTTGCATGCCTTTTCTGCCTGCTGTTTTGCCTGGCTGTACATCTGGTTGAGCTTTCCCAACTCCCACTTTAATTTGTCAACTGTGGAATGGAGGGTCATTATTTCCTCCTGATACCTTTGCATCATAGCAAAAATTTGTTTGTTCAGATCTCAAACAGCTTGGTTCATTGAAGATTTCAGTTTATTGTGCATTTTCAAAGGTATATCCTCAGCTTGAATCTCAGGCTTCAAATCTCCCAGTTCAGCTCTGATGCGAACATTTTCCTATAGAAAGGCTTCATTTTCCTTTTGCATGTTTTGCTTCTTCTGAGTTACCACAGATAGTTTTCCTTCATTCACAGCCATCTGCTCACTCCACACTGCCATCTGCTGTTGCAGTTTGGGTACTGTGTCAGCATTTTCAAAAAGTTCTATTTTTAGCTTTTTGGCTGCTTCTCAGCTATTTCTTTCTTCTGCACTAAACTCTTCAGCTCGTGAATTTCAGTGCACTGACATGATCGACAACCATCTTGTGGCTTACTTGAATATTGTGTCCCTTGCTCTGAGGTATTATGTCTCCCTCACCCCGGGATCTTTTGGCTTCCTCTCTCGGGTTTTCTGTTGCCCTCTCTCTGGGGACCTTTGTTACCCTCTCTCTGGAGTCATTTTTTGCTCACGGCGCTTTATTGGGGGTGTACAAGACCTTCTTTTAGGATCTGAACTCTTCACAACTTGGAGTTTAAAATATCAGTCAAAGCCTTTTAATATCTCACCAAATGTTGTTGAGCATTGATCTATACGTTGGCTGTAGAGTACTTCACCAGCAAATGAACCAAACACGGATTAAAGCTTGTCAATTTGCACTTCTTCGGATTCCTTAATTCATCCTGTCATTCTCCTGTAAACAAAAAATTATTTTCTCCAACACTCCCAATCTTGGACCTGGTTTAGCCATTTCCTTATCTAAGATGGGTCTGGCTATTCTGATTTTCTGTCCATGGCCGTTTTTTTGTTTTGATTAGTTGTAGCTTTAAATGTCATTGCCCCTTTAAGGTGGTAATCATTTTTTTCTCTCAGGCTAACTGCCTGTTTCTTTGTTTTTGACTTTAATGCGATTTTACAATTTTGTCAGCTGATCAGCTGCCTCATTTTTAAAAACTTTTAATACTTCAAAATATCAGCATTTCTTTTCTGGGCAATTCTCTCTTTTTTACCTTTTACCTCTGCAGGTTCTTTTTTAATGCCCCGCACTTTGGGAGTTTGGGCTTTTTAAAAAATGCAACAAGCTGTTGACTCTGCAGCACATTTCTCCTCTGCACAATAAGCCAGGGACCTGACTGAAAAAGGTTGCCTTTCTCATAAACGCTGTAGGCTTTTTTACTTTTTGTTTACTGTGCTTTGCAGGTTTCCCCCTTTAATCTGGTAGCTGATTTTTATTTAACATTTTTTTTAACTTCAGTGCAGTATGGCTAACACTGCTGCGACCTGCTGAGCCCCTGGGACTACTGCCTATTCTACAATGTAATTACAGCTTCGTTTACGTCATTTTGCTCACCTGCCTTGTGATCTGACCAGGCTCCTTCACTCTGCATCACTCAGGGTCTTGCAATGTGCCTCTACTCACTGCTGGATTCTTCAACTTCCAAGTTTGTAGTGAAGCTTCTTCAACTGTTCCTTCAATTTTTTTCTTAGGCAAACATCTCTCTGGTCAGGCTTCAGTTGCTTTTAGTTTTTCATATCTTGGAATTCTGTTCTGTGTTCATTGTTTAAATACCACCTTTCAACACACCACCGTCACCATGTTGCATTATAGCGCATTTGATGTCTCATTGATGAGATCTTCACGCTTCTATGTTTAAACATGAACCATTTATTGGTAATCCTTAAGTACGTACTCATCCCAGTTACTGCCATGCATGGTGCTAGACTGTTCTTCAAATCTAACACCATGTGGCTCCATACATCATACCATGGGTGATGTTATTCTCCAGTCACATGTTAAGCCTTGGTCTGCTGATCACCTTTCTCTTACAATGGCATGTACACACAGAACATCTCTCTCTCTGACTTATGTTCCTCAGACAGTTCCATCAGGCTCTCTCCCTCTCATCAATGCCCCCCAAGACTGTTCCAACAGGCCCTCTCCCTCTGATCAATGCCCCCCAGCCTGTTCCATCAGACCCTCGCCCTCTGATCAATGCCCCTCAAACTGTTCCATCAGGCCCACTCCCTCTGATCAATGGCCCTCAGACTGTTCCATCAGGGCCACTCCCTCTGATCAATGTCCCCCAGACTGTTCCATCAGGCCCTCTCCCTCTGATCAATGCCCCTCAGACTGTTCCATCAGGCCCACTCCCTCTGATCAATGGCCCTCAGACTGTTCCATCAGGCCCACTCCCTCTAATCAATGTCCCATAGACTGTTCCATCAGGCCCACTCCCTCTGATCAATGTCCCCCAGACTGTTCCATCAGGCCCACTCCCTCTGATCAATGCCCCTCAGACTGTTCCATCAGGTCCACTCCCTCTGATCAATGTCCCCCAGACTGTTCCATCAGGCCCTCTCCCTCTGATCAATGCCCCCCAGACTGTTCCAACAGGCCCTCTCCCTCTGATCAATGCCCCTCAAACTGTTCCATCAGGCCCTCTTCCTCTGATCAATGCCCCTCAAACTGTTTCATCAGGCCCTCTCCCTCTGATCAATGCCCCTCAGACTGTTCCATCAGGCCCTCCCCCTCTGATCAATGTCCCCCAGACTGTTCCATCAGGCCCTCTCCCTCTGATCAATGTCCCCCAGACTGTTCCATCAGGCCCTCCCCCTCTGATCAATGCCCCTCAGACGGTTCCATCAGGCCCTCCCCCTCTGATCAATGTCCCTCAGACTGTTCCAACAGGCCCTCCCTCTCTGATCAATGTCCCCCAGGCTGTTCCATCAGGCCCTCCCCCTCTGATCATTGTCCCTCAGACTGTTCCATCAGGCCCTCCTCCTCTGATCAATGCCCCTCAGACTGTTCCATCAGGCCCTCCCCCTCTGATCAATGTCCCCCAGGCTGTTCCATCAGGCCCTCCCCCTCTGATCAATGTCCCCCAGACTGTTCCATGAGGCCCTCCCCCTCTGATCAATGTCCCCCAGACTGTTCCATCAGGCCCTCCCCCTCTGATCAATGTCCCTCAGACTGTTCCATCAGGCCCTCCCCCTCTGATCAATGTCCCTCAGATTGTTCCATCAGGCCCTCCCCCTCTGATCAATGTCCCTCAGACTGTTCCATCAGGCCCTCCCCCTCTGATCAATGCCCCTCAGACTGTTCCAACAGGCCCTCTCCCTCTGATCAATGCCCCCTAGGCTGTACCATCAGGCCCTCTCCCTCTGATCAATGCCCCCTAGGCTGTACCATCAGGCCCTCCCCCTCTGATCTATGCCCCCCAGGCTGTACCATCAGGCCCTCTCCCTCTGATCTATGCCCCCCAGGCTGTTCCATCAGGCCCTCTCCCTCTGATCTATGCCCCCCGGGCTGTACCATCAGGCCCTCTCCCTTTGATCTATGCCCCCCAGTCTGTACCATCAGGCCCTCTCCCTCTGATCAATGCCCCCCAGGATGTACCATCAGGCCCTCTCCCTCTGATCAATGCTCCTCAGACTGTTCCATCAGGCCCTCCCCCTCTGATCAGTGCCCCCTAGGCTGTACCATCAGGCCCTCCCCCTCTGATCAATGCTCCCTAGGCTGTACCATCAGGCCCTCTCCCTCTGATCTATGCCCCCCAGGCTGTATGTAACTTTGTGAACTTCTCTCCTCCTGTGGCACGCAGCAGCAAAATGGCTGATCTTCCTCCTCAGAGGAGGCACCTCATTTCAACACCTTCAGCTTTCACTGGCCAGGAATCTGGTGACCCGTGATTCCTGCTTGCCAATCGTATGATCCCAGAAGGTGTGTTTGATAGAATTGAGCAGCATGCCGATGACTCAACTGCCAGCTTAACAAATCTCAATTGGCTTTCCGTTGTGTTCATATGTGTTTGCGTGCCCCCCCCCCCAACCAACCTTCCTGCCAACTGCTTAAGACACCTGTCAGTTTCCATTCCGACTCACCGGCTCCCGATGCGATTCTGTGGTATTCCCGCCACAGATCCCACTTTGGTGGGATGCATTAAATTCAACCCATTGTCTCTTAAGTAGTTTGGCATGTGCTGAGGTCATGTAAGGCACTATATTAATGCAAGTTTTTCTCTCTATTAGGAAGGAAAGCAAAGCCATTGCACATGGTACACAGCTCTGTCCAGTGCTTTGCTGTATTGTGAAAAGATTTGGGGAAAACGGACAGTGTGCAGATGGATTTAAATCTCATTTTTGCTGCCGAGTGATTTGGAGTTCACAGGAGTATTTTTCTGCTCTGACTCCATTGTGATACTTGGCAATGAAATGAAAGCAATGATACATTGCTGAGTTTTCTTTTTGTCTGCAATCCAATAAAAGGCATAATGGCTGTTAAATTGTACATCACACTCGAGGAGCATGAATTATTGGCAATAATTGTTTCTAATGGTAATTGAGATTAAATCCAGAAGATGCAATTGCTTTCGCAGGGATAGGCAGGGGCACACATTCTGTTCCTTTAATGTAATGAGGGAAGGAGGATATTTGTTCTGCTTATTAGGTGTAGTAAATGCCCTCTTTTTACTGCTGTTTATAAGAGGAACTTTCTGCAACTCCCAACTATTGCATGGCACAGTGAAACCAGGCATCCCAGAAAGAGCCTCAATGCCTTATGTTCAACAGTGTGTCTGGACTGCCAATATCTCACCTTGTGATCTTGAACGCTGATATTTACTAGGATGAGTTCTACGAGCAGTTCACTGAAGGGTGGCAGTAAGGGGGAGTGGGGGCAGGGGCTGGTGATGTGAAGTTTAGTTTGAGAAGCTCTGCAGAATCTGAAGTTGCAGTGTCCACCCTTTTTTTCTTGAGCGGGTTCCCTGCCTGGAAGCCAGGCTAATGTTTAGGTTAGGTTTTCGCTGTTGGGTGGGGAACACCTCAGACGAGGCCCCAGGCACAGGAGCAGATAGGGAGCCTGCAGCTGCTTTAGTGTTAGTGTGTTGGGGTAGCACTGGGCCTTGCGGCGGGAGAGGGGGTGTTTCTCCATCCCCTGAAAGGGTCCAATCCCAGGGAGGCCCAATCCCTGATCCCTCTTAGAGGGGAGTGGTCTGATATCCCATATTCCCTTGGGGTGGGTTCTGGTCCCCAATCCTGGGTGAAGTCCAATCCCAAAGGGATCTGATTCCCAGGGTCTTTGGATGGAGGTATGGGGGTGAAGGGGTTGAGGGGGGTGGAGCAGAGCCTGATGGTGGACAGGGAGGAAGGTAAGCTTGGTTGGGTGGCTGGCAAGAATCCCTCCTGCTCCTCTTCATCCTGGAAAGGCATGTACCCTTTCCCTGAAGCAGCCCTCAACTCCCTTCAGGTACAAGCTTTCTCGAGGCCTCGAGAACCTGACCATTCCTGGTGAAACTTGGGAGAAGAGTATGAAGCATAGATGCTCATTAGAACATTTAAATTATAATCCACTTCCGATATAATCCCCCAGCCCCCACACCCCCCTGCACCCATTCCACCTCCATTCAAACCAGAAGAGGGTGGGCTGGAGGCCAGTTGGGGTCAGGTTTGGGATTTTTAAAACTTTAACATTCCAGCCAACCCTGACCCATCCATTCCTTGTGGTGACAATTCCCCCCATGTCTCTCTGTCACATCTCCCTCACTGCTACTTCTCCAATCGCTAAGGATGGACTGAGGAATACTCAAGGCTATTTATGGAGACGGATATGATGATACCGGATCACCCTGCACCCCATCGAGAGGATGCAGGTAGCAGCTCATCTCCATACTGGCAGCATCATGCAGCCTGGCTCAAATGCGTCACTGGCTGACTGCATGCTGAGGGGGAGATCAGCTTCATGTGAGGCTAGCATGAGTTAAAGCAAACCTGCACCTCTTCAAGGGTAGATACATTCTGGTTGGAGCAGGGGCTGGAACTGTTTGTTGAGGAGTTTCTCAGAGGGAAGAAAGGGGAACAATGGAAGACTAGGCTGGAGAGGAGGATCTGAGGCTCTCCTTGTTGGCCTCAGCAATGGGGCTCATCCTTTTACAGAAGGCCTCCAGACATGACTTTGAAGGAAATAGGAGCTGAGCACCACAAGGGCCAGGATTTTATGGCCCATCCCACCCAGCGGGATATTATGGTCCCGCCGAATTGAATTGCTTGCCACATCCGCTGGGGGGGAGACACGCCGCAGCGGGACCATAAAACCCTGGCCAATGAGCCTTGCCCCAAGGACCTGGCTACAGTGCTAGAAAAGGTTCAATGATTGGAGAGGTTGGGACTGTTTTCCTTGGAGAAAAGAAGACTGAGAGGAGACTTGATTGAGGTATTCAAGATCCTGAGGAGTAAGGACAGGGTAAATAGTGAGAAACTGTTCCCACTCAAGAGAACATCAAGAACTAGAGGGCACAGATTCTAAATAAGGGGCAAAAGGAGTAAATGTGATGTGAGGAAAAATTTTTCTCACAGAGGGTGGTTGGAGTCTGGAGCACACTTCCTGAAAGGATGGTAAAGGCAGGTTTGATCGAGGTATTCAAAAGGGAATTGGATTGCTACCTGAAAAGAGAGAATGTGCAAGGTTACAGGGGTAAGGCAGGGGAGTGGGACTAGGTGGGATGCTCTTTCAGAGAGCCAGTGCAGACTCAATGGGATGAATGGCCTCCTGCGCCATAAATATACTGTGATACTGTGACCTCATACTAGTGGTCAAGGTCAGTGAATACGTCGTCAAATGCCATCTCCGAGCCACTACACCACCAACTTCATACACTGCTCAATGCACCACACCCCCATTCGCACATGAGCAATCTCTAGCAATCAGGTCACATGCCTAACAGTAAATGCTCCATCTCGCCCTCATACACTTCATACTGCCGCAAGCCTCACACCCACATCTCACAGCTTCCCCATATTTCCAGCTATTCAGTTTATGACAGGCACATCACCCAAAAACAGTGCACCACACTCACTGACATGCTTTACTTTCTTTTGCAGGACAAACTGGCTTGGAACAGGGGGAAGCAACAAAGAACCATCAGGGGACAGGCACAGCTGCTTGTCCTGAGCCCCTTGGAGAAGACGTTGCTTTGAATATTGACATGGACAGTTATTGGGAAAATTCCAACCGGTGTTGTTGAAGCCATCCACAATGACAGTGGTCCTGATTTATAAACACACCTTCACTCTCATCCCACAGTCAGGTCTGAAGTACAAGCTTCAAAGGGTGTGACCAGGGACCTCTTACTTTTCATTAACTTCCCTCACCCCAACGACCCCCCTTCCTTCTGTATTCATGCTTTCAGATATCCAAGACTTGCCACCTGGCGATAAACGGCAAGAACTAGAGACACTTCTGAGGAAGAAGCGCCATCACATGACCTGGCATTTGCAGCTCAGACACTGGCACTGTGCATAACTTGGAGGGTAGCATATCGCCACATCTGCGCATGCGGTGGGTTGTAGCAAGGCCATGGTGGGAGAAGGATAGCATGTACACCAGTGCCCTGTAGGGAGAGCTCACCGACAGCTTCTGCTATTGAGGACTCAAATCAGGCCTGCATCCTGGTAACGTACAGGATGGTGCTGAAGTACATGCACACAGAGATGCTTGGGGCATTGGCAGGCCTGCCACTTGTCACTCTCAAGGAGCATAGAAGAGTTTGATTGAACTTTGTCTCGGGGCTTCTCACAGAGCTGGAACTCCAGCCTTTCCAGTGTAGAAGTGGTGGACAACTCCATGTCAACAGGAAATGCTGGAATAACTCTGGCAGCATCTATGGAGAGAGAAGCAGAGCTAATGTTTCGAGTCCGTATGAGTTGTCTTCAGAGCACTTACAGAGCCAGCAATGGTGCAGTGTCTGTTCACTGATGTCTCAGCTTCATTGGAGCACAGGCAGAAGCCTAACATCAGAATGCTGCAATGGAAGTTCAGACTGGAGGTCCTGAGATCTCTGCTTAATGCCATACATTAGAATGCAAATACCAGTGCTCAACAGGGGCAGGAGGCTCTCCCAGCAGTCCAACAATCTGTGATCTAACAGGTTACGAGGATTGTTGAGGTGTAGCCCTGGGCTGTGGCAGGCATCTGTGATGCAGAGACTCGTTGTCCTCTCTCAGTATGTTATATCCATCTGCAGCCTCCCCCACTGAAAGTCAGCAGCCGTGCTGCAGCCACTGGGGTGGCACTGTGCAGGAACACAAGGACAGGTGAAGGTACCCACAAGACAGACACAAAGGGGATGCATGAGGGTGAATAGTTGAGTTTGATATGTAATATTAAGTGTTGTTGGATGAAGCTGCTACGATTTCAGGGTTTTGACCAAGAGGGCATTGCGATGCTGTGGATTGGAAGGGGAGGTATAGTGGAGTAATGGTGATCTAGGGACCTTTCTGAGAGGAGCTCAGGAGCTCTGATGAGATGTTCTTGAACAGCCTGCCTGGAATGATGATGTTCTAGATATCTCCTCACTTCCTCTTCCTCCTGATGTGCCCTCCTGAGTGCCAGATTACAGCTGGTGGAAGCAGCAGACAATCCCAGATTTGGAGACATCCTGTGACAACTATTGGAGAGCTCCTCCCAAGTGATTCAGGCAGCGCAACTGTTGTATCGGGGCAACACTGGCCTGCTCCAAGATGTCCCTGGTTACAGCTTGGCCCTCACAGTAGGAGCACTGCCCACATGTCAGCGAGTGGCAGAGTGGAGTGATAAGCCACATGTACAGCAGATAGCCCTCATCACCAAGCAGCCACATCTAGTTTGATGTGGTGGTTTGAAGATGGTTAAGTAAGCAGGAATTTACCAAAGCGGTGCTCTAGGTGTGGTTGCACGCCTGGTGCATGTTAAGTGGAAGGTTTTGCTTTTTAATATATCTCAGGCACAGCCTGGAAGGATCCACTGGCATGGAAATTGAGGGCCACAGTGATCCTAAAGACATTGACAGCACTGTCCTCTCCCCGTTGTACAGCTGTCGTTCCAGTTGGAGGTGGTACAGTTCAATTTTCACCTCCTAGTGAAGTGTAGCCTGGCTGAGGTGGAGGTAGAGATGCTCCCTGAAGGCTTTTGTTGGTTAGGCCATTCCATTGAGAGCTCTCCTCCTCCACCCTCCACGCACAGCACCCCCTCTCTGCTGCCTCAACTTCATGCCATGCTGCAGCTCAAGAACATCTGCAGGTATAGTCCCCCATTACTAAAAGCAAGCTTCCTGCTCAGAAGCCTTTAATCTCCAGCTGACTCCCTGCCAAGGCTCAGCACCACTCTCGTCTGACTCAAAGAACTTGTGTGAATTCCTCCAAAAAAAAAAGGATCACCCAGCATCAACCTAGGCACCAGAAACAGCAAACCCAACCCTGTCAACTCTGCAAAATCCTCCTTACTAACATCTGGGGCCTTGTGCCAAATTGGGAGAGCTGTCTCACAGACTAGTCAAACAACAGCCTGACATAGTCATACTCACGGAATTGTACCTTACAGATAATGTCCCAGGCTCCACCATCACCATCACTGGGTATGTCCTGTCCCAATGGCAGGACAGGCCCAGCAGAGGTGGCGGCACAGTGGTATACAGTCGGGGGGAGTTGCCCTGGGAACCCTCAACATCAATTCCGGACCCCATGAAGTCTCATGGCATCAGGTCAAACATGGGCAAGGAAACCTCCAGCTGATTACCATGTACCACCCTCCCTCAGCTGATGAATCAGTGCTCCTCCATGTTGAACATCACTTGGAGGAAGCACTAAGGGTAGCATGGGTGCAGAATGTACCCTGGATGGGGGACTTCAATATTCATCACCAATAGTGGTTCAGTAGCACCACTACTGACTGAGCTGGCTGAGTCCTGAAGGACATAGCGCTAGACTGGGTCTACAGCAGACAGTGAGGGAGCCAACAAGAGGGAAAAACATACTTGACTTCATTAACTTCCCTGCCGCAGATGCATCTGTCCATGACAGTATCGGTAGGAGTGATCACCACACATTCCTTGTGGAGACTAAGTACCGCCTTCACATTGAGAATACCCTCCATCATGTTGTGTGGCACTACCACCGTGCTAAATGAGATAGATTTCGAACAGATCTAGCAACTCAAGACTGGGCATCCACAAAGCACTGTGGGCCATCAGCAGCAGCAGAATTGTACTCGAGCACAATCTGTAACCAATCTGGCCCAGCATATCCCCCAGTCTACCATTACCATCAAGCCAGGGGATCAACACTGGTTCAATGAAGAGTGCAGGAGGGCATGTCAGGAGCAGCACCAATCATAACTAAAAATGAGTCAACCTGGTGAAGCTATAACACAGGGCTACTTGTGTGCCGAACAGCATAAGCGGCAAGTGATAGACAGAGCTCAGTGATCCCACAACCAACAGATCAGATCTAAGCTCTGCAGTCCTGCCACATCCAGTTGTGAATGGTGGTGGACAATTAAACAACTCACTGGAGGAGGAGGCTCCACAAATATTCTCATCCTTTATGATGGGGTAGCCCAGCACATTAGTGTAAAAGATAAAGCTGAAGCATTCGCAACAATCTTCAGCTAGAAGGGCTGACTGGATGATCCATCTTGGCCTCCTCCTTCATCTACACAGATGCCCCTCTTCAGCCAATTCAATTCACTCCACATGATTTCAAGAAATGGCTGAAGGCAATGAATACCGCAAAGACTATGGGCCCTGACAACATTCTGACTGCAATATTGAAAAACTTGCTGTGCCTCTAGCCAACTCTTCCAGTGCTGTTACAACATAGACAGCTACCCGACAATGTGGAAACATGCCCAGGCATGCCCTGAACACAAAAAGCAGGACAAATCCAAGACAGCCAATTACTGCTGCATCAGTCTACTCTCGATCATCAGTAAAGTAATGGAAGGGATCACCGACAGTGCTATCAGGTGGTCCTTACTCACGGAAATTCAGTTTGGGTTTCACCAGGGTCACTGAGCACCAGACCATCATTACAGCCTTGATCCAAACATGGACAAATGAGCTGAACTCCAGAGGTGCGGCGAGAGTGACTGCCCTTGACATCAAGGCAGCATTTGACTGAGTGTGGCATCAAGGAGTCCTAGCAAAACTGGAGTCAATGGGAATCAGGGGGAAAACTCTCCACTGGTTGGAGTCATACCTAGCACAAAGGAAGATGGTTGTGTTTGTTGGAGGTCAATCATCTCAGTTCCAGGACATCACTGCAGGAGTTCTTCAGGGTAGTGTCTTAGGCCCAACCATCTTCAGCTGCTTCACCTTCCTTCCATCATAAGGTCAGAAGTGGGGATGTTCGCTGGTGATTGCACAATGTTCAACTCCATTCACAACTCCTCAAATACTGAAGCACTCTATGTCCAAATGCAGCAAGACCTGGACAATATCCAGACTTGGGCTGATAAATGGCAAGCAACATTCACATCACCCAAGAGTCAGGCAATGACCATCTCCAACAAGAGATAATCTAACCATCGCCCCTTGACATTCAATGGCATTACCATCACTGAATCTCCCACTATCAACATCCTGGGGGTTACCATTGACCAGAAACTGAACTGGGCTAGCCATATAAATACTGTGGCTACAAGAGCAGGTCAGAGGCTGGGAATCCTGAAGCAAAAACCTGTCTGCCATTTACAAGGTGCAAGTGAGGCGGTTGATGGAATACTCCCCACTCGCCCGGATGAGCATTATTCCAATCACCCTTAAGAAGCTTGAAGCCATCCAGGGCAAAACAGCCTGCTTGATTGGCACAGCATCCACCATCTTAAACATCCATGCCCTCCACCACCAATGCACAGTGGTAGCAGTGTGCACTATCTCCAACCATTGAATTGGCTGAAGACTGGCATCTGTGATGCTGGAGACCTCCGATTAAGGCCAAAATGGATCATCCACTCGGCACTTCTGGCTGAAGATTATAGCAAATGCTTCAGCCTTATCTTTTGCATTGATGTGCTGGGGTCCCCAACATTGAGGGTGGGGATATTTGTGGAGCATCTTCCTCCAGTGAGTTGTTTAATTGTCCACCACCATTTACGACTGGATGTGGCAGGACTGCAGAGCTTAGATCTGATACGTTGGTTGTGGGATCGCTTAGCTCCGTCTATCACTTGCTGCTTATGCTGTTTGGCATTCAAGCAGTCCTGTGTTATAGCTTCACCAGATTGACACATCATTTTTAGGAATGCCTGGAGCTCCTACTGGCATGCCCTCCTGCACTCTTCATTGAACCAGGGTTGGTCCCCTGGCTTGATGGTAATGGTAGAATGGGGGTTATGCCAGGCCATGAGGTTACAGATTGTGTTCGAGTACAGTTTTGCACTGCTGTGGCCCACAGCGCCTCATGGTTGCCCAGTCTTGAGTTGCTAGATCTGTTTGAAATTTATCTCATTTAGTACGGTGATAGTGCCACACAACATGATGAAGGGTATCCTCAATGTGAAGGCGGGACTTTGTCTCCACAATGACTGTGCGGTGGTCACTCCTACCGATACTGTCATGGGCAGATGCATCTGCAGCAGGCAGGTTGGTGAGGATGAGGTCAGTTATGTTTTTCCCTCTTGTTGGTTCCCTCACCATCTGCCGTAGACTCGGTCTAGCAGCTATGTCCTTTAGGACTCGGCCAGCTGAGTCAGTAGTGGTGCTACCGAGCCACTCTTGGTGATGGACATTGAAGTCCCCCACCCAGAGTACAATCTGCCCCCTTGCCACCCTCAGTGACAGTGCTTCCTCCAAGTGATGTTCAACATGGAGGAGCACTGATTCATCAGCTGATGGAGGGTGGTATGTGGTAATCAGCAGGAGGTTTCCTTGCCCACGTTTGACCTGATGCCATGAGACTTCATGGGGTCCGGGTCGATGTTGAGGACCCCCAGGGCAACTCCCTCCCAACTGTATACCACTGTGCCACCACCTCTGCTGGGTCTGTCCTGACATGGGGACAGGACATACTCAGGGATGGTGATGGTGGAGTCTGGGACATTATCTGTAAGGTATGATTCCGTGAGGATGACTATGTCAGGTTGTTGCTTGACTAGCCTGTGAGACAGCTCTCCCAATTTTGGCACTTGCCCCCAGATGTTAGTAAGGAGGATTTTGCAGGGTTGACAGGGTTGGGTTTGCCATTGTTGTTTCCGGTGACTAGGTCAATGCCGGTGGTCCGTCTGGTTTCATTCCTTTTTTAAGGCTTTGTAGGCTCCCTAGGCCATTTAAGAGTCAGGAGTCATTAGGGAACCAAATTTGGGTTTTAACAATTGATAATGCTTTCATGGTCACCATTAGATTTATAATTCCAGGTTTTTATTGAATTCAAATTCCACCATCTGCTGTGGCAAAATTTGAAACCAAGTCCCCAAAGCATTACCCTGGATCTCTGGATTACTAATCCAGCAACAATACCACTCTGCCATCACCTCCCCTTGTTTAAGAAAGGATTTAAATTGTTGGAGGCAGTTCAGAGGAGGTTTACTAGATTGCTACCTGGAATGAGCGGGTATCCTATGAGGAAAGGTTGGACAGGTTGGGCTTGTTTCCACTGGAGTTTAGAAGAGTGAGGGAAGATTTGATTGGAGTATACAAGATCCTGAAAGGCCTTGACAAGATTGATGTGGAAAGGATGTTTCCTCTTTTGCTAGAGTCCAGAACCAGGGGGCACTGTTTTAAAATTAGGAGTCGCCCTTTTAGGACAGAGATGAGGAGGAATTTTTTTCTCTCAGAAGGTCGTGTGACTTTGGAACTCTCTGCCTCAGAAGGTGGTGGAGGCGGGTCATTGAATATTTTTAAGGCAGAGGTAGATAGATTCTTGTTAGGCAAGGGAATCAAAGGTTATCGGTGTTAGATGGGAATGGGGAATTCGAAACACAAACAGATCAGCCATGATCTTAATGAATAGCAGAGCAGGCTCGAGGGGCCGAATGGCCTACACCTGCTCCTATTTCATTTGTTTGTATGATCTGTCCACCTCTCTTATTCTTGCATTGTTCTTGTGATTTGATGTTTCAATATTTCCGAGATGGAGTATAGAATCCCCTCTTGGACTGGTGGGATTGGCCCATTTGGAGGCACATATACTGATGCCAGGTCATTTTTGTACATGTATTTAAGTGTACATGAATTAATGTCCAACTGGGAAACTGGATACTTGTGAAGTAGTCCCAATGCTAAAGTGAAGTAGCAATCAGGAGAAGCTTCAAACTGTTCAAAAGCATTCAGGGAATGGAAAGCTATGTAAATTTATTCCAAACCAGAAAGATCAATAAATCCAATTAAGGGACAAAAAATACAAAAAAGGAATTAAAGTTACAAGTGGTGTGACATGAAACAAGTACATGAATACAGTCTGCTGTACCCCCTACTGGTAATGCAATGCTACAGCCACTGAAACACAAATCTGTTCGCCAATTGACAAAACCAGAGAAAAATACTCGACGCAGGCTGGAGTTTACTGTCAGCAAAATAAACAGTGCATCTGCCTAAAAAGGAAATTTCTTTGTGTCGATTAGTTATCTCAACAAGTACTAATGCTATGTTACCAGTTCTTGTCCAACATAAAAATGTTTACCCCTCTATCACTAACGTAGCCTGTCTCCCTCTCTCTCTCTCTCTCTCTCTCTTTTAAATACCAGCTCTTCCATCACTAACACAGCCTGTCTCTCTCTCTCTCTTTTAAATACTAGCTCCTCCATCACTAACACAGCCTGTCACCCCCTCTCACTCACTCTCTCTTTTAAATACCAGCTCCTCCATCACTAACACAGCCTGTCACCCCCTCTCACTCTCTCTCCCTTTTAAATACCAGCTCTTCCATCACTAACACAGCCTGTCTCTCTCTCTCTCTCTCTTTTAAATACCAGTTCCTCCATCACGAACACAGCCTGTCACCCCCTCTCACTCTCTCTCTCTTTTAAATACCAGCTCTTCCATCACTAACACAGCCTGTCACGCCCTCTCACTCTCTCTCTCTTTTAAATATTAGCTCCTCCATCACTAACACAGCCTGTCTCTCTCTCTCTCTCTCTCTTAAATACCAGCTCTTCCATCACTAACACAGCCTGTCTCTCTCTCTCTCTCTCTTTTAAATACTAGCTCCTCCATCACTAACACAGCCTGTCTCTCTCTCTCTTTCTTAAATACCAGTTCCTCCATCACTAACACAGCCTGTCTCTCTCTCTCTCTCTTAAACACCAGTTCCTCCATCACTAACGCAGCTTGTCTCTCTCTCTCTCTTAAACACCAGCTCCTCCATCACTAACACAGCTTGTCTCTCTCCCTCTCTCTTAAATACCAGCTCCTTCATCACTAACACAGCCTGTCTCTCTCTCTCTCTTAAATACCAGCTCCTCCATCACTATCACAGCCCGTCTCTCTCTTTCTTAAACACCAGTTCCTCCATCACTAACACAGCCTGTCTCTCTCTCTCTCTGAAATATCAGCTCCTCCATCACTAACGCAGCCTGTCTCTCTCTCTCTCTCTTAAATACCAGCTCTTCCATCACTAACACAGCCTGGCTCTCTCTCTCTCAAATACCATCTCCTCCATCACGAACACAGCCTGTCTCTCTCTGAAATACCAGCTCCTCCATCACTAGCACAGCCTGTCACCCTCTCTCTCTCTCTTTCTCACTCTCTCTCTCTGAAATGCCAGCTGCCCCATCACTAACAGAGCCTGTTTCTCCTTCTCTCTCTCTCTTTGTGTTGTCTGGTGGCTGAATTGTGCTATTAATGATGGAGTTGATCTTCAGACACTTCTTGGATGGAACATTATGTATTGATCCTTTTAAACCAGCCACAGGCGATTGGTCTCAAAACATAGAACGCCTCAAGTTCTTTTTCCAAACAAATGAGATTACAGGGGAAGAGAAGAGTGAGCTATCCTCTTGAGTACTTGTGGGAGCAAAATCTACTGTCTGGTTCAAAGTTTGACAGCACCCAATGCCCCAGATTCGAAGAATTTCGATGAATTGATGAACCCCATGAAGGGTCATTTCCAACACAAGCTCTCAGACACAGTGCAGAAGTTCAGGTTTAATTCATGAAATAGAGCCCCAGGTGAGACAATTGCATGCTATGTGGCAAATTTGAAGCAGCTAATGGAACATTGTGAGTTCGGTACAACTCTGAACGACATGCTCAGAAAAGATTATTGTCCGAAGTGAACCTGGATTTCAAGAAGGCGCTGGACATAGCGCTGGCCATGGAAAGTGCAGTAAGAGATTCAAAATCAACACTTGGTGCGTAAAATGGCGCTGTCCTCCACATCCAGCAGAAACCTCAACTGAAAGAGGTGCAGAAACAGAGACTCTGTCAAGAAGTGAGAAACAGCTCCTGTTAGCTGAAGAATAAAGAAAAATAAATTAGCAGCGAAATTGAAAGATATTTTTAATAGAGGTGGAAACAAGCAGTCTTTTAGCGATTGGCAGTTTAAAAAACTCGAATGCTATTATTATCGCAGAAATGGACATATGATGAGGCAATGCAAGGGAAGATTCAAGCAGGCTTGTAAACAAAAGAAGAAGCCCAATGAAATCTTCAATATAGAAGAGCCTGAAACAACAAATTCTGATGTTTACTCGTTGTTTAATCTGAAAGTTGGAAAGACAGGACCAATATTTGTCACAGTGAAAGTAAATGGCAAACCTGTTAGAATGGAAGTGGACATGGGAGCTTCCACTACAGTAATTGGGGAACATCCCTTCAGATATTTGAATAATGGTGAACATCAATTAAGTTTAGAAGAAATAACTGCCAAATTAAAAACTTACACAGGTGAAGATATTCAAGTAAAAGGCATAAGCAGGGTAACTGTCCATTATGGAAATCAATCAGCAAAGCTATCAGTGTTGGTATTGAGAGGCAGAGGACCAAGCCTCCTGGAGTGAAATTGGCTAAGGGAGATCAGCCTTGATTGGCCACTGGGATTCTAAAAGGAAGCTCGAAGCGTTCCTGTTTTGAAAAAGGAGTGTGAAAGGACTCAACAACCTGAAGAAATGCAGACTGTCTTAAGCCAAAACCTGGAAGAACAGCAAAAGAATCCACAAGAGACCCTGCTTGATGACAGAGTTGGAGACGAGGTGAGCAACCTTCGAAAGGAAAAAGAAAACTTGTTGAAAGACCTTTACACATTTCAAGATTCCCTCAGGTCAAAGTTTGTACCTCTGGTGTGAACAGAAACAGAAAGAATTCAGCACCTCTCTGAACAAACTGAAGAATGAGCTGGCAGAGAAGACATGACAATGTTCTATTTTCCAGGAGGCAGCAAACAAATACAAAAAAGAGGTGGAAGAGCTGAAGAATCAGCTAAATGAAGCCAAAGAGGCTTTGGAAGCAAAAGTCGCAGAGTTTTCCAAGAAGCAGACAGATAATGAAATTTTGGGAGATTCAGCCACTGAGCTCAGACAAATTGAGCTTGCATCTGAGAGAAGTCCGGCCAACAGTGAAGTCAAAAAGAAGGCCGAGATTAAAGTCTGCACGAGAAAAAAGAAAAGTGCACGTTCCAGACAAGGGAGGCAATCTATTTGGGTCACTGGGTAGATTCACAGGGCCTCCACCCAGTTGAGGAGACAGTGAGAGCCATAAGAGAGGCACCTGCACTAAAGAACGCCTCAGAGCTCAAATCATTCCTAGGAATGATCAAACATTATGGGCGGTTCTCACCCAATTTGTCCCAAGTGCTAGCCCCCCACTGCATTCATTACTCAAAAAGAACTAATGTTGACCTTGGGAGATGCCCCAGAAAGAAGCTTTCATAAAGGTGAAACAATTGTTGCACCCGTCCAATCTATTAGTGCATTATGACCAGACGAAAAAGTTTGTGCTGACATGTACTACATCTCCCTATGGAGTGGGAGCAGTGCTCTCCATTGGGATGGACGATGGTATTGAACGGCCTTTAGGTTATGTATCAAGAATGCTCACCACAGCAGAAAAGGGATACTCGCAGGTAGAAAAAGAAGGTCTATGCATCATCTTTGGTGTCAAGAAATTTCACCAGTACGTATGCAGCCAACATTTTACAATCACTTCAGACCACAAACCATAAGAACATAACATAAGAACATAAGAAATAGGAGCAGGAGTAGGCCATACTGCCCCTCAGGCCTGCCCCGCCATTCAATAAGATCATGACTGATCTGCCCCAGGCCTCAACTTCTCTTTCGTGCCAGCTCCTCATAGCCCTCACGTCCCCGATATTTCAAAAATCTACTTCCTCTTTAGATACTTTCAGTGACCTAGCCTCCACAACTCTCTGGAGTAGTGAATTCCAGACATTCACTACCCTCTGAGAGAAGAAATTCCTTTGCATCACAGTTTTAAATGAGTGCCCCCTTATTCTGTAACTATGTTCCCTAGTTTGAGATTCCCCCACTAGTGGAAACATCTTTTCAACATCTACCCTGTCAAGCCCCCTCAGAATCTTGTACATTTCAATAAGATCACCCCTCATTCTTCTAAACTCTAATGAATAAAGGCCTAACCTGTTTAGCCATTCTTGATAAGTCAACCCCCTCATCCCAGGAATCAGCCTAGTGAATCTCTTTTGAACTGCCTCCAATGCCAGTATACCCTTTCTTAAATACGGGGACCAAAACTGCACACAGTATTCCAGGTGTGGCCTCACCAACACCCTTTATAGTTATAACAAGACTCCCCTATTTTTAAACTCCAATCCCCTTGCAATACAGGCCAAAATTCCATTTGCCTTCATAATTATTTGCTGCACCTGCATGCTAACTTTTTGTGTTTCATGCACAAGAACACCCAGATCCCTCTGTGCTGCACTTTTTTGGAGTCTCTCCCCATTTAAATAATAGTCTGCCTTTTGATTCTTCCTACCAAAGTGCATGACCTCACACTTTCCTACATTAAACTCCATCTGCCAAGTTTTTACCCACTCACTCAATCTGTCTATATGCCCTTGCAGATTCCTTATGTCACAACATGCCCTCCCGTCCATTTTTGTACTGTCAGCAAATTTGGATACATTACACTCTGCCCCTTCCTCCAAGTCATTAATATAGATAGTAGATAATTGGGGTCCTAGGACTGATCCTTGTGGCACTCCACTAGTTACTTCTTTCCAACCTGGAAAAGACCCATTAATTCTGACTCTGCCTTCTGTGTGTTAACTAATCCTTAATCCATGTTAATACATTACCCCCCATACCATGAACTCCTATCTTGTGCAATAAGCTTTTATGTGGCACCTTATCGAATGCCTTCTGGAAATCCAAATACATGACATTTACTGGTTCCGCTTTATCAACTCTGCTTTTATATCCTCAAAGAACTCTAGCAAATTTGTCAAACATGATTTCCCTTTCACAAAACCATGTTGACTCTGTTTGATTGCGTTGAGCTTTTCTAAATGTCCTGCTATTTATTCCTTAATATTGGATTCTAGCCTTTTCCCAATGACAGGTGTTATGCTGACTGGCCTAACTAGGATTGCTAGGATTGTTCAGTGAGGACAAGGCTATACCATCCACAACCTCAGCAAGAATACAACGATGGGCTTTAATCCTGGCAGCATACGAATACACTTTCATACATAGGCCTGGCAATCAAATCGCAAATGCTGATGCCCTTAGCCGTTGCCTTTACAAGAAAATGATGAGGATGTCCCAGTTCCACAGGGATTTGTTTTATTGTTAAATTTCTCAGATTCCTCGCCAGTATGTGCTTGACAGATCAGAGACTGAACAAGTCAGGACCCAGTCCTATCTCAAGTGTGAGAACAAGTGATTCATGGGTGGTCACAAGAGCCCATATCTGATGAAATGAAACCGTACTTCAACAGAAGACATGAAATAACCAGCCAGGGTGGCATCTTATTGTGGGGAGCGCGAGTGATAGTTCCTCCAAAGGGAAGGGAACCACTGTTAATTGAACTGCACAGTGCCCATCCAGGGATTTCCCGAATAAAGACCATAGCACGCAGATATCTATGGTGGCCTGGGATGGATGGCAAAACAGGGAGTCTAGTGAAGAATTGTATGCAATGTCAACAACTGCAAAAGTTGCTAGCGACAGCTCTGTTAACACCCATGGGAGTGGCCAGGTAGGCCCTGGGTGCGGTTACACATTGACTATGTGGGACCTTTCCTGGGAACAATGTTTCTGCTCATTGTCAATGCCCATTCAAAATAGCTGGAAGTATATGAGGTGAAGTCACCAACGTCTTCTGCTACAATTGAGAAGCTACGTCAAAGTTTTGCCATTCACAGACTACCAGAAGTGATCATTTCTGATAACAGCATGGCATTTACAAGTGCTGAGTTTCAACCGTTTATCAGCCTCAGCCATATCACTCATGTAAAAACCTCGCCTTACCACCCTTCCTCAAATGGACTGGCCAAAAGGGCAGTTCAAACGTTCAAGGCAGCCATGAAGAAGCTAAGTGGAGATTCCTTAGCAACCAAGTTAGAACGCTTTCTTTTTCATTATCGGACCACCCCTCACACAACAACAGGTGTCACACCTGCGGAGTTATTGATGAAACGCTGCCTCAGGACGGGATTGAGCTTAATATTGCGAATTTAGCGGGGGAAGCTGGAAAGGAGTCAGGGAAGCCAGAAAACTAGACACGACTGGCATAGCCGCGTGAGGAAATTTACCGTGGGAGAGACGGTATATGTTAAGAACTTCGGAGAAGGACCAAAGTGGTTACCGGGCGAAATAAGTGCAGTGATTGGACCCCTATCTTACCACATGAAGGTGGAAGGCCGGGTCATACGGAGACCTATGGATCATTTAAGGAAGAGAGAAACAATCACCAAGACATGATTCCACCAGTGTTCATGACCGGGTCAACATTTCCTGTTGAGAAAACTCAACCCAGTACAGACATGCCTGATGTTCCTGTAAGAGTGGAGGATACAGAGCTGCAGATGCCCACTGAAGCACCTGATGTTCAGGCAACTCCGGAAAAGGAGGTTCCTGGCAAAGCATCTGAAGTTGTAGAGCTGAGACGTTCTACACGTATAAGGAAACCCCCAGAAAGACGGAACTTGTAAATTACTTATCAGTGTAAATAATTTGCTTTCTTGAGAAGTTTGTAATTGTAAATATAAAATATAAATCCAGGTAAAGGGGGAGGGATGTGGTAATTATGGTTTTATTTAGTGTGTAATATACCTTTAAAAATAATACTTGTTAAGGAAGATCACATGATCTTTAGTACGCAATGGGAGAGTAGTGCAGGCTACCTCTGTACTTAGTGGTGTAGAGATGGAGTTTGAAGTGAAAGCGCATGTGTAGTTGCTGCTGAGTACTTTGTAAATAAACTAAAAGTTTCCACCCAAGAAGTGTCTGCTGATCAAATCTATCAATAGTACCAACTCGGCCACCACTCACAACAAACTGGCGATGAGGATCCACAGGATCCAACACTTTCCCTCTCTGAAATACCAGCTCCCCCATCGCTAACACAGCCTGTCTCTCTGTGGTAAAGTAGAATACCATGCGCCTTTAAAAGAATGCAAGTGGTCTAACCATGTGACAGCACTGACCCATCACTGTATAGAACAGGCTAATGGTTAACTGTAAGTCTAGAGCTGGAGGTGATTGTGGGAGCATGCAAGGGTTTAGTGCTCTGCCCTCTGTTGCAATAAACAATCACAGTTTGTTCTTATGTCAATCTCTCCCCATTATTGATAGTGAACATTAACTAACAAGTGTATATGAAGACATGCAATTACTTGACTCGTGAACTCATAGACTGAAGACATAAAACTGGTGACGAGGATGAAAATAGCATAATTGTTATACCCCTGGGTGAGTACCCATAGACAGGTGATCAAAACATTAGAAAGAGAATCATTACTTGTTGTAAAATAGGCGGCAATCAGAGCAGAAAGCAGTGCGGCAGTTTTAAATTTGAAAAAAAAAAGAAAAGAAAATAATCCTGAAGAATCGCGATCATGGGGATCCTACCAAAACTCGGAAAGTGCGCGAAACAGAGCACAGAAAAGCAAACAGCTACAGAGACGCAGTTAAACATGAAACGCTGACTGCTCTTAAAGTGGCAATACATTTAAAGTGGTCCATACAAGAAAAATGGCTATGGGCAGAAAATTATTAGAGACCCTAGAGAGAGGGCAACTCTGTGGAAGGCAAAACACGAATTGGTCGAATTGATGAAGCAGTCAAGAAAGCCTTGGTAACCCAAACACCTGAACTTGTCATTAACTGGGAGGCCTATTGGAGCTCAGTCCCCTTTGCAGTGATTCACGATGCCGCAATTTGGACGTGTCAATCCATTCGACACCTTTTCAGATGACTGGTATGTGGAATGCCTAGCATTCTTTTTTACCACTAATGACATTGTGGGGGTGGGGGAGACTTACAGGAAGTGGGGTGTGAGGAGCTGTAATCAAGGTAGCTGTGGGAGTCGGTAGGCTTGTAATGGATATTGGTGGACAGTCTATCATCAGAAATTGAGGCAGAGAGGTCAAGGAAGGGAATGGAAGTGCCAGCGATGGACCAGGCGAAGGTTATAGCGGGGTGGAAATTGGAAGCAAAATTAATACATTTTTCCAGGTCCAGACGAGAGCATGAAGTGGCACCGAAACAGTCATCGATGTACCGAGAAAAGAGTTGTGGGAGGGGGCCTGGGTAGGGCTGGAACAAGGAATGCTCCATGTACCCCATTAAGAGGCAGGCATAACTGGGGCCCATGCAGGGACCCATAGCCACACCTTTTATTTGGAGGAAGTGAGACAAGTTTAAGGAAAAATTGTTCATTGAGAGAACAAGTTCAGCCAGGTGGAGGAGAGTAGTGGTGGATGGGGATTGTTCGGGCCTCTGTTCAAGGAAGAAGCGGAGAGCCCTCAGACCATACTGTTGGGGGATGGAGGTGTAGAGGGATTGGACGTCCATGGTGAAGAGGAGACGGTTAGGGCCAGGGAACTGGAAATTCTTGATATGATGTAGGGTGTCAGAGGAATCACGGATGTAGGTGGGAAGAGACAAGGATGGACAAGGGGAGAGAGAACAGAGTCAAGATAGGAAGAAATGAGTTCCACGGGGCAGAAACAGGCTGGCATGATCGATCTGCCAGGACAAGTCTGTTTGTGGATTTTGGGAAGGAGGTAGAAGTGGGCCAGGCTGAATCCATTCACAAATTGATACCCTCACACCTGTCACTTAAAAAAGAAAAAGTAGGTGGGGGAGAAAGAAACGGTCGGAGAGGATGAGCATCACGAAATAGATATACTATAACCCGTGATGATTGTGAGTAATTTGGAGGCCCACTCTTGTTCCAATCCCTCTCAGGGCTCCTAGGGCCTTGTTGATGGCTGCTGCTGGTCGTTTTGCCATCCTGGTTAATATCTAACTACTGCCCCTGTGTTGAATTTCATTGCCTTTCATATTGCTGCAGGTAGTGTATGTGTTCAGAAATATTAAAAGCTATTTCACGCTTGCTGAGATTAAGAAAAGTCCTTGGTTTTGTTTTACAGTTAATCGTATAATCCATTCAAGTGCTAATGAAGAATTCAGTTTGACAAAGGCTTCAATAGGAGCATGAAGATCAGCAACAGAGAACAATGGAAGGAGGTGTGTGTGTGTGTGAGTGTGTAAATGTGCGTGTGTAAGTGTGTGAGTGTGTAAGCGTGTGTGTGAGTGTGTGTGTGAGAGTGAGAGAGTGTGTGTGTGTAAGTGTGTGAGTGTGTAAGTGTGTGTGTGAGTATGTGCATGTGTGACTGAGTGAGAGAGTGTGTGTGTGAGAGAGCATGTGTGAGTGTGTGTGTGAGTGAGTGTGTGTGTGAGAGTGTGTGTGTGAGTGTGTGTATGTGTGAGTGTGAGATTGCGTGTGTGACTGTGTGTGTGAGTGTGTGTGTGATTGTGTGTGTGTGTATGTGTGTGAGTGTATGTGTGTGTGAGTATGAGTGTGTGTATGTGTGAGAGTGTGTGAGAGTGAGTGAGTGTGTGTGTGTGCATGTGAGTGACTGAGTGAGTGTGTGTGTGTGAGTGTGTGTGAGTGAGTGTGTGTGTGTGAGTATGTGTGTGTAAGTGTGTGTGAGTGTGTGTGTGTGAGTGAGAGTGTGTGTGAGTGAGAGTGTGTGTGTGTGAGTGTGAGTGTGTGTGAGAGTGTGTGTGTTTGTGAGTGTGTGTATATGTGAGAGTGAGTGAGTGTGTGCGTGTGTCTGTGTGTGAGTGTGTGTGCGTGTGTTTATATATGTGAGTGTGAGAGTGTGTGTGTGAGTGTGAGAGTTGTGTGTGAGTGTGTATATGTGTGTGTATGTGTGTGTGTGTGAGTGTGTGTGAGTATGAGTGCGTGTAAGTGTGAGAGTGTGTGAGAGTGACTGAGTGTGTGTAAGTGTGTGAGTGTGTATGTGCGTGTGTGATTGAGTGAGAGTGTGTGTGTGTGAGAGTGTGTGTGAGTGTGTGTGTGTTTGTGAGAGTGTGTATGTTTGTGTGAGTGTGAGAGTGTGTGTATGTCTGAGTGTGAGAGTGTGTGTGTGAGTGTGAGTG